>NW_027423046.1:4699357-5299357 GCF_048934315.1 Petromyzon marinus
TGATGGTGCTAGTGGTGGTGGTAGTAGTGGTGGTGTAATGGTGGTGGTAGTGTTGCTGGTAGTAGTGGTGGTAATGGTGGTGGTGGTAGTGATGGTAGTGTATGGTAGTAGTGGTGGTAATGGTGGAAGTGGTGGAAGTGGTGGTGGTGCTAGTGGTGGTGGTAGTAGTGTTGGTGTAATGGTGGTGGTAGTGTTGGTGGTAGTAGTGGTGGTAATGGTGGTGGTGTCCGGCAAAACAACCCCCTACCTCCTTGTGGTGCCGGACGGGCAATGCTGCCGTGGGCAGTGCCGGGGGGGAGGGCCAATTCGGATTGGCCTTTCCCCTCATGGCGTTTGTAACCACCACAGTGGCTAAGTGGGAGCTCTGGACAGGTGTGAAGGGCTGGAAACCCCTCCACCTCCAATTAATTACCACTAAACCACGACCACAACATTTTATAAATAAGCTTGTGCCGGAGGCCCCGGGGGGACAGGCGTCTATGACGTCTCCTGACCAAACCCCATTTGGCGGAGCCAGGAGACTGAATCCTTCCTCTCGGGGCTCCTCCAAAAACAACAAAAAAAACACTACGTGTGGCCACGTGGAATGTTCGAATGCTCACTGCGGAGGAGAGGCTGCCACTCCTCTGTCAAGAGCTGGACCGGTACCGCCTGGATCTCTGTGGTAATAAGGAGGTCCTGTGGACCGGCTCTGGCTCCTGCCACCATGAGGGGTGGACAGTCCTCTATACGGGGCAGGAGACTGCCAAACAACAGGGTGTGGCTCTTTTTCTGAATAAAAGAATGAAGGGCTGTGGGAGCGTGGTGATGAGGTGTGGGAAGCTGTAAGCTCCAGGCTACTTTGGGCTCGCCTTCCCATCAACCACAGGCGAGGAGTGGTGGTCATGGTAACTTATGCCCCCACCAAAGACGAACATCCGTGGAGGGATGCAAGCAAGGCCAATGAGTCAAATGCCTTCTATGACCTCCTGTCACAGGTGCTGGCTAAAGTGGCCCCTCGGGATAGTCATCTTGTTGGGTGACTTCAATGCCCAAGTTAGTCATGATGCTGGCACCTGGTCTGGAGTAATTGGAAGGCATCGGGCAGATCAGCTCAATAACAACGGCAGGAGGCTGCTAAATTTTTGTGCAGCCCATGGGCTTGTAATTACCAACACACTGTTCCGGCATCGGAGCATCCACACCACATCATGGATGCATGCCGGGTCCAAGCAAGAACATCTGCTGGACTACATAGTGACTGAACAGCGAATGCGAGCCCATGTCCTTGACACCAGGACCGACCGCGGAGCTGATCTGCCCACTGACCATCGACTTGTCATCTGTAAGATGCACCTGCAATTCTTCCACTCCGGTGGTGGGTGTACACCCAGGACCCCATTCAAACCCATAGTGGCATGGTCTCAGCTAGCTGATGAAAGTTACAAACGAGAATTTCATCATCGCTTGCGGCTGGGATTGGCATCGTCTCCCACTCCTCTTGATGTCGAGGGGAAATGGGCGAGGTTTAGGACTGTCGCTCATGTAGTTGCAATGGCTGCTTTGGGTACACGGTCCAGACCTCCCCAGAGACCCTGGCTGACAAGAGGAGGTGTTCAAGCTGGCTGAGAAAAATCGACAGGCCCACTCTCATTGGCTACAGCGTCCCACGTCGGAGAATGAGGAGGCTTACCGCAGCCTTCGCTCGGAGGTTCGGGGAGCCGTGAGGCGCTGCAAGGATGGGTGGTGGTCGCGGGTTGCTGAGGAGATGGAGTCTGCCTCAGTGGCCCGCGATCACAAATCTCTATTTAACTCCATCAAAAAAGTAACCTGCAGCGCCACACCTATTACCGTCATTAGGGGAAAGAACGGTGATCCAATATCCGACCCCGAGGAACAGGTTTGCAGATTTTCTGAGCATTCCTGAGGTCCTAGTAAAGGGGAAATCCCTCAGCCAGGAAAACGTGGGACAAAGTGGGGATGACCCTGCTGAGGTTGCGGTGCCTCAAATATTGGAGGAAGTCACCCACTGTGATTGGCTGGCTGAGGTGCCATCCGTTGACGACAGCAAGTTGGCACAGTAGGGGGCACAGGTGGTGCATCAGCCAGTCGTCTCAGTCAGTCGACCCGTGGCACCTGGGTCTGCCCCGTGACCTCCTGCCAGCGGGCGTTCGACATTTCACGTGGCCTCAAGGTGCACATGGCCTGGCACAAGCATCGTGGTGACGTCACCGCCACTTGGTGGCGAACTGCGGTTGTTGTTGTTGACAGTGGAGCTGCTGGTAGTATATTTGGAGTGTGAGTGTCTCTCGCCTCGTGGTCACGTGGATTTGTTTCTGGTTCCTCCGGTTTCCCCCCCTCCAGATTTAGAATTAACATCACGCATTTAAAATATTTAACTGCAATACATTTCCACACGATGAAGTCACTTTGTGTTGAGCTTTCATTTGTGATGGGCAGGTCGCTTGTGACATTAAAGACTATCAGTACACAGTACACATTAAAGACTATCAGTACACTCACCATACTTAATAACCATTACTACAGTCTACATTATAGACTGTCAGTACACTCACCATACAAAATAACCATTACTACAGTCTACATTATAGACTGCCAGTACACTCACCATACTTAATAACCATTACAACAGTCTACATTATAGACTGTCAGTACACTCATTCAGCTTAATAACCATTACTACAGTCTACATTATAGGCTGTCAGTACACTCACCATACTTAATAACCAGGCTACAGTCTACATTATAGACTGTCAGTACACTCACCATACTTAATAACCAGGCTACAGTCTACATTATAGACTGTCAGTACACTCACCATACTTAATAACCATTACTACAGTCTACATTATAGACTGTCAGTACACTCACCCAGCTGAATAACCAGGCTACAGTCTACATTCTAGACTGTCAGTACACTCACCATACTTAATAACCATTACTACAGTCTACATTGTAGACTGTCAGTACACTCACCATACTTAATAACTATTACTACAGTCTACATTATAGACTGTCAGTACACTCACCATTCTTAATAACCAGGCTACAGTCTACATTATAGACTGTCAGTACACTCACCCAGCTGAATAACCAGGCTACAGTCTACATTATAGACTGTCAGTACACTCACTCAGGTTAATAACCATTACTACAGTCTACATTATAGACTGTAAGTAAACTCACCATACTTAATAACCAGGATACCGTCTACATTGTAGACTGTCAGTACACTCACCATACTTAATAACTATTACTACAGTCTACATTATAGACTGTCAGTACACTCACCATTCTTAATAACCAGGCTACAGTCTACATTATAGACTGTCAGTACACTCACCCAGCTGAATAACCAGGCTACAGTCTACATTATAGACTGTCAGTACACTCACTCAGGTTAATAACCATTACTACAGTCTACATTATAGACTGTAAGTAAACTCACCATACTTAATAACCAGGATACCGTCTACATTATAGACTGTCAGTACACTCACCATACTTAATAACCATTACTACAGTCTACATTATAGACTGTCAGTACACTCACCCAGCTGAATAACCAGGCTACAGTCTACATTCTAGACTGTCAGTACACTCACCATACTTAATAACCATTACTACAGTCTACATTATAGACTGTCAGTACACTCACCATACTTAATAACCATTACTACAGTCTACATTATAGACTGTCAGTACACTCACCCAGCTGAATAACCAGGCTACAGTCTACATTCTAGACTGTCAGTACACTCACCATACTTAATAACCATTACTACAGTCTACATTATAGACTGTCAGTACACTCATTCAGCTTAATAACCATTACTACAGTCTACATTATAGACTGTCAGTACACTCACCATACTTAATAACCAGGCTACAGTCTACATTATAGACTGTCAGTACACTCACTCAGCTTAATAACCATTACTACAGTCTACATTATAGACTGTCAGTACACTCACCCAGCTGAATAACCAGGCTACAGTCTACATTCTAGACTGTCAGTACACTCACCATACTTAATAACCATTACTACAGTCTACATTGTAGACTGTCAGTACACTCACCATACTTAATAACTATTACTACAGTCTACATTATAGACTGTCAGTACACTCACCATTCTTAATAACCAGGCTACAGTCTACATTATAGACTGTCAGTACACTCACCCAGCTGAATAACCAGGCTACAGTCTACATTATAGACTGTCAGTACACTCACTCAGGTTAATAACCATTACTACAGTCTACATTATAGACTGTAAGTAAACTCACCATACTTAATAACGAGGATACCGTCTACATTGTAGACTGTCAGTACACTCACCATACTTAATAACTATTACTACAGTCTACATTATAGACTGTCAGTACACTCACCATTCTTAATAACCAGGCTACAGTCTACATTATAGACTGTCAGTACACTCACCCAGCTGAATAACCAGGCTACAGTCTACATTATAGACTGTCAGTACACTCACTCAGGTTAATAACCATTACTACAGTCTACATTATAGACTGTAAGTAAACTCACCATACTTAATAACCAGGATACCGTCTACATTATAGACTGTCAGTACACTCACCATACTTAATAACCATTACTACAGTCTACATTATAGACTGTCAGTACACTCACCCAGCTGAATAACCAGGCTACAGTCTACATTCTAGACTGTCAGTACACTCACCATACTTAATAACCATTACTACAGTCTACATTATAGACTGTCAGTACACTCACCATACTTAATAACCATTACTACAGTCTACATTATAGACTGTCAGTACACTCACCCAGCTGAATAACCATTACTACAGTCTACATTATAGACTGTCAGTACACTCACCATACTTAATAACCATTACTACAGTCTACATTATAGACTGTCAGTACACTCACCATACTTAATAACCATTACTACAGTCTACATTATAGACTGTCAGTACACTCACCATACTTAATAACCATTACTACAGTCTACATTATAGACTGTCAGTAAACTCACTCAGGTTAATAACCATTACTACAGTCTACATTATAGACTGTCAGTACACTCACCATACTTAACCATTACTACAGTCTACATTATAGACTGTAAGTACACTCACCATACTTAATAACCATTACTACAGTCTACATTATAGACTGTCAGTACACTCACCATACTTAATAACCATTACTACAGTCTACATTATAGACTGTCAGTAAACTCACTCACCATACTTAACCATTACTACAGTCTACATTATAGACTGTCAGTACACTCACCATACTTAATAACCATTACTACAGTCTACATTATAGACTGTCAGTACACTCACCATACTTAATAACCAGGCTACAGTTTACATTATAGACTGTCATTACACTCACCATACTTAATAACCAGGCTACAGTCTACATTATAGACTCTCAGTACACTCACCATACTTAATAACCATTACTACAGTCTACATTATAGACTGTCAGTACACTCACCATACTTAATAACCATTACTACAGTCTACATTATAGACTGTCAGTACACTCACCATACTTAATAACCATTACTACAGTCTACATTATAGACTGTCAGTACACTCACCATACTTAATAACCATTACTACAGTCTACATTATAGACTGTCAGTACACTCACCATAATAAATAACCATTACTACAGTCTACATTATAGACTGTCAGTACACTCAGCTTAATAACCAGGCTACAGTCTACATTATAGACTGTCAGTACACTCACTCAGCTTAATAACCATTACTACAGTCTACATTATAGACTGTCAGTACACTCACCATACTTAATAACCAGGCTACCGTCTACATTATAGACTGTCAGTACACTCAGCTTAATAACCAGGCTACAGTCTACATTATAGACTGTCAGTACACTCACTCAGCTTAATAACCATTACTACAGTCTACATTATAGACTGTCAGTACACTCACCATACTTAATAACCAGGCTACCGTCTACATTATAGACTGTCAGTACACTCACCATACTTAATAACCATTACTACAGTCTACATTATAGACTGTCAGTACACTCACCCAGCTGAATAACCAGGCTACAGTCTACATTCTAGACTGTCAGTACACTCACCATACTTAATAACCATTACTACAGTCTACATTATAGACTGTCAGTACACTCACCATACTTAATAACCATTACTACAGTCTACATTATAGACTGTCAGTACACTCACCCAGCTGAATAACCATTACTACAGTCTACATTATAGACTGTCAGTACACTCACCATACTTAATAACCATTACTACAGTCTACATTATAGACTGTCAGTACACTCACCATACTTAATAACCATTACTACAGTCTACATTATAGACTGTCAGTACACTCACCATACTTAATAACCATTACTACAGTCTACATTATAGACTGTCAGTAAACTCACTCAGGTTAATAACCATTACTACAGTCTACATTATAGACTGTCAGTACACTCACCATACTTAACCATTACTACAGTCTACATTATAGACTGTAAGTACACTCACCATACTTAATAACCATTACTACAGTCTACATTATAGACTGTCAGTACACTCACCATACTTAATAACCATTACTACAGTCTACATTATAGACTGTCAGTAAACTCACTCACCATACTTAACCATTACTACAGTCTACATTATAGACTGTCAGTACACTCACCATACTTAATAACCATTACTACAGTCTACATTATAGACTGTCAGTACACTCACCATACTTAATAACCAGGCTACAGTTTACATTATAGACTGTCATTACACTCACCATACTTAATAACCAGGCTACAGTCTACATTATAGACTCTCAGTACACTCACCATACTTAATAACCATTACTACAGTCTACATTATAGACTGTCAGTACACTCACCATACTTAATAACCATTACTACAGTCTACATTATAGACTGTCAGTACACTCACCATACTTAATAACCATTACTACAGTCTACATTATAGACTGTCAGTACACTCACCATACTTAATAACCATTACTACAGTCTACATTATAGACTGTCAGTAAACTCACTCAGGTTAATAACCATTACTACAGTCTACATTATAGACTGTCAGTACACTCACCATACTTAACCATTACTACAGTCTACATTATAGACTGTAAGTACACTCACCATACTTAATAACCATTACTACAGTCTACATTATAGACTGTCAGTACACTCACCATACTTAATAACCATTACTACAGTCTACATTATAGACTGTCAGTACACTCACCATACTTAATAACCAGGCTACAGTTTACATTATAGACTGTCATTACACTCACCATACTTAATAACCAGGCTACAGTCTACATTATAGACTGTCATTACACTCACCATACTTAATAACCATTACTACAGTCTACATTATAAACTGTCAGTACACTCACTCAGCTTAATAACCATTACTACAGTCTACATTATAGACTGTCAGTACACTCACCATACTTAATAACCAGGCTACAGTCTACATTATAGACTGTCAGTACACTCACAATACTTAATAACCATTACTACAGTCTACAATATAGACTGTCAGTAAACTCACCATACTTAATAACCATTACTACAGTCTACATTATAGACTGTCAGTACACTCACCATAATAAATAACCATTACTACAGTCTACATTATAGACTGTCAGTACACTCAGCTTAATAACCAGGCTACAGTCTACATTATAGACTGTCAGTACACTCACTCAGCTTAATAACCATTACTACAGTCTACATTATAGACTGTCAGTACACTCACCATACTTAATAACCAGGCTACCGTCTACATTATAGACTGTCAGTACACTCAGCTTAATAACCAGGCTACAGTCTACATTATAGACTGTCAGTACACTCACTCAGCTTAATAACCATTACTACAGTCTACATTATAGACTGTCAGTACACTCACCATACTTAATAACCAGGCTACCGTCTACATTATAGACTGTCAGTACACTCACCATACTTAATAACCATTACTACAGTCTACATTATAGACTGTCAGTACACTCACCCAGCTGAATAACCAGGCTACAGTCTACATTCTAGACTGTCAGTACACTCACCATACTTAATAACCATTACTACAGTCTACATTATAGACTGTCAGTACACTCACCATACTTAATAACCAGGCTACAGTCTACATTATAGACTGTCAGTACACTCAGCTTAATAACCAGGCTACAGTCTACATTATAGACTGTCAGTACACTCACTCAGCTTAATAACCATTACTACAGTCTACATTATAGACTGTCAGTACACTCACCATACTTAATAACCAGGCTACCGTCTACATTATAGACTGTCAGTACACTCACCATACTTAATAACCATTACTACAGTCTACATTATAGACTGTCAGTACACTCACCCAGCTGAATAACCAGGCTACAGTCTACATTCTAGACTGTCAGTACACTCACCATACTTAATAACCATTACTACAGTCTACATTATAGACTGTCAGTACACTCACCATACTTAATAACCAGGCTACAGTCTACATTATAGACTGTCAGTACACTCACCCAGCTAAATAACCAGGCTACAGTCTACATTATAGACTGTCAGTACACTCACTCATCTTAATAACCATTACTACAGTCTACATTATAGACTGTCAGTACACTCACTCAGGTTAATAACCATTACTAGTCTACATTATAGACTGTCAGTACACTCACCAAGGTTAAGAACAAGGCTACAGTCTACATTATAGACTGTCAGTACACTCACTCAGGTTAATAACCATTACTACAGTCTACATTATAGACTGTCAGTAAACTCACCATACTTAATAACCATTACTACAGTCTACATTATAGACTGTCAGTACACTCACCATAATAAATAACCATTACTAGAGTCTACATTATAGACTGTCAGTACACTCAGCTTAATAACCAGGCTACAGTCTACATTATAGACTGTCAGTACACTCACTCAGCTTAATAACCATTACTACAGTCTACATTATAGACTGTCAGTACACTCACCATACTTAATAACCATTACTACAGTCTACATTATAGACTGTCAGTACACTCACCGTACTTAATAACCATTACTACAGTCTACATTATAGACTGTCAGTAAACTCACTCAGGTTAATAACCATTACTACAGTCTACATTATAGACTGTCAGTACACTCACCATACTTAACCATTACTACAGTCTACATTATAGACTGTCAGTACACTCACCATACTTAATAACCATTACTACAGTCTACATTATAGACTGTCAGTACACTCACCGTACTTAATAACCATTACTACAGTCTACATTATAGACTGTCAGTAAACTCACTCACTATACTTAACCATTACTACAGTCTACATTATAGACTGTCAGTACACTCACCATACTTAATAACCATTAATACAGTCTACATTATAGACTGTCAGTACACTCACCATACTTAATAACCAGGCTACAGTTTACATTATAGACTGTCATTACACTCACCATACTTAATAACCAGGCTACAGTCTACATTATAGACTCTCAGTACACTCACCATACTTAATAACCATTACTACAGTCTACATTATAAACTGTCAGTACACTCACTCAGCTTAATAACCATTACTACAGTCTACATTATAGACTGTCAGTACACTCACCATACTTAATAACCAGGCTACAGTCTACATTATAGACTGTCAGTACACTCACAATACTTAATAACCATTACTACAGTCTACATTATAGACTGTCAGTACACTCACCATACTTAATAACCAGGCTACAGTCTACATTATAGACTGTCAGTACACTCACAATACTTAATAACCATTACTACAGTCTACATTATAGACTGTCAGTACACTCACCATACTTAATAACCAGGCTACAGTCTACATTATAGACTGTCAGTACACTCACAATACTTAATAACCATTACAACAGTCTACATTATAGACTGTCAGTGCACTCACCATACTTAATAACCATTACTACAGTCTACATTATAGACTGTCAGTACACTCACCATACTTAATAACCATTACTACAGTCTACATTATAGACTTTCAGTACACTCACCCAGCTTAATAACCAGGTTACAGTCTACATTATAGACTGCTAGTACACTCACTCAGCTTAATAACCATTACTACAGTCTACATTATAGACTGCCAGTACACTCACCATACTTAATAACCATTACTACAGTCTACATTAAAGACTATCAGTACACTCACCATACTTAATAACCATTACTACAGTCTACATTATAGACTGTCATTACACTCACCATACTTAATAACCAGGCTACAGTCTACATTATAGACTCTCAGTACACTCACCATACTTAATAACCATTACTACAGTCTACATTATAAACTGTCAGTACACTCACTCAGCTTAATAACCATTACTACAGTCTACATTATAGACTGTCAGTACACTCACCATACTTAATAACCAGGCTACAGTCTACATTATAGACTGTCAGTACACTCACAATACTTAATAACCATTACTACAGTCTACATTATAGACTGTCAGTACACTCACCATACTTAATAACCAGGCTACAGTCTACATTATAGACTGTCAGTACACTCACAATACTTAATAACCATTACTACAGTCTACATTATAGACTGTCAGCACACTCACCATACTTAATAACCATTACAACAGTCTACATTATAGACTGTCAGTGCACTCACCATACTTAATAACCATTACTACAGTCTACATTATAGACTGTCAGTACACTCACCATATTTAATAACCATTACTACAGTCTACATTATAGACTTTCAGTACACTCACCCAGCTTAATAACCAGGTTACAGTCTACATTATAGACTGCTAGTACACTCACTCAGCTTAATAACCATTACTACAGTCTACATTATAGACTGCCAGTACACTCACCATACTTAATAACCATTACTACAGTCTACATTAAAGACTATCAGTACACTCCCCATACTTAATAACCATTACTACAGTCTACATTATAGACTGTCAGTACACTCACCCAGAATTAATAACCATTACTACAGTCTACATTATAGACTGTCAGTACACTCACCATACTTAATAACCAGGCTACAGTCTACATTATAGACTCTCAGTACACTTACCATACTTAATAACCATTACTACAGTCTACATTAAAGACTATCAGTACACTCACTCAGCTTAATAACCATTACTACAGTCTACATTATAGACTGTCAGTACACTCACTCAGGTTAATAACCATTACTAGTCTACATTATAGACTGTCAGTACACTCACCCAGCTGAATAACCAGGCTACAGTCTACATTATAGACTGTCAGTACACTCACTCAGGTTAATAACCATTACTACAGTCTACATTATAGACTGTAAGTAAACTCACCATACTTAATAACCAGGATACCGTCTACATTGTAGACTGTCAGTACACTCACCATACTTAATAACTATTACTACAGTCTACATTATAGACTGTCAGTACACTCACCATTCTTAATAACCAGGCTACAGTCTACATTATAGACTGTCAGTACACTCACCCAGCTGAATAACCAGGCTACAGTCTACATTATAGACTGTCAGTACACTCACTCAGGTTAATAACCATTACTACAGTCTACATTATAGACTGTAAGTAAACTCACCATACTTAATAACCAGGATACCGTCTACATTATAGACTGTCAGTACACTCACCATACTTAATAACCATTACTACAGTCTACATTATAGACTGTCAGTACACTCACCCAGCTGAATAACCAGGCTACAGTCTACATTCTAGACTGTCAGTACACTCACCATACTTAATAACCATTACTACAGTCTACATTATAGACTGTCAGTACACTCACCATACTTAATAACCATTACTACAGTCTACATTATAGACTGTCAGTACACTCACCCAGCTGAATAACCAGGCTACAGTCTACATTCTAGACTGTCAGTACACTCACCATACTTAATAACCATTACTACAGTCTACATTATAGACTGTCAGTACACTCATTCAGCTTAATAACCATTACTACAGTCTACATTATAGACTGTCAGTACACTCACCATACTTAATAACCAGGCTACAGTCTACATTATAGACTGTCAGTACACTCACTCAGCTTAATAACCATTACTACAGTCTACATTATAGACTGTCAGTACACTCACCCAGCTGAATAACCAGGCTACAGTCTACATTCTAGACTGTCAGTACACTCACCATACTTAATAACCATTACTACAGTCTACATTGTAGACTGTCAGTACACTCACCATACTTAATAACTATTACTACAGTCTACATTATAGACTGTCAGTACACTCACCATTCTTAATAACCAGGCTACAGTCTACATTATAGACTGTCAGTACACTCACCCAGCTGAATAACCAGGCTACAGTCTACATTATAGACTGTCAGTACACTCACTCAGGTTAATAACCATTACTACAGTCTACATTATAGACTGTAAGTAAACTCACCATACTTAATAACCAGGATACCGTCTAAATTATAGACTGTCAGTACACTCACCATACTTAATAACCATTACTACAGTCTACATTATAGACTGTCAGTACACTCACCCAGCTGAATAACCAGGCTACAGTCTACATTCTAGACTGTCAGTACACTCACCATACTTAATAACCATTACTACAGTCTACATTATAGACTGTCAGTACACTCACCATACTTAATAACCATTACTACAGTCTACATTATAGACTGTCAGTACACTCACCCAGCTGAATAACCAGGCTACAGTCTACATTCTAGACTGTCAGTACACTCACCATACTTAATAACCATTACTACAGTCTACATTATAGACTGTCAGTACACTCATTCAGCTTAATAACCATTACTACAGTCTACATTATAGACTGTCAGTACACTCACCATACTTAATAACCAGGCTACAGTCTACATTATAGACTGTCAGTACACTCACTCAGCTTAATAACCATTACTACAGTCTACATTATAGACTGTCAGTACACTCACCCAGCTGAATAACCAGGCTACAGTCTACATTCTAGACTGTCAGTACACTCACCATACTTAATAACCATTACTACAGTCTACATTGTAGACTGTCAGTACACTCACCATACTTAATAACTATTACTACAGTCTACATTATAGACTGTCAGTACACTCACCATTCTTAATAACCAGGCTACAGTCTACATTATAGACTGTCAGTACACTCACCCAGCTGAATAACCAGGCTACAGTCTACATTATAGACTGTCAGTACACTCACTCAGGTTAATAACCATTACTACAGTCTACATTATAGACTGTAAGTAAACTCACCATACTTAATAACCAGGATACCGTCTACATTGTAGACTGTCAGTACACTCACCATACTTAATAACTATTACTACAGTCTACATTATAGACTGTCAGTACACTCACCATTCTTAATAACCAGGCTACAGTCTACATTATAGACTGTCAGTACACTCACCCAGCTGAATAACCAGGCTACAGTCTACATTATAGACTGTCAGTACACTCACTCAGGTTAATAACCATTACTACAGTCTACATTATAGACTGTAAGTAAACTCACCATACTTAATAACCAGGATACCGTCTACATTATAGACTGTCAGTACACTCACCATACTTAATAACCATTACTACAGTCTACATTATAGACTGTCAGTACACTCACCCAGCTGAATAACCAGGCTACAGTCTACATTCTAGACTGTCAGTACACTCACCATACTTAATAACCATTACTACAGTCTACATTATAGACTGTCAGTACACTCACCATACTTAATAACCATTACTACAGTCTACATTATAGACTGTCAGTACACTCACCCAGCTGAATAACCAGGCTACAGTCTACATTCTAGACTGTCAGTACACTCACCATACTTAATAACCATTACTACAGTCTACATTATAGACTGTCAGTACACTCACCATACTTAATAACCATTACTACAGTCTACATTATAGACTGTCAGTACACTCACCCAGCTGAATAACCATTACTACAGTCTACATTATAGACTGTCAGTACACTCACCATACTTAATAACCATTACTACAGTCTACATTATAGACTGTCAGTAAACTCACTCAGGTTAATAACCATTACTACAGTCTACATTATAGACTGTCAGTACACTCACCATACTTAACCATTACTACAGTCTACATTATAGACTGTAAGTACACTCACCATACTTAATAACCATTACTACAGTCTACATTATAGACTGTCAGTACACTCACCATACTTAATAACCATTACTACAGTCTACATTATAGACTGTCAGTAAACTCACTCACCATACTTAACCATTACTACAGTCTACATTATAGACTGTCAGTACACTCACCATACTTAATAACCATTACTACAGTCTACATTATAGACTGTCAGTACACTCACCATACTTAATAACCAGGCTACAGTTTACATTATAGACTGTCATTACACTCACCATACTTAATAACCAGGCTACAGTCTACATTATAGACTCTCAGTACACTCACCATACTTAATAACCATTACTACAGTCTACATTATAGACTGTCAGTACACTCACCATACTTAATAACCATTACTACAGTCTACATTATAGACTGTCAGTACACTCACCATACTTAATAACCATTACTACAGTCTACATTATAGACTGTCAGTACACTCACCATACTTAATAACCATTACTACAGTCTACATTATAGACTGTCAGTAAACTCACTCAGGTTAATAACCATTACTACAGTCTACATTATAGACTGTCAGTACACTCACCATACTTAACCATTACTACAGTCTACATTATAGACTGTAAGTACACTCACCATACTTAATAACCATTACTACAGTCTACATTATAGACTGTCAGTACACTCACCATACTTAATAACCATTACTACAGTCTACATTATAGACTGTCAGTAAACTCACTCACCATACTTAACCATTACTACAGTCTACATTATAGACTGTCAGTACACTCACCATACTTAATAACCATTACTACAGTCTACATTATAGACTGTCAGTACACTCACCATACTTAATAACCAGGCTACAGTTTACATTATAGACTGTCATTACACTCACCATACTTAATAACCAGGCTACAGTCTACATTATAGACTGTCATTACACTCACCATACTTAATAACCATTACTACAGTCTACATTATAAACTGTCAGTACACTCACTCAGCTTAATAACCATTACTACAGTCTACATTATAGACTGTCAGTACACTCACCATACTTAATAACCAGGCTACAGTCTACATTATAGACTGTCAGTACACTCACAATACTTAATAACCATTACTACAGTCTACAATATAGACTGTCAGTAAACTCACCATACTTAATAACCATTACTACAGTCTACATTATAGACTGTCAGTACACTCACCATAATAAATAACCATTACTACAGTCTACATTATAGACTGTCAGTACACTCAGCTTAATAACCAGGCTACAGTCTACATTATAGACTGTCAGTACACTCACTCAGCTTAATAACCATTACTACAGTCTACATTATAGACTGTCAGTACACTCACCATACTTAATAACCAGGCTACCGTCTACATTATAGACTGTCAGTACACTCAGCTTAATAACCAGGCTACAGTCTACATTATAGACTGTCAGTACACTCACTCAGCTTAATAACCATTACTACAGTCTACATTATAGACTGTCAGTACACTCACCATACTTAATAACCAGGCTACCGTCTACATTATAGACTGTCAGTACACTCACCATACTTAATAACCATTACTACAGTCTACATTATAGACTGTCAGTACACTCACCCAGCTGAATAACCAGGCTACAGTCTACATTCTAGACTGTCAGTACACTCACCATACTTAATAACCATTACTACAGTCTACATTATAGACTGTCAGTACACTCACCATACTTAATAACCAGGCTACAGTCTACATTATAGACTGTCAGTACACTCAGCTTAATAACCAGGCTACAGTCTACATTATAGACTGTCAGTACACTCACTCAGCTTAATAACCATTACTACAGTCTACATTATAGACTGTCAGTACACTCACCATACTTAATAACCAGGCTACCGTCTACATTATAGACTGTCAGTACACTCACCATACTTAATAACCATTACTACAGTCTACATTATAGACTGTCAGTACACTCACCCAGCTGAATAACCAGGCTACAGTCTACATTCTAGACTGTCAGTACACTCACCATACTTAATAACCATTACTACAGTCTACATTATAGACTGTCAGTACACTCACCATACTTAATAACCAGGCTACAGTCTACATTATAGACTGTCAGTACACTCACCCAGCTAAATAACCAGGCTACAGTCTACATTATAGACTGTCAGTACACTCACTCATCTTAATAACCATTACTACAGTCTACATTATAGACTGTCAGTACACTCACTCAGGTTAATAACCATTACTAGTCTACATTATAGACTGTCAGTACACTCACCAAGGTTAAGAACAAGGCTACAGTCTACATTATAGACTGTCAGTACACTCACTCAGGTTAATAACCATTACTACAGTCTACATTATAGACTGTCAGTAAACTCACCATACTTAATAACCATTACTACAGTCTACATTATAGACTGTCAGTACACTCACCATAATAAATAACCATTACTAGAGTCTACATTATAGACTGTCAGTACACTCAGCTTAATAACCAGGCTACAGTCTACATTATAGACTGTCAGTACACTCACTCAGCTTAATAACCATTACTACAGTCTACATTATAGACTGTCAGTACACTCACCATACTTAATAACCATTACTACAGTCTACATTATAGACTGTCAGTACACTCACCATACTTAATAACCATTACTACAGTCTACATTATAGACTGTCAGTAAACTCACTCAGGTTAATAACCATTACTACAGTCTACATTATAGACTGTCAGTACACTCACCATACTTAACCATTACTACAGTCTACATTATAGACTGTCAGTACACTCACCATACTTAATAACCATTACTACAGTCTACATTATAGACTGTCAGTACACTCACCGTACTTAATAACCATTACTACAGTCTACATTATAGACTGTCAGTACACTCACCATACTTAATAACCATTAATACAGTCTACATTATAGACTGTCAGTACACTCACCATACTTAATAACCAGGCTACAGTTTACATTATAGACTGTCATTACACTCACCATACTTAATAACCAGGCTACAGTCTACATTATAGACTCTCAGTACACTCACCATACTTAATAACCATTACTACAGTCTACATTATAAACTGTCAGTACACTCACTCAGCTTAATAACCATTACTACAGTCTACATTATAGACTGTCAGTACACTCACCATACTTAATAACCAGGCTACAGTCTACATTATAGACTGTCAGTACACTCACAATACTTAATAACCATTACTACAGTCTACATTATAGACTGTCAGTACACTCACCATACTTAATAACCAGGCTACAGTCTACATTATAGACTGTCAGTACACTCACAATACTTAATAACCATTACTACAGTCTACATTATAGACTGTCAGCACACTCACCATACTTAATAACCATTACAACAGTCTACATTATAGACTGTCAGTGCACTCACCATACTTAATAACCATTACTACAGTCTACATTATAGACTGTCAGTACACTCACCATACTTAATAACCATTACTACAGTCTACATTATAGACTTTCAGTACACTCACCCAGCTTAATAACCAGGTTACAGTCTACATTATAGACTGCTAGTACACTCACTCAGCTTAATAACCATTACTACAGTCTACATTATAGACTGCCAGTACACTCACCATACTTAATAACCATTACTACAGTCTACATTAAAGACTATCAGTACACTCACCATACTTAATAACCATTACTACAGTCTACATTATAGACTGTCATTACACTCACCATACTTAATAACCAGGCTACAGTCTACATTATAGACTCTCAGTACACTCACCATACTTAATAACCATTACTACAGTCTACATTATAAACTGTCAGTACACTCACTCAGCTTAATAACCATTACTACAGTCTACATTATAGACTGTCAGTACACTCACCATACTTAATAACCAGGCTACAGTCTACATTATAGACTGTCAGTACACTCACAATACTTAATAACCATTACTACAGTCTACATTATAGACTGTCAGTACACTCACCATACTTAATAACCAGGCTACAGTCTACATTATAGACTGTCAGTACACTCACAATACTTAATAACCATTACTACAGTCTACATTATAGACTGTCAGCACACTCACCATACTTAATAACCATTACAACAGTCTACATTATAGACTGTCAGTGCACTCACCATACTTAATAACCATTACTACAGTCTACATTATAGACTGTCAGTACACTCACCATATTTAATAACCATTACTACAGTCTACATTATAGACTTTCAGTACACTCACCCAGCTTAATAACCAGGTTACAGTCTACATTATAGACTGCTAGTACACTCACTCAGCTTAATAACCATTACTACAGTCTACATTATAGACTGCCAGTACACTCACCATACTTAATAACCATTACTACAGTCTACATTAAAGACTATCAGTACACTCCCCATACTTAATAACCATTACTACAGTCTACATTATAGACTGTCAGTACACTCACCCAGAATTAATAACCATTACTACAGTCTACATTATAGACTGTCAGTACACTCACCATACTTAATAACCAGGCTACAGTCTACATTATAGACTGTCAGCACACTCACCATACTTAATAACCATTACAACAGTCTACATTATAGACTGTCAGTACACTCACCATACTTAATAACCAGGCTACAGTCTACATTATAGACTGTCAGCACACTCACCATACTTAATAACCATTACAACAGTCTACATTATAGACTGTCAGTACACTCACCATACTTAATAACCATTACTACAGTCTACATTATAGACTGTCAGTACACTCACCATAATAAATAACCATTACTAGAGTCTACATTATAGACTGTCAGTACACTCAGCTTAATAACCAGGCTACAGTCTACATTATAGACTGTCAGTACACTCACTCAGCTTAATAACCATTACTACAGTCTACATTATAGACTGTCAGTACACTCACCATACTTAATAACCATTACTACAGTCTACATTATAGACTGTCAGTACACTCACCATACTTAATAACCATTACTACAGTCTACATTATAGACTGTCAGTAAACTCACTCAGGTTAATAACCATTACTACAGTCTACATTATAGACTGTCAGTACACTCACCATACTTAACCATTACTACAGTCTACATTATAGACTGTCAGTACACTCACCATACTTAATAACCATTACTACAGTCTACATTATAGACTGTCAGTACACTCACCGTACTTAATAACCATTACTACAGTCTACATTATAGACTGTCAGTACACTCACCATACTTAATAACCATTAATACAGTCTACATTATAGACTGTCAGTACACTCACCATACTTAATAACCAGGCTACAGTTTACATTATAGACTGTCATTACACTCACCATACTTAATAACCAGGCTACAGTCTACATTATAGACTCTCAGTACACTCACCATACTTAATAACCATTACTACAGTCTACATTATAAACTGTCAGTACACTCACTCAGCTTAATAACCATTACTACAGTCTACATTATAGACTGTCAGTACACTCACCATACTTAATAACCAGGCTACAGTCTACATTATAGACTGTCAGTACACTCACAATACTTAATAACCATTACTACAGTCTACATTATAGACTGTCAGTACACTCACCATACTTAATAACCAGGCTACAGTCTACATTATAGACTGTCAGTACACTCACAATACTTAATAACCATTACTACAGTCTACATTATAGACTGTCAGCACACTCACCATACTTAATAACCATTACAACAGTCTACATTATAGACTGTCAGTGCACTCACCATACTTAATAACCATTACTACAGTCTACATTATAGACTGTCAGTACACTCACCATACTTAATAACCATTACTACAGTCTACATTATAGACTTTCAGTACACTCACCCAGCTTAATAACCAGGTTACAGTCTACATTATAGACTGCTAGTACACTCACTCAGCTTAATAACCATTACTACAGTCTACATTATAGACTGCCAGTACACTCACCATACTTAATAACCATTACTACAGTCTACATTAAAGACTATCAGTACACTCACCATACTTAATAACCATTACTACAGTCTACATTATAGACTGTCATTACACTCACCATACTTAATAACCAGGCTACAGTCTACATTATAGACTCTCAGTACACTCACCATACTTAATAACCATTACTACAGTCTACATTATAAACTGTCAGTACACTCACTCAGCTTAATAACCATTACTACAGTCTACATTATAGACTGTCAGTACACTCACCATACTTAATAACCAGGCTACAGTCTACATTATAGACTGTCAGTACACTCACAATACTTAATAACCATTACTACAGTCTACATTATAGACTGTCAGTACACTCACCATACTTAATAACCAGGCTACAGTCTACATTATAGACTGTCAGTACACTCACAATACTTAATAACCATTACTACAGTCTACATTATAGACTGTCAGCACACTCACCATACTTAATAACCATTACAACAGTCTACATTATAGACTGTCAGTGCACTCACCATACTTAATAACCATTACTACAGTCTACATTATAGACTGTCAGTACACTCACCATATTTAATAACCATTACTACAGTCTACATTATAGACTTTCAGTACACTCACCCAGCTTAATAACCAGGTTACAGTCTACATTATAGACTGCTAGTACACTCACTCAGCTTAATAACCATTACTACAGTCTACATTATAGACTGCCAGTACACTCACCATACTTAATAACCATTACTACAGTCTACATTAAAGACTATCAGTACACTCCCCATACTTAATAACCATTACTACAGTCTACATTATAGACTGTCAGTACACTCACCCAGAATTAATAACCATTACTACAGTCTACATTATAGACTGTCAGTACACTCACCATACTTAATAACCAGGCTACAGTCTACATTATAGACTGTCAGCACACTCACCATACTTAATAACCATTACAACAGTCTACATTATAGACTGTCAGTACACTCACCATACTTAATAACCAGGCTACAGTCTACATTATAGACTGTCAGCACACTCACCATACTTAATAACCATTACAACAGTCTACATTATAGACTGTCAGTACACTCACCATACTTAATAACCATTACTACAGTCTACATTATAGACTGTCAGTACACTCACCATAATAAATAACCATTACTAGAGTCTACATTATAGACTGTCAGTACACTCAGCTTAATAACCAGGCTACAGTCTACATTATAGACTGTCAGTACACTCACTCAGCTTAATAACCATTACTACAGTCTACATTATAGACTGTCAGTACACTCACCATACTTAATAACCATTACTACAGTCTACATTATAGACTGTCAGTACACTCACCATACTTAATAACCATTACTACAGTCTACATTATAGACTGTCAGTAAACTCACTCAGGTTAATAACCATTACTACAGTCTACATTATAGACTGTCAGTACACTCACCATACTTAACCATTACTACAGTCTACATTATAGACTGTCAGTACACTCACCATACTTAATAACCATTACTACAGTCTACATTATAGACTGTCAGTACACTCACCGTACTTAATAACCATTACTACAGTCTACATTATAGACTGTCAGTACACTCACCATACTTAATAACCATTAATACAGTCTACATTATAGACTGTCAGTACACTCACCATACTTAATAACCAGGCTACAGTTTACATTATAGACTGTCATTACACTCACCATACTTAATAACCAGGCTACAGTCTACATTATAGACTCTCAGTACACTCACCATACTTAATAACCATTACTACAGTCTACATTATAAACTGTCAGTACACTCACTCAGCTTAATAACCATTACTACAGTCTACATTATAGACTGTCAGTACACTCACCATACTTAATAACCAGGCTACAGTCTACATTATAGACTGTCAGTACACTCACAATACTTAATAACCATTACTACAGTCTACATTATAGACTGTCAGTACACTCACCATACTTAATAACCAGGCTACAGTCTACATTATAGACTGTCAGTACACTCACAATACTTAATAACCATTACTACAGTCTACATTATAGACTGTCAGCACACTCACCATACTTAATAACCATTACAACAGTCTACATTATAGACTGTCAGTGCACTCACCATACTTAATAACCATTACTACAGTCTACATTATAGACTGTCAGTACACTCACCATACTTAATAACCATTACTACAGTCTACATTATAGACTTTCAGTACACTCACCCAGCTTAATAACCAGGTTACAGTCTACATTATAGACTGCTAGTACACTCACTCAGCTTAATAACCATTACTACAGTCTACATTATAGACTGCCAGTACACTCACCATACTTAATAACCATTACTACAGTCTACATTAAAGACTATCAGTACACTCACCATACTTAATAACCATTACTACAGTCTACATTATAGACTGTCATTACACTCACCATACTTAATAACCAGGCTACAGTCTACATTATAGACTCTCAGTACACTCACCATACTTAATAACCATTACTACAGTCTACATTATAAACTGTCAGTACACTCACTCAGCTTAATAACCATTACTACAGTCTACATTATAGACTGTCAGTACACTCACCATACTTAATAACCAGGCTACAGTCTACATTATAGACTGTCAGTACACTCACAATACTTAATAACCATTACTACAGTCTACATTATAGACTGTCAGTACACTCACCATACTTAATAACCAGGCTACAGTCTACATTATAGACTGTCAGTACACTCACAATACTTAATAACCATTACTACAGTCTACATTATAGACTGTCAGCACACTCACCATACTTAATAACCATTACAACAGTCTACATTATAGACTGTCAGTGCACTCACCATACTTAATAACCATTACTACAGTCTACATTATAGACTGTCAGTACACTCACCATATTTAATAACCATTACTACAGTCTACATTATAGACTTTCAGTACACTCACCCAGCTTAATAACCAGGTTACAGTCTACATTATAGACTGCTAGTACACTCACTCAGCTTAATAACCATTACTACAGTCTACATTATAGACTGCCAGTACACTCACCATACTTAATAACCATTACTACAGTCTACATTAAAGACTATCAGTACACTCCCCATACTTAATAACCATTACTACAGTCTACATTATAGACTGTCAGTACACTCACCCAGAATTAATAACCATTACTACAGTCTACATTATAGACTGTCAGTACACTCACCATACTTAATAACCAGGCTACAGTCTACATTATAGACTCTCAGTACACTTACCATACTTAATAACCATTACTACAGTCTACATTAAAGACTATCAGTACACTCACTCAGCTTAATAACCATTACTACAGTCTGCATTATAGACTGTCAGTACACTCACTCAGGTTAATAACCATTACTAGTCTACATTATAGACTGTCAGTACACTCACCAAGGTTAAGAACAAGGCTACAGTCTACATTATAGACTGTCAGTACACTCACTCAGGTTAATAACCATTACTACAGTCTACATTATAGACTGTCAGTAAACTCACCATACTTAATAACCATTACTACAGTCTACATTATAGACTGTCAGTACACTCACCATAATAAATAACCATTACTACAGTCTACATTATAGACTGTCAGTACACTCAGCTTAATAACCAGGCTACAGTCTACATTATAGACTGTCAGTACACTCACTCAGCTTAATAACCATTACTACAGTCTACATTATAGACTGTCAGTACACTCACCATACTTAATAACCATTACTACAGTCTACATTATAGACTGTCAGTACACTCACCATACTTAATAACCATTACTACAGTCTACATTATAGACTGTCAGTAAACTCACTCAGGTTAATAACCATTACTACAGTCTACATTATAGACTGTCAGTACACTCACCATACTTAATAACCAGGCTACAGTCTACATTATAGACTGTCAGTACACTCACAATACTTAATAACCATTACTACAGTCTACATTATAGACTGTCAGCACACTCACCATACTTAATAACCATTACAACAGTCTACATTATAGACTGTCAGTACACTCACTCAGCTTAATAACCAGGCTACAGTTTACATTATAGACTGTCATTACACTCACCATACTTAATAACCATTAATACAGTCTACATTATAAACTGTCAGTACACTCACTCAGCTTAATAACCAGGCTACAGTTTACATTATAGACTGTCATTACACTCACCATACTTAATAACCAGGCTACAGTCTACATTATAAACTGTCAGTACACTCACTCAGCTTAATAACCATTACTACAGTCTACATTATAGACTGTCAGTACACTCACCATACTTAATAACCAGGCTACAGTCTACATTATAGACTGTCAGTACACTCACAATACTTAATAACCATTACTACAGTCTACATTATAGACTGTCAGTACACTCACCATACTTAATAACCAGGCTACAGTCTACATTATAGACTGTCAGTACACTCACAATACTTAATAACCATTACTACAGTCTACATTATAGACTTTCAGTACACTCACCCAGCTTAATAACCAGGTTACAGTCTACATTATAGACTGCTAGTACACTCACTCAGCTTAATAACCATTACTACAGTCTACATTATAGACTGCCAGTACACTCACCATACTTAATAACCATTACTACAGTCTACATTAAAGACTATCAGTACACTCCCCATACTTAATAACCATTACTACAGTCTACATTATAGACTGTCAGTACACTCACCCAGAATTAATAACCATTACTACAGTCTACATTATAGACTGTCAGTACACTCACCATACTTAATAACCAGGCTACAGTCTACATTATAGACTCTCAGTACACTTACCATACTTAATAACCATTACTACAGTCTACATTAAAGACTATCAGTACACTCACTCAGCTTAATAACCATTACTACAGTCTACATTATAGACTGTCAGTACACTCACTCAGGTTAATAACCATTACTAGTCTACATTATAGACTGTCAGTACACTCACCAAGGTTAAGAACAAGGCTACAGTCTACATTATAGACTGTCAGTACACTCACTCAGGTTAATAACCATTACTACAGTCTACATTATAGACTGTCAGTAAACTCACCATACTTAATAACCATTACTACAGTCTACATTATAGACTGTCAGTACACTCACCATAATAAATAACCATTACTACAGTCTACATTATAGACTGTCAGTACACTCAGCTTAATAACCAGGCTACAGTCTACATTATAGACTGTCAGTACACTCACTCAGCTTAATAACCATTACTACAGTCTACATTATAGACTGTCAGTACACTCACCATACTTAATAACCATTACTACAGTCTACATTATAGACTGTCAGTACACTCACCATACTTAATAACCATTACTACAGTCTACATTATAGACTGTCAGTAAACTCACTCAGGTTAATAACCATTACTACAGTCTACATTATAGACTGTCAGTACACTCACCATACTTAACCATTACTACAGTCTACATTATAGACTGTCAGTACACTCACCATACTTAATAACCATTACTACAGTCTACATTATAGACTGTCAGTACACTCACCATACTTAATAACCATTACTACAGTCTACATTATAGACTGTCAGTAAACTCACTCACCATACTTAACCATTACTACAGTCTACATTATAGACTGTCAGTACACTCACCATACTTAATAACCATTAATACAGTCTACATTATAGACTGTCAGTACACTCACCATACTTAATAACCAGGCTACAGTTTACATTATAGACTGTCATTACACTCACCATACTTAATAACCAGGCTACAGTCTACATTATAGACTCTCAGTACACTCACCATACTTAATAACCATTACTACAGTCTACATTATAAACTGTCAGTACACTCACTCAGCTTAATAACCATTACTACAGTCTACATTATAGACTGTCAGTACACTCACCATACTTAATAACCAGGCTACAGTCTACATTATAGACTGTCAGTACACTCACAATACTTAATAACCATTACTACAGTCTACATTATAGACTGTCAGTACACTCACCATACTTAATAACCAGGCTACAGTCTACATTATAGACTGTCAGTACACTCACAATACTTAATAACCATTACTACAGTCTACATTATAGACTGTCAGCACACTCACCATACTTAAT
Organism: Petromyzon marinus; assembly: GCF_048934315.1. NCBI lineage: Eukaryota > Metazoa > Chordata > Hyperoartia > Petromyzontiformes > Petromyzontidae > Petromyzon > Petromyzon marinus. The sequence goes on from NW_027423046.1 coordinate 4,725,858, forward strand.
AACCATTACAACAGTCTACATTATAGACTGTCAGTGCACTCACCATACTTAATAACCATTACTACAGTCTACATTATAGACTGTCAGCACACTCACCATACTTAATAACCATTACAACAGTCTACATTATAGACTGTCAGTGCACTCACCATACTTAATAACCATTACAACAGTCTACATTATAGACTGTCAGTACACTCACTCAGCTTAATAACCAGGCTACAGTTTACATTATAGACTGTCATTACACTCACCATACTTAATAACCATTAATACAGTCTACATTATAAACTGTCAGTACACTCACTCAGCTTAATAACCAGGCTACAGTTTACATTATAGACTGTCATTACACTCACCATACTTAATAACCAGGCTACAGTCTACATTATAAACTGTCAGTACACTCACTCAGCTTAATAACCATTACTACAGTCTACATTATAGACTGTCAGTACACTCACCATACTTAATAACCAGGCTACAGTCTACATTATAGACTGTCAGTACACTCACAATACTTAATAACCATTACTACAGTCTACATTATAGACTGTCAGTACACTCACCATACTTAATAACCAGGCTACAGTCTACATTATAGACTGTCAGTACACTCACAATACTTAATAACCATTACTACAGTCTACATTATAGACTTTCAGTACACTCACCCAGCTTAATAACCAGGTTACAGTCTACATTATAGACTGCTAGTACACTCACTCAGCTTAATAACCATTACTACAGTCTACATTATAGACTGCCAGTACACTCACCATACTTAATAACCATTACTACAGTCTACATTAAAGACTATCAGTACACTCCCCATACTTAATAACCATTACTACAGTCTACATTATAGACTGTCAGTACACTCACCCAGAATTAATAACCATTACTACAGTCTACATTATAGACTGTCAGTACACTCACCATACTTAATAACCAGGCTACAGTCTACATTATAGACTCTCAGTACACTTACCATACTTAATAACCATTACTACAGTCTACATTAAAGACTATCAGTACACTCACTCAGCTTAATAACCATTACTACAGTCTACATTATAGACTGTCAGTACACTCACTCAGGTTAATAACCATTACTAGTCTACATTATAGACTGTCAGTACACTCACCAAGGTTAAGAACAAGGCTACAGTCTACATTATAGACTGTCAGTACACTCACTCAGGTTAATAACCATTACTACAGTCTACATTATAGACTGTCAGTAAACTCACCATACTTAATAACCATTACTACAGTCTACATTATAGACTGTCAGTACACTCACCATAATAAATAACCATTACTACAGTCTACATTATAGACTGTCAGTACACTCAGCTTAATAACCAGGCTACAGTCTACATTATAGACTGTCAGTACACTCACTCAGCTTAATAACCATTACTACAGTCTACATTATAGACTGTCAGTACACTCACCATACTTAATAACCATTACTACAGTCTACATTATAGACTGTCAGTACACTCACCATACTTAATAACCATTACTACAGTCTACATTATAGACTGTCAGTAAACTCACTCAGGTTAATAACCATTACTACAGTCTACATTATAGACTGTCAGTACACTCACCATACTTAACCATTACTACAGTCTACATTATAGACTGTCAGTACACTCACCATACTTAATAACCAGGCTACAGTTTACATTATAGACTGTCATTACACTCACCATACTTAATAACCAGGCTACAGTCTACATTATAGACTCTCAGTACACTCACCATACTTAATAACCATTACTACAGTCTACATTATAAACTGTCAGTACACTCACTCAGCTTAATAACCATTACTACAGTCTACATTATAGACTGTCAGTACACTCACCATACTTAATAACCAGGCTACAGTCTACATTATAGACTGTCAGTACACTCACAATACTTAATAACCATTACTACAGTCTACATTATAGACTGTCAGTACACTCACCATACTTAATAACCAGGCTACAGTCTACATTATAGACTGTCAGTACACTCACAATACTTAATAACCATTACTACAGTCTACATTATAGACTGTCAGCACACTCACCATACTTAATAACCATTACAACAGTCTACATTATAGACTGTCAGTGCACTCACCATACTTAATAACCATTACTACAGTCTACATTATAGACTGTCAGTACACTCACCATACTTAATAACCATTACTACAGTCTACATTATAGACTTTCAGTACACTCACCCAGCTTAATAACCAGGTTACAGTCTACATTATAGACTGCTAGTACACTCACTCAGCTTAATAACCATTACTACAGTCTACATTATAGACTGCCAGTACACTCACCATACTTAATAACCATTACTACAGTCTACATTAAAGACTATCAGTACACTCACCATACTTAATAACCATTACTACAGTCTACATTATAGACTGTCAGTACACTCACCCAGAATTAATAACCATTACTACAGTCTACATTATAGACTGTCAGTACACTCACCATACTTAATAACCAGGCTACAGTCTACATTATAGACTGTCAGTACACTCACCATACTTAATAACCAGGCTACAGTCTACATTATAGACTGTCAGTACACTCACCATACTTAATAACCAGGCTACAGTTTACATTATAGACTGTCATTTCACTCACCATACTTAATAACCAGGCTACAGTCTACATTATAGACTCTCAGTACACTCACCATACTTAATAACCATTACTACAGTCTACATTATAAACTGTCAGTACACTCACTCAGCTTAATAACCATTACTACAGTCTACATTATAGACTGTCAGTACACTCACCATACTTAATAACCAGGCTACAGTCTACATTATAGACTGTCAGTACACTCACAATACTTAATAACCATTACTACAGTCTACATTATAGACTGTCAGTACACTCACCATACTTAATAACCAGGCTACAGACTACATTATAGACTGTCAGTACACTCACCATACTTAATAACCATTACTACAGTCTACATTATAGACTGTCAGTACACTCACCATACTTAATAACCAGGCTACAGTCTACATTATAGACTGTCAGTACACTCACAATACTTAATAACCATTACTACAGTCTACATTATAGACTGTCAGCACACTCACCATACTTAATAACCATTACAACAGTCTACATTATAGACTGTCAGTGCACTCACCATACTTAATAACCATTACTACAGTCTACATTATAGACTGTCAGTACACTCACCATACTTAATAACCATTACTACAGTCTACATTATAGACTTTCAGTACACTCACCCAGCTTAATAACCAGGTTACAGTCTACATTATAGACTGCTAGTACACTCACTCAGCTTAATAACCATTACTACAGTCTACATTATAGACTGCCAGTACACTCACCATACTTAATAACCATTACTACAGTCTACATTAAAGACTATCAGTACACTCACCATACTTAATAACCATTACTACAGTCTACATTATAGACTGTCAGTACACTCACCCAGAATTAATAACCATTACTACAGTCTACATTATAGACTGTCAGTACACTCACCATACTTAATAACCAGGCTACAGTCTACATTATAGACTGTCAGTACACTCACCATACTTAATAACCAGGCTACAGTCTACATTATAGACTGTCAGTACACTCACCATACTTAATAACCAGGCTACAGTTTACATTATAGACTGTCATTTCACTCACCATACTTAATAACCAGGCTACAGTCTACATTATAGACTCTCAGTACACTCACCATACTTAATAACCATTACTACAGTCTACATTATAAACTGTCAGTACACTCACTCAGCTTAATAACCATTACTACAGTCTACATTATAGACTGTCAGTACACTCACCATACTTAATAACCAGGCTACAGTCTACATTATAGACTGTCAGTACACTCACAATACTTAATAACCATTACTACAGTCTACATTATAGACTGTCAGTACACTCACCATACTTAATAACCAGGCTACAGACTACATTATAGACTGTCAGTACACTCACCATACTTAATAACCATTACTACAGTCTACATTATAGACTGTCAGTACACTCACCATACTTAACCATTACTACAGTCTACATTATAGACTGTCAGTACACTCACCATACTTAATAACCAGGCTACAGTCTACATTATAGACTGTCAGCACACTCACCATACTTAATAACCATTACAACAGTCTACATTATAGACTGTCAGTGCACTCACCATACTTAATAACCATTACTACAGTCTACATTATAGACTGTCAGTACACTCACCATACTTAATAACCATTACTACAGTCTACATTATAGACTTTCAGTACACTCACCCAGCTTAATAACCAGGTTACAGTCTACATTATAGACTGCTAGTACACTCACTCAGCTTAATAACCATTACTACAGTCTACATTATAGACTGCCAGTACACTCACCATACTTAATAACCATTACTACAGTCTACATTAAAGACTATCAGTACACTCACCATACTTAATAACCATTACTACAGTCTACATTATAGACTGTCAGTACACTCACCCAGAATTAATAACCATTACTACAGTCTACATTATAGACTGTCAGTACACTCACCATACTTAATAACCAGGCTACAGTCTACATTATAGACTCTCAGTACACTTACCATACTTAATAACCATTACTACAGTCTACATTAAAGACTATCAGTACACTCACTCAGCTTAATAACCATTACTACAGTCTACATTATAGACTGTCAGTACACTCACCATACTTAATAACCATTACTACAGTCTACATTATAGACTTTCAGTACACTCACCCAGCTTAATAACCAGGCTACAGTCTACATTATAGACTGCTAGTACACTCACTCAGCTTAATAACCATTACTACAGTCTACATTATAGACTGCCAGTACACTCATAATACTTAATAACCATTACTACAGTCTACATTATAGAGTGTCAGTACACTCACCCAGAATTAATAACCATTACTACAGTCTACATTATAGACTCTCAGTACACTCACCATACTTAATAACCAGGCTACAGTCTACATTATAGACTGTCAGTACACTCACCATACTTAATAACCATTACTACAGTCTACATTATAGACTTTCTGTACACTCACCCAGCCTAATAACCAGGCTACAGTCTACATTATAGACTGCTAGTACACTCACTCAGCTTAATAACCATTACTACAGTCTACATTATAGACTGCCAGTACACTCACTATACTTAATAACCATTACTACAGTCTACATTAAAGACTATCAGTACACTCACCATACTTAATAACCATTACTACAGTCTACATTATAGACTGTCAGTACACTCACCCAGAATTAATAACCATTACTACAGTCTACATTATAGACTCTCAGTACACTCACCATGCTTAATAACCAGGCTACAGTTTACATTATAGACTGTCATTACACTCACCATACTTAATAACCAGGCTACAGTCTACATTATAGACTCTCAGTACACTCACCATACTTAATAACCATTACTACAGTCTACATTATAAACTGTCAGTACACTCACTCAGCTTAATAACCATTACTACAGTCTACATTATAGACTGTCAGTACACTCACCATACTTAATAACCATTACTACAGTCTACATTATAGACTGTCAGTACACTCACCCAGAATTAATAACCATTACTACAGTCTACATTATAGACTCTCAGTACACTCACCATGCTTAATAACCAGGCTACAGTTTACATTATAGACTGTCATTACACTCACCATACTTAATAACCAGGCTACAGTCTACATTATAGACTCTCAGTACACTCACCATACTTAATAACCATTACTACAGTCTACATTATAAACTGTCAGTACACTCACTCAGCTTAATAACCATTACTACAGTTTACATTATAGACTGTCATTACACTCACCATACTTAATAACCAGGCTACAGTCTACATTATAGACTCTCAGTACACTCACCATACTTAATAACCATTACTACAGTCTACATTATAAACTGTCAGTACACTCACTCAGCTTAATAACCATTACTACAGTCTACATTATAGACTGTCAGTACCCTCACCATACTTAATAACCAGGCTACAGACTACATTATAGACTGTCAGTACACTCACCATACTTAATAACCATTACTACAGTCTACATTATAGACTGTCAGTACACTCACCATACTTAACCATTACTACAGTCTACATTATAGACTGTCAGTACACTCACCATACTTAATAACCAGGCTACAGTCTACATTATAGACTGTCAGCACACTCACCATACTTAATAACCATTACAACAGTCTACATTATAGACTGTCAGTACACTCACCATACTTAATAACCATTACTACAGTCTACATTATAGACTCTCAGTACACTTACCATACTTAATAACCATTACTACAGTCTACATTAAAGACTATCAGTACACTCACTCAGCTTAATAACCATTACTACAGTCTACATTATAGACTGTCAGTACACTCACCATACTTAATAACCATTACTACAGTCTACATTATAGACTTTCAGTACACTCACCCAGCTTAATAACCAGGCTACAGTCTACATTATAGACTGCTAGTACACTCACTCAGCTTAATAACCATTACTACAGTCTACATTATAGACTGCCAGTACACTCACAATACTTAATAACCATTACTACAGTCTACATTATAGACTGTCAGTACACTCACCCAGAATTAATAACCATTACTACAGTCTACATTATAGACTCTCAGTACACTCACCATACTTAATAACCAGGCTACAGTCTACATTATAGACTGTCAGTACACTCACCATACTTAATAACCATTACTACAGTCTACATTATAGACTTTCTGTACACTCACCCAGCCTAATAACCAGGCTACAGTCTACATTATAGACTGCTAGTACACTCACTCAGCTTAATAACCATTACTACAGTCTACATTATAGACTGCCAGTACACTCACCATACTTAATAACCATTACTACAGTCTACATTAAAGACTATCAGTACACTCACCATACTTAATAACCATTACTACAGTCTACATTATAGACTGTCAGTACACTCACCCAGAATTAATAACCATTACTACAGTCTACATTATAGACTCTCAGTACACTCACCATGCTTAATAACCAGGCTACAGTTTACATTATAGACTGTCATTACACTCACCATACTTAATAACCAGGCTACAGTCTACATTATAGACTCTCAGTACACTCACCATACTTAATAACCATTACTACAGTCTACATTATAAACTGTCAGTACACTCACTCAGCTTAATAACCATTACTACAGTCTACATTATAGACTGTCAGCACACTCACCATACTTAATAACCATTACAACAGTCTACATTATAGACTGTCAGTGCACTCACCATACTTAATAACCATTACTACAGTCTACATTATAGACTGTCAGTACACTCACCATACTTAATAACCATTACTACAGTCTACATTATAGACTTTCAGTACACTCACCCAGCTTAATAACCAGGTTACAGTCTACATTATAGACTGCTAGTACACTCACTCAGCTTAATAACCATTACTACAGTCTACATTATAGACTGCCAGTACACTCACCATACTTAATAACCATTACTACAGTCTACATTAAAGACTATCAGTACACTCACCATACTTAATAACCATTACTACAGTCTACATTATAGACTGTCAGTACACTCACCCAGAATTAATAACCATTACTACAGTCTACATTATAGACTGTCAGTACACTCACAATACTTAATAACCATTACTACAGTCTACATTATAGACTGTCAGTACACTCACCATACTTAATAACCAGGCTACAGACTACATTATAGACTGTCAGTACACTCACCATACTTAATAACCATTACTACAGTCTACATTATAGACTGTCAGTACACTCACCATACTTAACCATTACTACAGTCTACATTATAGACTGTCAGTACACTCACCATACTTAATAACCAGGCTACAGTCTACATTATAGACTGTCAGCACACTCACCATACTTAATAACCATTACAACAGTCTACATTATAGACTGTCAGTGCACTCACCATACTTAATAACCATTACTACAGTCTACATTATAGACTGTCAGTACACTCACCATACTTAATAACCATTACTACAGTCTACATTATAGACTTTCAGTACACTCACCCAGCTTAATAACCAGGTTACAGTCTACATTATAGACTGCTAGTACACTCACTCAGCTTAATAACCATTACTACAGTCTACATTATAGACTGCCAGTACACTCACCATACTAAATAACCATTACTACAGTCTACATTAAAGACTATCAGTACACTCACCATACTTAATAACCATTACTACAGTCTACATTATAGACTGTCAGTACACTCACCCAGAATTAATAACCATTACTACAGTCTACATTATAGACTGTCAGTACACTCACCATACTTAATAACCAGGCTACAGTCTACATTATAGACTCTCAGTACACTTACCATACTTAATAACCATTACTACAGTCTACATTAAAGACTATCAGTACACTCACTCAGCTTAATAACCATTACTACAGTCTACATTATAGACTGTCAGTACACTCACCATACTTAATAACCATTACTACAGTCTACATTATAGACTTTCAGTACACTCACCCAGCTTAATAACCAGGCTACAGTCTACATTATAGACTGCTAGTACACTCACTCAGCTTAATAACCATTACTACAGTCTACATTATAGACTGCCAGTACACTCACAATACTTAATAACCATTACTACAGTCTACATTATAGAGTGTCAGTACACTCACCCAGAATTAATAACCATTACTACAGTCTACATTATAGACTCTCAGTACACTCACCATACTTAATAACCAGGCTACAGTCTACATTATAGACTGTCAGTACACTCACCATACTTAATAACCATTACTACAGTCTACATTATAGACTTTCTGTACACTCACCCAGCCTAATAACCAGGCTACAGTCTACATTATAGACTGCTAGTACACTCACTCAGCTTAATAACCATTACTACAGTCTACATTATAGACTGCCAGTACACTCACTATACTTAATAACCATTACTACAGTCTACATTAAAGACTATCAGTACACTCACCATACTTAATAACCATTACTACAGTCTACATTATAGACTGTCAGTACACTCACCCAGAATTAATAACCATTACTACAGTCTACATTATAGACTCTCAGTACACTCACCATGCTTAATAACCAGGCTACAGTTTACATTATAGACTGTCATTACACTCACCATACTTAATAACCAGGCTACAGTCTACATTATAGACTCTCAGTACACTCACCATACTTAATAACCATTACTACAGTCTACATTATAAACTGTCAGTACACTCACTCAGCTTAATAACCATTACTACAGTCTACATTATAGACTGTCAGTACACTCACCATACTTAATAACCATTACTACAGTCTACATTATAGACTGTCAGTACACTCACCCAGAATTAATAACCATTACTACAGTCTACATTATAGACTCTCAGTACACTCACCATGCTTAATAACCAGGCTACAGTTTACATTATAGACTGTCATTACACTCACCATACTTAATAACCAGGCTACAGTCTACATTATAGACTCTCAGTACACTCACCATACTTAATAACCATTACTACAGTCTACATTATAAACTGTCAGTACACTCACTCAGCTTAATAACCATTACTACAGTCTACATTATAGACTGTCAGTACACTCACCATACTTAATAACCAGGCTACAGTCTACATTATAGACTGTCAGTACACTCACCATACTTAATAACCATTACTACAGTCTACATTATAGACTTTCAGTACACTCACCCAGCTTAATAACCAGGCTACAGTCTACATTATAGACTGCTAGTACACTCACTCAGCTTAATAACCATTACTACAGTCTACATTATAGACTGCCAGTACACTCACCATACTTAATAACCATTACTACAGTCTACATTAAAGACTATCAGTACACTCACCATACTTAATAACCATTACTACAGTCTACATTATAGACTGTCAGTACACTCACCCAGAATTAATAACCATGACTACAGTCTACATTATAGACTGTCAGTACACTCACCATACTTAATAACCAGGCTACAGTCTACATTATAGACTCTCAATACACTTACCATACTTAATAACCATTACTACAGTCTACATTATAGACTCTCAGTACACTCACCATACTTAATAACCAGGCTACAGTTTACATTATAGACTGTCAGTACACTCACCATACTTAATAACCAGGCTACAGTCTACATTATAGACTCTCAGTACACTCACCATACTTAATAACCATTACTACAGTCTACATTATAAACTGTCAGTACACTCACTCAGCTTAATAACCATTACTACAGTCTACATTATAGACTGTCAGTACACTCACCATACTTAATAACCAGGCTACAGTCTACATTATAGACTGTCAGTACACTCACAATACTTAATAACCATTACTACAGTCTACATTATAGACTGTCAGTACACTCACCATACTTAATAACCAGGCTACAGACTACATTATAGACTGTCAGTACACTCACCATACTTAATAACCATTACTACAGTCTACATTATAGACTGTCAGTACACTCACCCAGAATTAATAACCATTACTACAGTCTACATTATAGACTGTCAGTACACTCACCATACTTAATAACCAGGCTACAGTCTACATTATAGACTCTCAGTACACTTACCATACTTAATAACCATTACTACAGTCTACATTAAAGACTATCAGTACACTCACTCAGCTTAATAACCATTACTACAGTCTACATTATAGACTGTCAGTACACTCACCATACTTAATAACCATTACTACAGTCTACATTATAGACTTTCAGTACACTCACCCAGCTTAATAACCAGGCTACAGTCTACATTATAGACTGCTAGTACACTCACTCAGCTTAATAACCATTACTACAGTCTACATTATAGACTGCCAGTACACTCACCATACTTAATAACCATTACTACAGTCTACATTAAAGACTATCAGTACACTCACCATACTTAATAACCATTACTACAGTCTACATTATAGACTGTCAGTACACTCACCCAGAATTAATAACCATGACTACAGTCTACATTATAGACTGTCAGTACACTCACCATACTTAATAACCAGGCTACAGTCTACATTATAGACTCTCAATACACTTACCATACTTAATAACCATTACTACAGTCTACATTATAGACTCTCAGTACACTCACCATACTTAATAACCAGGCTACAGTTTACATTATAGACTGTCAGTACACTCACCATACTTAATAACCAGGCTACAGTCTACATTATAGACTCTCAGTACACTCACCATACTTAATAACCATTACTACAGTCTACATTATAAACTGTCAGTACACTCACTCAGCTTAATAACCATTACTACAGTCTACATTATAGACTGTCAGTACACTCACCATACTTAATAACCAGGCTACAGTCTACATTATAGACTGTCAGTACACTCACAATACTTAATAACCATTACTACAGTCTACATTATAGACTGTCAGTACACTCACCATACTTAATAACCAGGCTACAGACTACATTATAGACTGTCAGTACACTCACCATACTTAATAACCATTACTACAGTCTACATTATAGACTGTCAGTACACTCACCCAGAATTAATAACCATTACTACAGTCTACATTATAGACTGTCAGTACACTCACCATACTTAATAACCAGGCTACAGTCTACATTATAGACTCTCAGTACACTTACCATACTTAATAACCATTACTACAGTCTACATTAAAGACTATCAGTACACTCACTCAGCTTAATAACCATTACTACAGTCTACATTATAGACTGCCAGTACACTCACAATACTTAATAACCATTACTACAGTCTACATTATAAACTGTCAGTACACTCACTCAGCTTAATAACCATTACTACAGTCTACATTATAGACTGTCAGTACACTCACCATACTTAATAACCATTACTACAGTCTACATTATAGACTGTCAGTACACTCACCCAGAATTAATAACCATTACTACAGTCTACATTATAGACTCTCAGTACACTCACCATGCTTAATAACCAGGCTACAGTTTACATTATAGACTGTCATTACACTCACCATACTTAATAACCAGGCTACAGTCTACATTATAGACTCTCAGTACACTCACCATACTTAATAACCATTACTACAGTCTACATTATAAACTGTCAGTACACTCACTCAGCTTAATAACCATTACTACAGTCTACATTATAGACTGTCAGTACACTCACCATACTTAATAACCAGGCTACAGTCTACATTATAGACTGTCAGTACACTCACAATACTTAATAACCATTACTACAGTCTACATTATAGACTGTCAGTACCCTCACCATACTTAATAACCAGGCTACAGACTACATTATAGACTGTCAGTACACTCACCATACTTAATAACCATTACTACAGTCTACATTATAGACTGTCAGTACACTCACCATACTTAACCATTACTACAGTCTACATTATAGACTGTCAGTACACTCACCATACTTAATAACCAGGCTACAGTCTACATTATAGACTGTCAGCACACTCACCATACTTAATAACCATTACAACAGTCTACATTATAGACTGTCAGTACACTCACCATACTTAATAACCATTACTACAGTCTACATTATAGACTGTCAGTACACTCACCATACTTAATAACCATTACTACAGTCTACATTATAGACTTTCAGTACACTCACCCAGCTTAATAACCAGGCTACAGTCTACATTATAGACTGCTAGTACACTCACTCAGCTTAATAACCATTACTACAGTCTACATTATAGACTGCCAGTACACTCACCATACTTAATAACCATTACTACAGTCTACATTAAAGACTATCAGTACACTCACCATACTTAATAACCATTACTACAGTCTACATTATAGACTGTCAGTACACTCACCCAGAATTAATAACCATTACTACAGTCTACATTATAGACTGTCAGTACACTCACCATACTTAATAACCAGGCTACAGTCTACATTATAGACTCTCAGTACACTTACCATACTTAATAACCATTACTACAGTCTACATTAAAGACTATCAGTACACTCACTCAGCTTAATAACCATTACTACAGTCTACATTATAGACTGTCAGTACACTCACAATACTTAATAACCATTACTACAGTCTACATTATAGACTGTCAGTACACTCACCCAGAATTAATAACCATTACTACAGTCTACATTATAGACTCTCAGTACACTCACCATACTTAATAACCAGGCTACAGTCTACATTATAGACTGTCAGTACACTCACCATACTTAATAACCATTACTACAGTCTACATTATAGACTTTCTGTACACTCACCCAGCCTAATAACCAGGCTACAGTCTACATTATAGACTGCTAGTACACTCACTCAGCTTAATAACCATTACTACAGTCTACATTATAGACTGCCAGTACACTCACCATACTTAATAACCATTACTACAGTCTACATTAAAGACTATCAGTACACTCACCATACTTAATAACCATTACTACAGTCTACATTATAGACTGTCAGTACACTCACCCAGAATTAATAACCATTACTACAGTCTACATTATAGACTCTCAGTACACTCACCATGCTTAATAACCAGGCTACAGTTTACATTATAGACTGTCATTACACTCACCATACTTAATAACCAGGCTACAGTCTACATTATAGACTCTCAGTACACTCACCATACTTAATAACCATTACTACAGTCTACATTATAAACTGTCAGTACACTCACTCAGCTTAATAACCATTACTACAGTCTACATTATAGACTGTCAGTACACTCACCATACTTAATAACCAGGCTACAGTCTACATTATAGACTGTCAGTACACTCACAATACTTAATAACCATTACTACAGTCTACATTATAGACTGTCAGTACCCTCACCATACTTAATAACCAGGCTACAGACTACATTATAGACTGTCAGTACACTCACCATACTTAATAACCATTACTACAGTCTACATTATAGACTGTCAGTACCCTCACCATACTTAATAACCAGGCTACAGACTACATTATAGACTGTCAGTACACTCACCATACTTAATAACCATTACAACAGTCTACATTATAGACTGTCAGTACACTCACCATACTTAATAACCATTACTACAGTCTACATTATAGACTGTCAGTACACTCACCATACTTAATAACCATTACTACAGTCTACATTATAGACTTTCAGTACACTCACCCAGCTTAATAACCAGGCTACAGTCTACATTATAGACTGCTAGTACACTCACTCAGCTTAATAACCATTACTACAGTCTACATTATAGACTGCCAGTACACTCACCATACTTAATAACCATTACTACAGTCTACATTAAAGACTATCAGTACACTCACCATACTTAATAACCATTACTACAGTCTACATTATAGACTGTCAGTACACTCACCCAGAATTAATAACCATGACTACAGTCTACATTATAGACTGTCAGTACACTCACCATACTTAATAACCAGGCTACAGTCTACATTATAGACTCTCAATACACTTACCATACTTAATAACCATTACTACAGTCTACATTATAGACTCTCAGTACACTCACCATACTTAATAACCAGGCTACAGTTTACATTATAGACTGTCAGTACACTCACCATACTTAATAACCAGGCTACAGTCTACATTATAGACTCTCAGTACACTCACCATACTTAATAACCATTACTACAGTCTACATTATAAACTGTCAGTACACTCACTCAGCTTAATAACCATTACTACAGTCTACATTATAGACTGTCAGTACACTCACCATACTTAATAACCAGGCTACAGTCTACATTATAGACTGTCAGTACACTCACAATACTTAATAACCATTACTACAGTCTACATTATAGACTGTCAGTACACTCACCATACTTAATAACCAGGCTACAGTCTACATTATAGACTCTCAGTACACTTACCATACTTAATAACCATTACTACAGTCTACATTAAAGACTATCAGTACACTCACTCAGCTTAATAACCATTACTACAGTCTACATTATAGACTGTCAGTACACTCACCATACTTAATAACCATTACTACAGTCTACATTATAGACTTTCAGTACACTCACCCAGCTTAATAACCAGGCTACAGTCTACATTATAGACTGCTAGTACACTCACTCAGCTTAATAACCATTACTACAGTCTACATTATAGACTGCCAGTACACTCACAATACTTAATAACCATTACTACAGTCTACATTATAGACTGTCAGTACACTCACCCAGAATTAATAACCATTACTACAGTCTACATTATAGACTTTCTGTACACTCACGCAGCCTAATAACCAGGCTACAGTCTACATTATAGACTGCTAGTACACTCACTCAGCTTAATAACCATTACTACAGTCTACATTATAGACTCTCAGTACACTCACCATGCTTAATAACCAGGCTACAGTTTACATTATAGACTGTCATTACACTCACCATACTTAATAACCAGGCTACAGTCTACATTATAGACTCTCAGTACACTCACCATACTTAATAACCATTACTACAGTCTACATTATAAACTGTCAGTACACTCACTCAGCTTAATAACCATTACTACAGTCTACATTATAGACTGTCAGTACACTCACCATACTTAATAACCATTACTACAGTCTACATTATAGACTGTCAGTACACTCACCCAGAATTAATAACCATTACTACAGTCTACATTATAGACTCTCAGTACACTCACCATGCTTAATAACCAGGCTACAGTTTACATTATAGACTGTCATTACACTCACCATACTTAATAACCAGGCTACAGTCTACATTATAGACTCTCAGTACACTCACCATACTTAATAACCATTACTACAGTCTACATTATAAACTGTCAGTACACTCACTCAGCTTAATAACCATTACTACAGTCTACATTATAGACTGTCAGTACACTCACCCAGAATTAATAACCATGACTACAGTCTACATTATAGACTGTCAGTACACTCACCATACTTAATAACCAGGCTACAGTCTACATTATAGACTCTCAATACACTTACCATACTTAATAACCATTACTACAGTCTACATTATAGACTCTCAGTACACTCACCATACTTAATAACCAGGCTACAGTTTACATTATAGACTGTCAGTACACTCACCATACTTAATAACCAGGCTACAGTCTACATTATAGACTCTCAGTACACTCACCATACTTAATAACCATTACTACAGTCTACATTATAAACTGTCAGTACACTCACTCAGCTTAATAACCATTACTACAGTCTACATTATAGACTGTCAGTACACTCACCATACTTAATAACCAGGCTACAGTCTACATTATAGACTGTCAGTACACTCACAATACTTAATAACCATTACTACAGTCTACATTATAGACTGTCAGTACACTCACCATACTTAATAACCAGGCTACAGTCTACATTATAGACTCTCAGTACACTTACCATACTTAATAACCATTACTACAGTCTACATTAAAGACTATCAGTACACTCACTCAGCTTAATAACCATTACTACAGTCTACATTATAGACTGTCAGTACACTCACCATACTTAATAACCATTACTACAGTCTACATTATAGACTTTCAGTACACTCACCCAGCTTAATAACCAGGCTACAGTCTACATTATAGACTGCTAGTACACTCACTCAGCTTAATAACCATTACTACAGTCTACATTATAGACTGCCAGTACACTCACAATACTTAATAACCATTACTACAGTCTACATTATAGACTGTCAGTACACTCACCCAGAATTAATAACCATTACTACAGTCTACATTATAGACTTTCTGTACACTCACGCAGCCTAATAACCAGGCTACAGTCTACATTATAGACTGCTAGTACACTCACTCAGCTTAATAACCATTACTACAGTCTACATTATAGACTCTCAGTACACTCACCATGCTTAATAACCAGGCTACAGTTTACATTATAGACTGTCATTACACTCACCATACTTAATAACCAGGCTACAGTCTACATTATAGACTCTCAGTACACTCACCATACTTAATAACCATTACTACAGTCTACATTATAAACTGTCAGTACACTCACTCAGCTTAATAACCATTACTACAGTCTACATTATAGACTGTCAGTACACTCACCATACTTAATAACCATTACTACAGTCTACATTATAGACTGTCAGTACACTCACCCAGAATTAATAACCATTACTACAGTCTACATTATAGACTCTCAGTACACTCACCATGCTTAATAACCAGGCTACAGTTTACATTATAGACTGTCATTACACTCACCATACTTAATAACCAGGCTACAGTCTACATTATAGACTCTCAGTACACTCACCATACTTAATAACCATTACTACAGTCTACATTATAAACTGTCAGTACACTCACTCAGCTTAATAACCATTACTACAGTCTACATTATAGACTGTCAGTACACTCACCATACTTAATAACCAGGCTACAGTCTACATTATAGACTGTCAGTACACTCACAATACTTAATAACCATTACTACAGTCTACATTATAGACTGTCAGTACCCTCACCATACTTAATAACCAGGCTACAGACTACATTATAGACTGTCAGTACACTCACCATACTTAATAACCAGGCTACAGTCTACATTATAGACTGTCAGCACACTCACCATACTTAATAACCATTACAACAGTCTACATTATAGACTGTCAGTACACTCACCATACTTAATAACCAGGCTACAGTCTACATTATAGACTGTCAGCACACTCACCATACTTAATAACCATTACAACAGTCTACATTATAGACTGTCAGTACACTCACCATACTTAATAACCATTACTACAGTCTACATTATAGACTGTCAGTACACTCACCATACTTAATAACCATTACTACAGTCTACATTATAGACTTTCAGTACACTCACCCAGCTTAATAACCAGGCTACAGTCTACATTATAGACTGCTAGTACACTCACTCAGCTTAATAACCATTACTACAGTCTACATTATAGACTGCCAGTACACTCACCATACTTAATAACCATTACTACAGTCTACATTAAAGACTATCAGTACACTCACCATACTTAATAACCATTACTACAGTCTACATTATAGACTGTCAGTACACTCACCCAGAATTAATAACCATTACTACAGTCTACATTATAGACTGCCAGTACACTCACCATACTTAATAACCAGGCTACAGACTACATTAAAGACTATCAGTACACTCACCATACTTAATAACCATTACTACAGTCTACATTATAGACTGTCAGTACACTCACCCAGAATTAATAACCATTACTACAGTCTACATTATAGACTGTCAGTACACTCACCATACTTAATAACCAGGCTACAGTCTACATTATAGACTCTCAGTACACTTACCATACTTAATAACCATTACTACAGTCTACATTAAAGACTATCAGTACACTCACTCAGCTTAATAACCATTACTACAGTCTACATTATAGACTGTCAGTACACTCACCATACTTAATAACCATTACTACAGTCTACATTATAGACTTTCAGTACACTCACCCAGCTTAATAACCAGGCTACAGTCTACATTATAGACTGCTAGTACACTCACTCAGCTTAATAACCATTACTACAGTCTACATTATAGACTGCCAGTACACTCACAATACTTAATAACCATTACTACAGTCTACATTATAGACTGTCAGTACACTCACCCAGAATTAATAACCATTACTACAGTCTACATTATAGACTCTCAGTACACTCACCATACTTAATAACCATTACTACAGTCTACATTATAAACTGTCAGTACACTCACTCAGCTTAATAACCATTACTACAGTCTACATTATAGACTGTCAGTACACTCACCCAGAATTAATAACCATGACTACAGTCTACATTATAGACTGTCAGTACACTCACCATACTTAATAACCAGGCTACAGTCTACATTATAGACTCTCAATACACTTACCATACTTAATAACCATTACTACAGTCTACATTATAGACTCTCAGTACACTCACCATACTTAATAACCAGGCTACAGTTTACATTATAGACTGTCAGTACACTCACCATACTTAATAACCAGGCTACAGTCTACATTATAGACTCTCAGTACACTCACCATACTTAATAACCATTACTACAGTCTACATTATAAACTGTCAGTACACTCACTCAGCTTAATAACCATTACTACAGTCTACATTATAGACTGTCAGTACACTCACCATACTTAATAACCAGGCTACAGTCTACATTATAGACTGTCAGTACACTCACAATACTTAATAACCATTACTACAGTCTACATTATAGACTGTCAGTACACTCACCATACTTAATAACCAGGCTACAGTCTACATTATAGACTCTCAGTACACTTACCATACTTAATAACCATTACTACAGTCTACATTAAAGACTATCAGTACACTCACTCAGCTTAATAACCATTACTACAGTCTACATTATAGACTGTCAGTACACTCACCATACTTAATAACCATTACTACAGTCTACATTATAGACTTTCAGTACACTCACCCAGCTTAATAACCAGGCTACAGTCTACATTATAGACTGCTAGTACACTCACTCAGCTTAATAACCATTACTACAGTCTACATTATAGACTGCCAGTACACTCACAATACTTAATAACCATTACTACAGTCTACATTATAGACTGTCAGTACACTCACCCAGAATTAATAACCATTACTACAGTCTACATTATAGACTTTCTGTACACTCACGCAGCCTAATAACCAGGCTACAGTCTACATTATAGACTGCTAGTACACTCACTCAGCTTAATAACCATTACTACAGTCTACATTATAGACTCTCAGTACACTCACCATGCTTAATAACCAGGCTACAGTTTACATTATAGACTGTCATTACACTCACCATACTTAATAACCAGGCTACAGTCTACATTATAGACTCTCAGTACACTCACCATACTTAATAACCATTACTACAGTCTACATTATAAACTGTCAGTACACTCACTCAGCTTAATAACCATTACTACAGTCTACATTATAGACTGTCAGTACACTCACCATACTTAATAACCATTACTACAGTCTACATTATAGACTGTCAGTACACTCACCCAGAATTAATAACCATTACTACAGTCTACATTATAGACTCTCAGTACACTCACCATGCTTAATAACCAGGCTACAGTTTACATTATAGACTGTCATTACACTCACCATACTTAATAACCAGGCTACAGTCTACATTATAGACTCTCAGTACACTCACCATACTTAATAACCATTACTACAGTCTACATTATAAACTGTCAGTACACTCACTCAGCTTAATAACCATTACTACAGTCTACATTATAGACTGTCAGTACACTCACCATACTTAATAACCAGGCTACAGTCTACATTATAGACTGTCAGTACACTCACAATACTTAATAACCATTACTACAGTCTACATTATAGACTGTCAGTACCCTCACCATACTTAATAACCAGGCTACAGACTACATTATAGACTGTCAGTACACTCACCATACTTAATAACCAGGCTACAGTCTACATTATAGACTGTCAGCACACTCACCATACTTAATAACCATTACAACAGTCTACATTATAGACTGTCAGTACACTCACCATACTTAATAACCAGGCTACAGTCTACATTATAGACTGTCAGCACACTCACCATACTTAATAACCATTACAACAGTCTACATTATAGACTGTCAGTACACTCACCATACTTAATAACCATTACTACAGTCTACATTATAGACTGTCAGTACACTCACCATACTTAATAACCATTACTACAGTCTACATTATAGACTTTCAGTACACTCACCCAGCTTAATAACCAGGCTACAGTCTACATTATAGACTGCTAGTACACTCACTCAGCTTAATAACCATTACTACAGTCTACATTATAGACTGCCAGTACACTCACCATACTTAATAACCATTACTACAGTCTACATTAAAGACTATCAGTACACTCACCATACTTAATAACCATTACTACAGTCTACATTATAGACTGTCAGTACACTCACCCAGAATTAATAACCATTACTACAGTCTACATTATAGACTGCCAGTACACTCACCATACTTAATAACCAGGCTACAGACTACATTAAAGACTATCAGTACACTCACCATACTTAATAACCATTACTACAGTCTACATTATAGACTGTCAGTACACTCACCCAGAATTAATAACCATTACTACAGTCTACATTATAGACTGTCAGTACACTCACCATACTTAATAACCAGGCTACAGTCTACATTATAGACTCTCAGTACACTTACCATACTTAATAACCATTACTACAGTCTACATTAAAGACTATCAGTACACTCACTCAGCTTAATAACCATTACTACAGTCTACATTATAGACTGTCAGTACACTCACCATACTTAATAACCATTACTACAGTCTACATTATAGACTTTCAGTACACTCACCCAGCTTAATAACCAGGCTACAGTCTACATTATAGACTGCTAGTACACTCACTCAGCTTAATAACCATTACTACAGTCTACATTATAGACTGCCAGTACACTCACAATACTTAATAACCATTACTACAGTCTACATTATAGACTGTCAGTACACTCACCCAGAATTAATAACCATTACTACAGTCTACATTATAGACTCTCAGTACACTCACCATACTTAATAACCAGGCTACAGTCTACATTATAGACTGTCAGTACACTCAGTATACTTAATAACCATTACTACAGTCTACATTATAGACTTTCTGTACACTCACCCAGCCTAATAACCAGGCTACAGTCTACATTATAGACTGCTAGTACACTCACTCAGCTTAATAACCATTACTACAGTCTACATTATAGACTGCCAGTACACTCACCATACTTAATAACCATTACTACAGTCTACATTATAGACTCTCAGTACACTCACCATACTTAATAACCATTACTACAGTCTACATTATAAACTGTCAGTACACTCACTCAGCTTAATAACCATTACTACAGTCTACATTATAGACTGTCAGTACACTCACCATACTTAATAACCAGGCTACAGTCTACATTATAGACTGTCAGTACACTCACAATACTTAATAACCATTACTACAGTCTACATTATAGACTGTCAGTACCCTCACCATACTTAATAACCAGGCTACAGACTACATTATAGACTGTCAGTACACTCACCATACTTAATAACCATTACTACAGTCTACATTATAGACTGTCAGTACACTCACCATACTTAACCATTACTACAGTCTACATTATAGACTGTCAGTACACTCACCATACTTAATAACCAGGCTACAGTCTACATTATAGACTGTCAGCACACTCACCATACTTAATAACCATTACAACAGTCTACATTATAGACTGTCAGTACACTCACCATACTTAATAACCATTACTACAGTCTACATTATAGACTGTCAGTACACTCACCATACTTAATAACCATTACTACAGTCTACATTATAGACTTTCAGTACACTCACCCAGCTTAATAACCAGGCTACAGTCTACATTATAGACTGCTAGTACACTCACTCAGCTTAATAACCATTACTACAGTCTACATTATAGACTGCCAGTACACTCACCATACTTAATAACCATTACTACAGTCTACATTAAAGACTATCAGTACACTCACCATACTTAATAACCATTACTACAGTCTACATTATAGACTGTCAGTACACTCACCCAGAATTAATAACCATGACTACAGTCTACATTATAGACTGTCAGTACACTCACCATACTTAATAACCAGGCTACAGTCTACATTATAGACTCTCAATACACTTACCATACTTAATAACCATTACTACAGTCTACATTATAGACTGTCAGTACACTCACCATACTTAATAACCATTACTGCAGTCTACATTATAGACTTTCAGTACACTCACCCAGCTTAATAACCAGGCTACAGTCTACATTATAGACTGCTAGTACACTCACTCAGCTTAATAACCATTACTACAGTCTACATTATAGACTGCCAGTACACTCACCATACTTAATAACCATTACTACAGTCTACATTAAAGACTATCAGTACACTCACCATACTTAATAACCATTACTACAGTCTACATTATAGACTGTCAGTACACTCACCCAGAATTAATAACCATGACTACAGTCTACATTATAGACTGTCAGTACACTCACCATACTTAATAACCAGGCTACAGTCTACATTATAGACTCTCAATACACTTACCATACTTAATAACCATTACTACAGTCTACATTATAGACTCTCATTACACTCACCATACTTAATAACCAGGCTACAGTTTACATTATAGACTGTCAGTACACTCACCATACTTAATAACCAGGCTACAGTCTACATTATAGACTCTCAGTACACTCACCATACTTAATAACCAGGCTACAGTCTACATTATAGACTGTCAGTACACTCACAATACTTTATAACCATTACTACAGTCTACATTATAGACTGTCAGTACACTCACCATACTTAATAACCAGGCTACAGACTACATTATAGACTGTCAGTACACTCACCATACTTAATAACCATTACTACAGTCTACATTATAGACTGTCAGTACACTCTGGTTAATAACCATTACTACAGTCTACATTATAGACTGTCAGTACACTCACCATACTTAATAACCATTACTACAGTCTACATTATAGACTGTCAGTACACTCACCATACTTAATAACCATTACTACAGTCTACATTATAGACTGTCAGTACACTCACCATACTTAATAACCAGGCTACAGTCTACATTATAGACTGTTAGTACACTCACCATACTTAATAACCATTACCACAGTCTACATTATAGACTGTCAGTACACTCACCATACTTAATAACCATTACTACAGTCTACATTATAGACTGTCAGTACACTCACCATACTTAATAACCAGGCTACAGTCTACATTATAGACTGTCAGTACACTCTGGTTAATAACCATTACTACAGTCTACATTCGTGTAGGAACAACCACAAAGCACACAGATGTAGTTTTATATCACTCCCATTGTTTCCCTCCACGATGTCTCCTTTAAGCAATAAATTACTCGCGGGGTGTAAAGAAAACAGTCATCTCGACGAATACTGGCACATCTTATGCCCCTCACGAGGTAAACTATTCACAAATTAAATCGTTTGTATTTTGTCAATGACCATAGCCTCAGCACTGCCCCATAGACTCAGCACTGTCCCATAGACTCAACACTGTGCCATAGACTCAGCACTGCCCCATAGACTCAGCACTGTCCCATAGACTCAGCACTGCACCATAGACTCAACACTGCCCATAGACTCAACACTGCACCATAAACTCAGCACTGCCCCATAGACTCAGCACTGCCCATAGACTCAGCACTGTCCCATAGACTCAGCACTGCCCCATAGACTCAGCACTGCCCCATATACTCAGCACTGCCCCATAGACTCAGCACTGCCCCATAGACTCAGCACTGCCCCATAGACTCAGCACTGCACCATAGACTCAACACTGCCCCATAGACTCAGCACTGCCCATAGACTCAACACTGCCCCATAGACTCAACACTGCACCATAGACTCAGCACTGCCCCATAGACTCAGCACTGCCCATAGACTCAACACTGCCCCATAGACTCAACACTGCACCATAGACTCAACACTGCCCCATAGACTCAGCACTGCCCCATAGACTCAGCACTGCCCATAGACTCAACACTGCCCCATAGATTCAGCACCGCCCCATAGACCCAACACTGCCCATAAATTCAACAGTGCATATTTAAACTATCTGCGAATCACGGGCTGGACATTTGAGGCCACTTTTTACCTCATGTTTTCCCTCACGAGAGGCGATCTCGCACCCCTGGGGGGTCGTCATCGTCGTTAATTTCTGCTCCGAAAAAAATCAAATCCGCACCTCACGACTCTCAAAATGGCGCCTGGCCGAGGAGGAGCCTCAAAAATTTTGCGGGAAAAAAAAAATCCCGCGTCACGTGGCTAGGGAGGAACCAAATCTGATTGGCTCCAAGTCGCCGCTTGGACCAATCAGAGAGCTCCAAGCGCCTCGCCTCACAGCAGCTCCGCTCCTGCACTGACAGATCACTGCAGAAGGTCTCTCGTCTGTAGTTGAATAGTGTAATAGTGTGTGTATCTGTGTGTCTGTGTGTATGTGTATTTATCTCTGTGTGTGTATGTGTATCTGTGTGTATGTGTGTGTATCTGTGTGTATGTGAGTATGTATCTGTGTATGTCTCTGTGTGTCTCCGTGTGTGTCCGTGTGTGTACGTGTGTGTGTCTCTGTGTGTGGTGTGTGTCTCTGTGTGTGTACGTGTGTGTCTCTGTGTGTGTGTCTCTGTGTGTGGTGTGTGTCTCTGTGTGTGATGTGTGTGTGTGTCTCCGTGTGTGTCTCTGTGTGTGTCTCTGTGTGTGTCTCTGTGTGTGGTGTGTGTCTCTGTGTGTGTGTCTCTGTGTGTGTCTCTGTGTGTGATGTGTGTGTCTCCGTGTGTGATGTGTGTGTCTCTGTGTGTGTGTCTCTGGGTGTGTCTCTGTGTGTGATGTGTGTGTGTCTCTGTGTGTGATGTGTGCGTCTCTGTGTGTGTGTCTGTGTGTGTGTATGTGGGGAGCGGTAGTGTAGTGATTAGCGCTACGCCGCGCTACGATTCTCTGAACCGGTCCTGGGCCTCCCCTAGGTCGACTCAGCCTCAAATGAGTACCTGGTGTGGTGGTGTGTAGTAAACATCACCACTGGGGGAGACAAAGGCGGTCGGGCGTGGTACTGGCCACCCACCCCCTTGTGTACCACAGTGCCGGCCCTTATAGGTGCTGCTACTCTCTTACAGCACTTGCCCCTACAGATTGTTAAGGCTGTACGGGGGATCTTTGTGTGTGATGTCTGTGTGTGTCTTGTGTGTGTGTGATGTCTGTGTGTGTGTGATGTCTGTGTGTGTGTGATGTGTGTGTGATGTCTGTGTGTGTGATGTCTGTGTGTGTGTGATGTCTGTGTGTGTGTGTGATGTCTGTGTGTGATGTCTGTGTGTGTGTCGTGTGTGTGTGATGTCTTTGTATGTGTGATGTCTGTGTGTGTCTTGTGTGTGTGTTGTGTGTGTGATGTCTGTGTGTGTCTTGTGTGTGTGTGATGGCTGTGTGTGTGATGGCTGTGTGTGTGTGATGTCTGTGTGTGTCTTGTGTGTGTGTGATGGCTGTGTGTATGTGATGTCTGTGTGTGTCTTGTGTGTGTCTGTGTGTGTGTGATGTCTGTGTGTATGATGTGTGTGTGATGTCTGTGTGTGTCTTGTGTGATGTCTGTGTGTGTGTCTGTGTGTCTTGTGTGTGTGATGTCTGTGTGTGTGATGTCTGTGTGTGTGTCTTGTGTGTTTGTGATGTCTGTGTGTGTCTTGTGTGTGTGATGGCTGTGTGCCTGTGATGTCTGTGTGTGTCTTGTGTGTGTGATGTGTGTGTGATGTCTGTGTGAGTCTTTTGTGTGTGTGTGTGATGTCTGTGTGTGTATTGTGTGTGTGTGTGATGGCTGTGTGTGTTATGTCTGTGTGTGTCTTGTGTGTGTCTGTGTGTGTGATGTCTGTGTGTGTCTTGTGTGATGTGTGTGTGATGTCTGTGTGTGTGTGATGTCTGTGTGTGTGTCGTGTGTGTGTGATGTCTGTGTGTGTGTGTGATGTCTGTGTGTGATGTCTGTGTGTGTCGTGTGTGTGTCTTGTGTGTGTGTGTGTGATGGCTGTGTGTGCGTGATGTCTGTGTGTGTCTTGTGTGTGTGTGTGATGGCTGTGTGTGTGTGATGTCTGTGTGTGTCTTATGTGTGTCTTGTGTGTGTGTGTGTGATGGCTGTGTGTGTGTGATGTCTGTGTGTGTCTTGTGTGTGTGTGATGGCTGTGTGTATGTGATGTCTGTGTGTGTCTTGTGTGTGTCTGTGTGTGTGTGATGTCTGTGTGTATGATGTGTGTGTGATGTCTGTGTGTGTCTTGTGTGATGTCTGTGTGTGTGTCTGTGTGTCTTGTGTGTGTGATGTCTGTGTGTGTGTCTTGTGTGTTTGTGATGTCTGTGTGTGTCTTGTGTGTGTGATGGCTGTGTGCGTGTGATGTCTGTGTGTGTCTTGTGTGTGTGATGTGTGTGTGATGTCTGTGTGAGTCTTTTGTGTGTGTGTGTGTGATGGCTGTGTGTGTATTGTGTGTGTGTGTGATGGCTGTGTGTGTGTGATGTCTGTGTGTGTCTTGTGTGTGTCTGTGTGTGTGATGTCTGTGTGTGTCTTGTGTGATGTGTGTGTGATGTCTGTGTGTGTGTGATGTCTGTGTGTGTGTCGTGTGTGTGTGATGTCTGTGTGTGTGTGTGTGATGTCTGTGTGTGATGTCTGTGTGTGTCGTGTGTGTGTGATGTCTTTGTGTGTGTGATGTCTGTGTGTGTCTTGTGTGTGTGTTGTGTGTGTGATGTCTGTGTGTGTCTTGTGTGTGTGTGTGATGGCTGTGTGTGTGTGATGTCTGTGTGTGTCTTATGTGTGTCTGTGTGTGTGTGATGTGTGTGTGATGTCTGTGTGTGTCTTGTGCGTGTGTGTGTGTGATGGCTGTGTGTGTGTGATGTCTGTGTGTGTCTTGTGTGTGTCTGTGTGTGTGTGATGTGTGTGTGATGTCTGTGTGTGTCTTGTGTGTGTGTGATGGCTGTGTGTATGTGATGTCTGTGTGTGTCTTGTGTGTGTCTGTGTGTGTGTGATGTCTGTGTGTATGATGTGTGTGTGATGTCTGTGTGTGTCTTGTGTGATGTCTGTGTGTGTGATGTCTGTGTGTGTGATGTCTGTGTGTGTGATGTCTGTGTGTGTCTTGTGTGTTTGTGATGTCTGTGTGTGTCTTGTGTGTGTGTGTGTGTGATGGCTGTGTGCGTGTGATGTCTGTGTGTGTCTTGTGTGTGTGATGTGTGTGTGATGTCTGTGTGAGTCTTTTGTGATGTGTGTGTGATGTCTGTGTGTGTCTTGTGTGTGTGTGTGATGGCTGTGTGTGTGTGATGTCTGTGTGTGTCTTGTGTGTGTCTGTGTGTGTGTGATGTGTGTGTGTGTGATGGCTGTGTGTGTCTTGTGTGTGTGATGGCTGTGTGTATGTGATGTCTGTGTGTGTCTTGTGTGTGTCTGTGTGTGTGTGATGTCTGTGTGTATGATGTGTGTGTGATGTGTGTGTGTCTTGTGTGATGTCTGTGTGTGTGTGTGTCTTGTGTGTGTGATGTCTGTGTGTGTGATGTCTGTGTGTGTGTCTTGTGTGTGTGTGTCTTGTGTGTTTGTGATGTCTGTGTGTGTCTTGTGTGTGTGTGTGATGGCTGTGTGCGTGTGATGTCTGTGTGTGTCTTGTGTGTGTCTGTGTGTGTGTGATGTCTGTGTGTGTCTTGTGTGATGTGTGTGTGTGTGTGATGTCTGTGTGTGTGTCTTGTGTGTGTGATGTCTGTGTGTGTCTTGTGTGTGTGTGTGATGTCTGTGTGTGTCTTGTGTGTGTGTGTGATGTCTGTGTGTGTGTCTGACAGGTGATCCGCTCTTTTGAAATCGGATGAGGTAATCTCGCAGATCCTCATCGTTTGAGCAGCGTTAAGCCCCTCGCACAGATTTGAATATTCCCCAAGCTTCCTAATCACTGCCAGGCTCAGACGTTAACATCTCCTAGCCACCGTGATGATGATGGTGGTGGTGGAACCCACGACCTCCTGCTGTATACCAGGCGAGGTAGTTAACATCACCTAGCCACCGTGATGATGATGATGGTGGTGGTGGAACCCACGACCTGCTGTATACCAGGTGAGGTAGTCAACATCTCCTAGCCACCGTGATGATGATGTTGGTGGTGGAACCCACGACGTCTTGCTGTATACCAGGTGAGGTAGTCAACATCTCGCTCACCCCCAGGCTTGGTTGCAGGATGTCCACGAAGGGTCCCAAGTACTCGTTTGGCCTACTGCTGGATTCTCCTCCCCGGCGCACAAAGACCAGAGCCAAGCTACACAGCACCACCACCTCCTCCGCCTCCTCGTCTTTGCTCAGCTCCACGCCCGCGGCACGCCACTCCAGGATGCAAGGTCGGAGAGAGTGCAGGAGGGCAATCAGCGGCGGAGCCAGGGGGCGGGGGGGGTGACAGGGTTAGACAATTGTCACCCCTGAAAAAAAATCGAAAAATCTGAAACATTGTGCGTGTAAGTGCACGACACTTGGTCTGGCGGACTTCGTGTAACTGCACCGTCAGAGCGTGTCGCCAAACCGATGGCGTCTGGTTCAACAAGCCTGACTCTCTAATCATCTTCTTTGGTTCTTTCGGTAAAGTCACCACCACGTAGAATGAGAATAAAATAATAAAATAAAACAATAAAATTCTCACGACATTTCGGCCGCAACGCAGGTGGCCTTCTTCAGGCCACCTGTCGTCCAAACAGGTCTGTCCCTTTAAACCTGAAGAAAGCCACTTGTGTTGTGGCCGAAACTTCGTGAGAATTTTATTGTTTTATTATTTTATTCTCATTCTACGTGGTGACTTTACCGCAAGAACCAAAGAAGATGAATCCTTGCAGTCACGAAAGCTTTAAATCGAAATCTCTAATCATTTTTGAAGTTAACATTTGTTGAATGTCACCCCGGGCTGAAAATCCTGGCTCCGCCCCTGAGGGGGATGACGCCTCTCCGCGGATTATTTTGATGTTGACGGATTACCGTACTTTGGATCCTCTTGCTCCTTATCCTTTGGTTCTTTCGGTGAGGTCACGTGGACTGCTCCTACGTCAGCTCCTACGTCGGCGGTCCACCTTCTGTGTTCGTTTCACACCTGGTGACGGTTGCTTGTGTCGCGATCCAAACGTCGTGATCCATTAAAATGTTTTCGTACCTACGTGAGTTTTTGCCGAAATAACTCAACAACACGAATTCCTGCGGTCACGGCAGTTTTAAGGAACAGATTGCATCTCGCTGCTCTCCGCTCCCTGCGGAGCGTTAAGGCCCCAACAAGCCCACGGCTTTCCATTCCGGGCACCGTTCTGTGATATTGCGTCGAGCGAATGTGTGGCCCTACGCAGCCTCTCCACCCCCCCCCCCCCCCTTTCAAAAATCAGCTCGCACCCTCCGCTAGGGTCTTGTCAAAGGGGAGCACCGTTAATCCTGCCGAACAGGATTTTTGCAGAAGACCTCGCTGGGGTTGGTGGGTGGGAGACGAGAGGGAGGCGTCGTTCCTCGCCAGCTGTCGAAGTATGCAAGCTCTCTCGCTTCTGTTTTTGGTGAAGCCTCTCTCTTGAACGATGTCGGTCTTCTGGTGCCCGCGTCCACTGGGGACGCCATCGCACTCCCCACGTGCCACGTTAGAACAGGGCCGAGAGCGTGAGAAGCCTCAAAGAAAACGGATCGCTTTAATTAAGTCTCCGTCCGCCGCCCCCCCGTTTCTCTTGTTCCCAGAGTCGGGTTGGGCCGACCGGAGCGGCAACGCCGACACCGCCACAACCACCAGCGGCGGCGGCAGGGCCCGCGGCGGCGGTGGTGGCGGTGGCGGCTGCGGTGATGCTCCCACCGTGGTGATGCCAGGCTTCTCCTCCTGGGCCCCGCGGGTGCCCCTCCCCGCTTCCCGGTTCCGTGCAGCGCCGGGCAGCTCGCGGCGGCAACGCCAGAGGCATGCGCCCGGCAGCAGCAGCAGGGCCACCACGTCCACCGGTAGACTCACACAGAGTCCCGTAGACTCACACAGAGACCCGTAGACTCACACAGAAACCCATAGACTCACACAGAGACCCACAGACTCACACAGAAACCCATAGACTCACCACCCTTCATAGACTCACACAGAGACCCGTAGACTCGCACAGAGACCCATAGACTCACACAGAGACACATAGACTCACACAGAGACCCGTAAACTCACACAGAGACCCATAGACTCACACAGAGACCCATAGACTCACCACCCTTCATAGACTCACACAGAGACCCGTAGACTCGCACAGAGACCCATAGACTCACACAGAGACCCATAGACTCACACAGAAACCCATAGACTCACACAGAGACCTGTAGACTCACACAGAGACCCATAGACTCACACAGAAACCCATAGACTCACACAGAGACCCACAGACTCACACAGAAACCCATAGACTCACCACCCTTCATAGACTCACACAGAGACCCGTAGACTCGCACAGAGACCCATAGACTCACACAGAGACACATAGACTCACACAGAGACCCGTAAACTCACACAGAGACCCATATACTCACACAGAGACCCATAGACTCACCACCCTTCATAGACTCACACAGAGACCCGTAGACTCGCACAGAGACCCATAGACTCACACAGAGACACATAGACTCACACAGAGACCCGTAAACTCACACAGAGACCCATAGACTCACACAGAGACCCATAGACTCACCACCCTTCATAGACTCACACAGAGACCCGTAGACTCACACAGAGACCCATAGACTCACACAGAGACCCGTAGACTCACACAGAGACCCATAGACTCACACAGAGACCCGTAGACTCACACAGAGACCCATAGACTCACACAGAGACCCGTAGAATCACACAGAGACCCATAGACTCACACAGAGACCCATAGACTGACACAAAAACCCATAGACTCAGACAGAGACCCGTAGACTCACACACAGAGACCCATAGACTCACACAGAGACCCGTAGACTCACACACAGAGCCCCGTAGACTCACACAGAGACCCGTAGACTCACACAGAGACCCATAGACTCACACAGAGACCCGTAGACTCACACACAGAGCCCCGTAGACTCACACAGAGACCCGTAGACTCACACAGAGACCCGTAGACTCACCACCGTTCATCGACTCACGACAGGAGGCAGCACCCCGTCTCTCTTGTGGCCCCGCAGCGACCTCGTTCTCCACGACTGACGACGCCGACGCCGGCGACGACGACGAGGAGGAGGAGGTGGAGGCGAGGTCGGTGGTGGTGGCGTTGGCAGAGGGCCGAGGTATCGCTCGGGGCGAGGTCGGCCTGGCCAGCATCGACCTGCGCTGCCCCGAGCTGGTCCTGTGTCAGTTCCCCGACAGCCAGCCCTACGTCAAGGTCAGCCTCCTTCTCTCTCCGTGCATGAACATAAAGGGCCCCCCCCCCCCGTGCAGTGCGTGTTATGAAGCGGGCCCTGAATTAAAAACTAAAACACGCACATTCTTCACCTGTGCGGTATAGCGATTGTCATTTTTGTCACTTGCCGTACGGCCGGATAATGCGACGCATTTCTAACCTAAGTTTGCTTGTGGCTGTGGTTGTTTTGATTTAAAGCTTTCGTGACTGCAGTAATTAATATTCCTAGCTCTTTCGGTAAAGTCGCGTTGAAGGGAAACAATAAAATTATAAAATATATATAAAACAATAAAAATTCTCACGACGTTTCGACCATAACACAAACAGTCGTCATCAGGTGTGTCGGTTTGCATTTATGTATTTATTTTTAAAGGGTGCATTTATTTATTTATAAAACGTTAGCACCACGGGCAGCGATTTGACAGTTTATTTAGAAGGACGAGTCCATCTATGTTCTGAAAAGAGGAGGGGGGAGACGAAAAATTAATGTATGCTGTCTAAATGCCACCGTAAGCGTGAACAATCAATTAAGACCTGAAATGGTTTATCAAATCCTTCCAATGATTGCTAAGCCAGAATCCATCTTCTCGGTTTAAATTGTCTCTGTGCTTATTATTTTATTATTTCCCTTTAACGTGACTTTACCGAAAGAGCTAAGAATATGAACCACTGCAGTCACGGAAGCTTTAAGTCAAAATTTGATGCTTTTCTTGCTCGTGTTTTTGTTGGTTTGTTGCGGTTGCACTCCGATTCAAGAGCCGGATGGCTCACAGGACTATACCCAAAATAAACTGAAAACTGAAACTGAACCTTCAACACACTCGGCCGTTCGTAAAAGCTGAAGGGCGGTTTCGTACTCTGGTAAGAGAGCGGAATCACCGAACCGGAATTGATCGCTTGAAAGCGTTTAGCGCGGGGCCCTTGAAAGTGCGGGGCCCCGTAGCCACGTAAGTAGCTACGTGCCAATGTGTGCGTGTCGTTATTCTGACGGTATGCAGTATATATACATTGACAGGTTAGGTTAGTCTTAAACTATTAAACACTAGTTTTTTTTATTTTATCTTACCTCATGCACCTAGCTTGGCACAGCAGTCAACCCACTGCACCTGTGTCTGTCCCGTGACCTCCTCCTGGTGCACCTAGCCTGGCACAGCAGTCAACCCACTGCACCTGGGTCTGTCCCGTTACCTCCTCCTGGTGCACCTAGCCTGGCACAGCAGTCAACCCACTGCACCTGGGTCTGTCCCGTGACCTCCTCCTGGTGCACCTAGCCTGGCACAGGAGTCAACGCACTGCACCTGGGTCTGTCCCGTGAGCTCCTCCTGGTGCACCTAGCCTGGCACAGCAGTCAACCCACTGCACCTGGGTCTGTCCCGTGACCTCCTCCTGGTGCACCTAGCCTGGCACAGCAGTCAACCCACTGCACCTGGGTCTGTCCCGTGACCTCCTCCTGGTGCACCTAGCCTGGCACAGCAGTCAACCCACTGCACCTGGGTCTGTCCCGTGACCTCCTCCTGGTGCACCTAGCCTGGCACAGGAGTCAACGCACTGCACCTGGGTCTGTCCCGTGAGCTCCTCCTGGTGCACCTAGCCTGGCACAGCAGTCAATCCACTGCACCTGGGTCTGTCCCGTGACCTCCTGCTGGTGCACCTAGCCTGGCACAGGAGTCAACGCACTGCACCTGGATCTGTCCCGTGACCTCCTCCTGGTGCACCTAGCCTGGCACAGGAGTCAATGCACTGCACCTGGGTCTGTCCCGTGACCTCCTCCTGGTGCACCTAGCCTGGCACAGCAGTCAACCCACTGCACCTGGGTCTGTCCCGTGACCTCCTCCTGGTGCACCTAGCCTGGCACAGCAGTCAACCCACTGCACCTGGGCCTGTCCCGTGACCTCCTCCTGGTGCACCTAGCCTGGCACAGCAGTCAACCCACTGCACCTGGGCCTGCCCCGTGACCTCCTCCTGGTGCACCTAGCCTGGCACAGCAGTCAACCCACTGCACCTGGGTCTGTCCCGTGACCTCCTCCTGGCGCACCTAGCCTGGCACAGCAGTCAACCCACTGCACCTGGGTCTGTCCCGTGACTTCCTCCTGCTGCACCTCAGCCTGTTGTTCTCGTTGCTGGCGCTGCTGCTGCTGCTGCTTGTTCAGGCGATCACCAAGCTGCAGGTGCTACGCCCACTGGAGGTGGTGATGCCCCACACGGCCTGCAACCCAAACGCCAGCAAAATGTTCACCCTGCTGAGGGACTACTTCCCTGTGAGCACGCACGGACGGCATCGCCACTACTCACCACGCGGAGACTCCTAGACTCATCACACAGAGACTCCTAGACTCATCAGACAGAGAGCCATAGACTCATCACACAGAGACCCATAGACTCATCACACAGAGAGCCATAGACTCATCACACAGAGAGCCATAGACTCATCACACAGAGACCCATAGACTCATCACACAGAGACCCATAGACTCATCACACAGAGAGCCATAGACTCATCACACAGAGAGCCATAGACTCATCACACAGAGACCCATAGACTCATCACACAGAGACCCATAGACTCATCACACAGAGACCTATAGACTCAGCACACGGAGACTCCTAGACTCATCACGCAGAGACCCATAGACTCATCACATACAGACCCATAGACTCATCACACAGAGACCCATAGACTCATCACACAGAGAGCCATAGACTCACCACACAGAGACCCATAGACTCACCACACAGAGACCCATAGACTCATCACGCAGAGACCCATAGACTCATCACACAGAGAGCCATAGACTCACCACACAGAGACCCATAGACTCACCACACAGAGACCCATAGACTCATCCTGCAGAGACCCATAGACTCATCACAAAGAGACCTATAGACTCATCACACAGAGACCCATAGACTCATCACACAGAGAGCCATAGACTCATCACACAGAGACTCCTAGACTCACCACACAGAGACCCATAGACTCACCACACAGAGACCCATAGACTCACCACATAGAGTCCCATAGACTCACCACGCAGAGACCCATAGACTCATCACATACAGACCCATAGACTCACCACACAGAGACCCACAGACGCATCACACAGAGACCCATAGACTCACCACGCAGAGACCCATAGACTCATCACATACAGACCTATAGACTCACCACACAGAGACCCACAGACCACACAGAGACCTATAGACTCATCACGCAGAGACCCATAGACTCATCACGCAGAGACCCATAGACTCATCACACAGAGACCCATAGACTCATCACACAGAGACCCACAGACTCACCACACAGAGACCCATAGACTCACCACACAGAGACCGATAGACTCATCACACAGAGACCCACAGACGCACCACAGTGGGTGCTGCCACCTCGTGGTGAGTGCGTGTGCAGGAGGCCCACGTGACCACGGTGCTGAGGAAATACTTCAACGAGGAGCGGGGCATGGACGCCGTGCGAAGGCTCTGCGTGCCCCACATGGCCACCGTGCTCATGGACGTGCAGGGGAAGTGAGTGGGTGTGTGTGGGTGAGTGTGTGGGTGTGTGTGGGTGAGTGGGTGGGTGAGTGAGTGTGTGGGTCTATGGGTGTGTGTGTGGGTGGGTGAGTGGGTGGGTGAGTGGGTGAGTGAGTGTGTGGGTGAGTGTGTGGGTATGTGGGTGAGTGGGTGAGTTTGTGGGTGATTGTGTGGGTGAGTGTGTGGGTGAGTGTGTGGGTGAGTGTGTGGGTGAGTGTGTGGGTCTATGGGTGAGTGTGTGGGTGAGTGGGTGAGGAGCTCACCGGTGAGCTCCTCCGGCAGGTAAGGCTGCGTTGGCTGGGCCATGTAGCCCGCATGCCCAGCCACCGCATGCCCAAACAGCTTTTGTTCGGCCGCATCGAGGGGGCTAAACGGGCACGGTACGGGCTAGAGAAGAGATGGAGTGGTTAGGGTTAGGGTTACCCACTCACTCACCCACCCACCCATCCACTCACCCATCCACTCATCCACCCACTCACCCATCCACTCACCCACCCCCCTCTCACCCTCCCACTCACCCTCGCCCCTGCCCACCACCCCCAGATACTACTGCCTGGCTTCGCTGGCGGCGCTGCTGCAGTATGTGGAGTTCATCCAGGGCGTGGTGCTCGCCCCGGCCTCCGTGCGCGTCTCCTTCTGCGGCAGTGAGCGCACCGCCATGATCGACGGCACCACGGCCGCCAACCTGGAGCTGCTGCGCAACTCCCACGACCCTCGGTAGACGATGCCTCCTCCTCCTCCTCCCTCGCTAGCGGGGATAGCCACTCCCCCTTCTGTGTGTTGGTGTGTGTGTGTTGGTGTGTGTGGTGTGTGTGTGTGGGTGTTGGTGTGGTGTGGGTGTGTGGGTGTGTGTGGTGTGTGTGGTTGTGTGTGGAGCCAGGAGATTGAATATCTACCCTCGGGGCTCCTCCAGAAACAACGAAAAACCACTACGGGTGGCCACGTGGAATGTTCGAACGCTCACTGCGGAGGAGAGCCTGCCACTCCTCTGTCGGGAGCTGGACCGGTACCGCCTGGATCTATGTGGCATTTAGGAGGTCCGGTGGACCGGCTCTGGCTCCTGCCACTATGAGGGGTGGACAGTCCTCTACTCGGGGCAGCAAACTGCCAAACAACAGGGAGTGGTTCTTCTTTTGAACAAAAGAATGAAGGGGGCGTGGGAGCGTGGCGGTGAGGTGTGGGAAGCTGTAAGCCCCAGGCTACTTTGGGCTCGCCTTCCCATCAACCCGAGGCGAGGAATGGTGGTCGTGGTTACTTATGCCCCCACCGAAGATGAACATCCGTGGAGGGATGCAGGCAAAGCCGATGAGTCAGATGCCTTCTATGACCTCCTGTCACAGGTGCTGGCTAAAGTGGCCCCTCGGGATAGAGTGGCCCCTCGGATAGGTCATGCAACCCGCATGCCCAGCCACCGCATGCCGAAACAGCTTTTGTTCGGCCGGATTGAGGGGGCTAAATGGGTGCGGCACGGGCTAGAGAAGAGATGGAGTGATGTGGTACAGGAGGACGTGGAGCTGAGTGGACTTGCCGATGACTGGTACCAGCGGTGTCAAGATCGGCCTCTGTGTAGGAGGCTCGTGAAGGACGCTACTGGGCAGTTGGAGGCAGTCGGCCTCCAACAACAACGGAGGGCGGAGGAGCGACGCTCACAACAACGAGCGGAGCGCCGGGTGGCTAAAGCACAGCAGGTTGCCACAGTAGGGGGCACAGGTGGTGCATCAGCCAGTCATCTCAGTCAGTCGACCTGTGGCACCTGGGTCTGCCCCGTGACCTCCTGCCAGCGGGTGTTCGACACTTCACGTGGCCTCAGGGTGCACATAGCCTGGCACAAGCGTCGTGGTGATGTCACCGCCACTTAGTGGCGAATGGCGGTTGTTGTTGTTGTTTTGTGGTTTGTGTTGGTGTGTGTGTGTTAGTGTGTGTGTTGGTGTGTGTTGGTGTGTGTGGGGGTGTGTGTGGGTGCGAGTGTGGTAGTGTGTGTGTGTGTTGGTGTGTGTGCGTGTATGTGTGGGTGCGAGTGTGGTATGAGTGTGTGTGGGTGTGTGTTGGTGTGTGTGTGTGTGTGACCCTCCTCCACCCGTGTGTGTGCATGTGTGTGTGTGTGTGCGTGCGAGCGTGCACCCAGGAGCTCCCACTCGCTATTCGGGGTGCTCAACTACACGAGGACGCGTGGAGGAGCGCGCCGGCTCAGAGCCAACATCCACGAGCCGCTGGTGGACGAAGAGACGCTCAGAGGCCGTCTCGACTGTGTGGATGAGCTGATGCAGGAAGACAACTTCTATAGAGTGCAGGCCGGTGGGTGGGTGGGTTGGTGGGTGGGTGGCTGAGTGGGTGGGTGGGTATGTGGGTGGGCGGGTGAGTGGGTGCGTGAGTGGGTGAGTGAGTGCGTGAGTGGGTGAGTGAGTGGGTGGGTGGTTGAGTGGGTGAGTGAGTGGTTGCGTGGGTGGGTGAGTGGGTATGTGGGTGGGTGAGTGGGTGGGTGGGTGATGGGGCAGTTGTGGAGCGAGTGGAGAGTTTCCCATACCTGGGCAGTGCGCTCATGACCGGCTCTGGTTTAACAGCAAAGATCGCACTCCGAATCAGTCGAGCGGCAATGTCTTTTCATCGGTTGCGTAACGCTGTGTGGAAGTTACCTGGTCTGTCGCTCCGCACGAAGCTTTGGGTCTTCCCTCCCTTCTCTACGCTTGTGAAACGTGGACCCCCCAAATGGAACATCTTCGCCGGTTAGAAATATTTAGGCTGGCCTGCCTACGATCAATCCTGGGTTTAACCAGGCTGGATTGTGTAAGGAGCTCACAAATCCTCGAAAAATCTGGACAAAGTCCCATCGGTGAGCTCCTCCGGCAGGCAAGACTGCGTTGGCTGGGCCATGTAGCCCGCATGCCCAATCACCACATGCCCAAACAGATTTTGTTCGGCCGGTATCGAGGGGGCTAAACGGATGCTGCTTGTGCTAGATAAGAGATGGAGTGATGTGGTACAGGAGGACGTGGAGCTGAGTGGACTTGCCGATGACTGGTACCAGCGGTGTCAAGATCGGCCTCTGTGGAGGAGGCTCGTGAAGGACGCTACTGGGCAGTTGGAGGCAGTCGCCCTCCAACAACAACGGAGGGCGGAGGAGCGACGCTCACAACAATGAGCGGAGCGCCGGGTGGCTAAAGCACAGCAGGTTGGCACAGTAGGGGGCACAGGTGGTGCATCAGCCAGTCATCTCAGTCAGTCGACCCGTGGCACCTGGGTCTGCCCCGTGACCTCCTGCCGGTGGGCGTTCGACACTTCACGTGGCCTCAAGGTGCACATGGCCTGGCACAAGCGTCGTGGTGACGTCACCGCCACTTAGTGGCGAATGGCGGTTGTTGTTGTTGTGTATGTCTGTGTGTGTGTGTCTGTGTGTATATGTGTGATGTCTGTGTGTATGTGTGTGCAGCTATCAGTCAGTTTCTGGATGTAGACCACCTGCTCTCAATGCTGATTCAAATCCCTAAGACAGAGACGGTGAGATGATCACTTTAATCATCATCAGCATCACCTCGCTCAGCACCACACAGTACCCCTTCATCACGTTAAACAGGGGTGGGGAACGTCCAGCCTCTGGCCCTGCCAAGGCAACCGCAGGCGGGACTCGAAATTCAATAAATCTAGGTAGAGCAATCCTGGAAGAGCAGTTGTGAGTAGCAACAACATCATCAATACCGGCTAACATCACCAAACGCCTCGCCAAAGAGAAGCAGTTCCAGGCCATCACATTAGGGGCGAGTTAATTAAACGTTTGACCAGATATAACGGGCTAATTTTTAAGTTGATCAATTTTGTATGGCCCGCGAATGATGTTGTAAATATCCAAATGGCCCTTGGTAGAAAAAAGGTTCCCCACCCGTGATGTAGAGAGAGAGGCTATTTAGTGATCTATTTATTTGTCTATATTTATCTCTACATGTATCTATCTATATTCGGTAAAGTCACGTAGAAGGGAAATAATATAAATATAAAAGAATAACATTTTCTTGCTGTGGTTTTCACACCTTGATGATGATTGCTCGTGTTGCAGTCGAAACTTCGTGATAATTTTATTGTTTTATATTTTTATTATTTTATAGTTTCCCTTTCTACGTGGTGACTTTACCGAAAGAACCAAGAATATTAATCCCTGCAGTCACGAAAGCTTTAAATCAAAATGTATCTATCTATGTATCTGTCTATCCATCTACCCTGTTCCAGTTGAGAACTGCTGAGTCTAAGATCAACTACGCCATCCACCTCAAGCATGTCCTGGAGTTGGTGTCTCCACTGCAGGTTACATCGCCTGCCCAAGATCACTGTCATCACTAATTATTGTTCATCGCTATGATCACTAGTTATCATTAATCACTGTCATCACTAATTATTGTTAATCACTATCATCACTAATTATTGTTAATCACTATCATCACTAATTATTGTTAATCACTATCATCGCTAATTATTGTTGATCACTGTCATCACTAATTATTATTGATCACTGTCATCACTAATTATTGTTGATCACCCATCATCACTAATTATCGCTAATCACTATCATCACTAATTATTGTTAATCACTATCATCACTAATTATTGTTAATCACTATCATCACTAATTATTATTAATCACTATCATCACTAATTATTGTTAATCACTATCATCACAAATTATTATTGATCACTGTCATCACTAATTATTGTTAATCACTATCATCACCAATTATTATTAATCACTATCATCACTAATTATTGTTAATCACTATCATCACTAATTATTGTTAATCACTATCATCACTAATTATTGTTAATCACTATCATTACTAATTATTGTTGATCACTATCATCACTAATTATTATTAATCACTATCATCCCTAATTATTATTGATCACTGTCATCACTAATTATTGTTAATCACTATCATCACTAATTAT
Organism: Petromyzon marinus; assembly: GCF_048934315.1. Taxonomy (NCBI): domain Eukaryota; kingdom Metazoa; phylum Chordata; class Hyperoartia; order Petromyzontiformes; family Petromyzontidae; genus Petromyzon; species Petromyzon marinus. Next base: position 4,766,682 of record NW_027423046.1, read on the forward strand.
TATTAATCACTATCATCACTAATCGTTAATCACTGTCATCACAAATTATTATTAATCACTATCATCACTAATTATTATTAATCACTGTCATCACTAATTATTGTTAATCACTATCATCACTAATTATTGTTAATCACTGTCATCACTAATTATCGTTAATCACTATCATCACTAATTATCATTAATCACTATCATCACTAATGATTGTTAATCACTATCATCACTAATTATTATTGATCACTATCACCACTAATTATTGTTGATCACTATCATCACTAATTATCATTAATCACTATCATCACTAATTATTGTTAATCACTATCATCACTAATTATTATTGATCACTGTCATCACTAATTATTGTTGATCACCATCATCACTAATTATTATTAATCACTATCATCACTAATTATTGTTGATCACCATCATCACTAATTATTATTAATCACTATCATCACTAATTATTATTAATCACTATCATCACTAATTATTGTTAATCACTATCATCACTAATTATTATTAATCACTATCATCACTAATTATTGTTAATCACTATCATCACTAATTATTGTTAATCACTATCATCACTAATTATTGTTGATCACTGTCATCACTAATTATTGTTGATCACTATCATCACTAATTATTATTGATCACTGTCATCACTAATTATTGTTAATCACTATCATCACGAATTATTGTTAATCACTATCATCACTAATTATTGTTGATCACTATCATCACTAATTATTGTTGATCACTATCATCACTAATTATTATTATTAATCACTGTCATCACAAATTATTGTTAATCACTATCATCACTAATTATTGTTAATCACTATCATCACTAATTATTGTTAATCACTATCATCACTAATTATTGTTAATCACTATCATCACTAATTATTGTTAATCACTATCATCACTAATTATTATTAATCACTGTCATCACTAATTATCGTTAATCCCTATCATCACTATCATCACTATCATTATCATTAAGCTGCCACTGGGGGTGCCCCTGGCAACAGCAGACTCACACACAGAGACAGCTGCCACTGGGGGTGCCCCTAAGCCACAGCAGACTCACACACAGAGACAGCTGCCACTGGGGGTGCCCCTAGGCAGCAGCAGACTCACACACAGAGACAGCTGCCACTGGGGGTGCCCCTAGGCCACAGCAGACACACACAGAGACAGCTGCCACTGGGGGTGCCCCTAGGCAACAGCAGACTCACACACAGAGACAGCTGCCACTGGGGGTGCCTCCACAACACCCACAGGTAGGGTGAGTGGCAGGTGAGGTGAGTGGTGCGGTGAGGGGTTGGTGAGGGGTGGGTGAGTGTTGAGTGAAGGGTGAGGTGAGTTGAGTGGTCAGGTGGTGCGTGGTGAGTTGGGTGGTGAGGTGGTGCGTGGTGAGTTGGGTGGTGAGGTGAGTGGTGAGGTGGTGCGTGGTGAGTTGGGTGGTGAGGTGAGTGGTGAGGTGAGTAGTGAGGTGAGTGGTGAGGTGGGTGGTGAGGTGAGTGGTGAGGTGAGTGGTGAGGTGAGTGGTGAGGTGCGTGGTGAGGTGAGTGGTGAGGTGGGTGGTGAGGTGAGTGGTGAGGTGGTGAGTGGTGAGGTGAGGGGTTGGTGAGGGGTGGGTGAGTGTTGAGTGAAGGGTGAGGTGAGTTGAGTGGTGAGGAGAGTGGTGAGGTGGTGCGTGGTGAGGTGGGTGGTGGGGTGAGTGGTGAGGTGGTGAGTGGTGAGGTGGTGAGTGGTGAGGTGGTGAGTGGTGAGGTGAGGGGTTGGTGAGGGGTGGGTGAGTGTTGAGTGAAGGGTGAGGTGAGTTGAGTGGTGAGGTGGTGAGTGGTGAGTGACAGGTGCAGGTGTCACCCTCACCTATCTCTCCCCTGCTGTGTTCCCAGCGAGCGCTTAGCCCCTGCAAGACTCCACTGCTGACAGCCTACCAGAGCTCCCTGTTGGACTGCAGGTGACGAGGAGACCAGGCTGGTGGTGGTGGTGGGGGTGGTGGTGGTGGTGATGGTGGTGACTGTGGTGACGGTGGTGGGGGTGTGGGTGGTGGTGGGGGTGGTGGTGGTTTGTGATGGTGGTGGAGGAAGAGGTGGTGGTGGTGGTGTGGGTGGGGGTGGTGGAGGAGGTGGTGGTGATGGTGGGGGTGGTGACAGTGGTGGTGGTGGTGGGGGTGGAGGTGGGGGTGGTGGTGTGGGTGGTGGTGGGGGTGGTGGTGGTGGTGGGGGTGATGGTGGTGACGGTGGTAGTGGTGGTGCTGGTGGTGGGGGTGGTGGTGGGGGTGGTGGTGACGGTGGTGACGGTGGTGACGGTGGTGGTAGTGGGGGTGGTGGTGTGGGTGGTGGTGGGGGTGGTGGTGATGGTGGTGGTGACGGTAGTGAGGGTGATGGTGGTGATGGTGGGGGTTGTGACGGTGGCAAAAACAACCCCCTACCTCCTCTTTGGTGCTGGATGGCAACGCTGTGGTGGGCAGTGCCATGGGGGGAGGTGCCTATTTAGATTTTTGGCTTTTCCCTTCATGACGTTTGTAGCCACCACAGCGGCCAATTGGGGGCTCTGGATGGGTGCGAGGGGCTGGTAACCCATCCACGTTCAATTAATTATCACCAAACCATGAATGAAAAATGTAATTAATAAGCTTGTGCCAGAGGCCCCGGGGGGATAGGCATCTATGACGTCTCCTGGCCAAACACTATTTGGCGGAGTCAGGAGACTGAATCCTTCCCCTCGGGGCTCCTCCTTTAACAACGAAAAGCCACTACGGATGGCCTCGTAGAATGTTCGAATGCTCACTGCGGAGGAGAGGTTGCCACTTCTCTGTTGGGAGCTGGACCGGTACCGCCTGGATCTCTGTTGTAATCAGGAGGTCCGGTGGACCGGCTCTGGCTCCTGCCACTGTGAGGGGTGGACAGTCTTCTACTCAGGGGAGGAGACTGCCAAACAACAGGGAGTGGCTCTTCTTCTAAACAAAAGAATGAAGGGGGCGTGGGAGCGTGGTGGTAAGGTGTGGGAAGCTGTAGTCCCCAGGCTACTTTGGGCTCGCCTTCCCATCAACCGGAGGTGAGGAGTAGTGGTCGTGGTTACTTATGCCCCCACCGAAGATGAACATCCGTGGAGGGATGTAGGCAAGGCCGATGAGTCAGATGCCTCCTATAACCTCCTGTCACAGGTGCTAGCTAAAGTGGACCCTCGGGATAGAGTCATCTTGTTGGGTGACTTCAATGCCCGAGTTGGTCATGATGCTGGCACCTGGTCTGGAGTGATTGGAAGGCATGAGCCAGATCCGTTCAATAACAACGGCAGGAGGCAGCTAGATTTTTGTGCAGCCCATGGGCTTATAATTACCAACACGCTGTTCCGGCATCGGCGCATCCACACAACATCATGGATGCATGCCAGGTCTAAGCAAGGCCATCTACTGGATGTTATAGTGACGGAACAGCGGATGCGGGCCCATGTCCTTGACACCAGGACCTTCCATGGTACTGATCTGCCCACTGACCATTGACTAGTCATCTGTAAGATGCGCCTGCCATTCTTCCACTCCGGTAGTGGGTGTACACCCAGGACCCCATTCAAACTCATAGTGGCCTGGTCTCAGTGCGGCTGGGGTTGGCATCGTCCCCCACTCCTCCTGATGTCGAGGGACAATGGGCGAGATTTAGGACTGTGGCTCATGCAGCTGCAATGGCTGCTTTGGGTACACGGTCCAGACCTCCCCAGAGACCTTGGCTGACAGAGGAGGTGTTCAGGCTGGCTGAGAAAAAGCGACAGGCCCACTCTCATAGCCTACAGCATCCCACGTCGGAGAATGAGGAGGCTTACCGCAACCTTCGCTCGGAGGTTTGGAGAGCCGTGAGGCGCTGCAAGGATGGGTGGTGGTCGCGGGTTGCTGAGGAGATGGAGTCTGCCTCAATGGCCCGCGATCACAAATCGCTCTTTAACTCCATAAAAAATATAACCAGCAGCGCCACACCTATTACCATCATTAGGGGAAAGAACAGTGATCCGATCTCCGACCCCGAGGAACAGGTTTGCATATCTGCTGAGCATTTCTGTGAGGTCCTGGGGGAGGGAAAATCCCTCAACCTGGAAAACATCGTGGGCCAAAGTGGGGATGACACTACTGAGGCTGCGGTGCCTCAAATATTGGAAGAAGTCACCCCCTGTGAGTAGCTGGCTGAGGTGCCATCTGTTGAGGAAGTACTGAAGGCGATCCAGAGTCTGAGACCAGGAAAGGCACCGGGCAGAGACGATCTCCCAAGCAAAATGCTGAGGGAGGGTGGCGTTTGTTCACAAACTGCCCTACATGACATCATAACAACAGTCTGGACCACTGGATGGGTTCCGCAGGATTGGAAGAATGCCCTGGTGGTCCCCCTCTTTGTAGTAAGGGGACCGCACAGACTGTAACAACTACAGGGGTATCTCACTCCTCAGTGTGCCGGGAAAGGTCCTGGCAAGGATTATTCAACATCGCCTTTCAAGGCACGCTTAGGAGAGGCATGCGGAACCCCAATGCGGTTTCAGGAAAAGGCGTTCCTGCAACATGTCATATTTTCTGTCTACAGTATAGTATAGGTGTAGGGAATTCCAACAAGACCTACATCTCCGCTTTATTGACCTGGTCAAGGCCTATGACACCATCAGTAGGCCTGGGCTCTGGGTTGTTCTTCGTGCTTTCGAAGTCCCTGACCCTCTGCTCATGATCATTAAGGACCTTCATGATAGTGAGCGGGCCCAGGCAAAACTACGTGGCCGGGAGTCGGAGCCATTCCCTGTACACCTTGGGGTGCGACAGGGATGACCTCTGGCTCCCACATTATTAAACATCTATTTTGACCACGTAGTTCGTGAAGCCTTCAGTAGCTGTACCGGAGGAATTCCCATCTGGTACAGATAGAATGGGAGGCTGATCGATGCCCGGGTGCGGTCAAGGGATGGCTCCCGATTGTTCAACCATGTAATGTATGCCGATGATCTGGGAATTGCTGCTCACTCAGAGGAGGAGTTGGAGGCGCTGCTGCTGAACCTGGAGCTTGCCACTAAGAAGTGGAGCCTTACCCACTGAAACTAAGCACTTGCCTGGGTATTTTCTGCCATCGGACACTCCACCCCCACAACTTCCAATTGGTGATGGGATAGTTGTGGGGAGAGTGGAGAGTTACCCATACCTGGGCAGTGTGCTCATGACCGGCTCCGGTTTAACAGCACTCGGAATCGGTCAAGCGGCATTATATTTTCATCGGTTGCGTAACGCTGTGTGGAAGCTACCTGGTCTGTCGCTCCGCACTAAGCTTCAGGTCTTCTCGGCCACAGTCATTCCCTCCCTTCTCTATGCTTGTGAAACGTGGACCCCCCTAATGGAACATCTTTGCTGGTTAGAAACATTTAGGCTGGCCTGTCTACGATCCATCCTGGGTTTAACCAGGCTGGATTGTGTGAGGAGCTCACAAATCCTTGAAAGATCTGGACAAAGTCCCATCAGTGAGCTCCTCCGGCAGGCAACACTGCGTTGGCTGGGTCATGCAGCCCGCATGCCCAGCGATCACATGCCGAAACAGCTTTTGTTCAGCCGGATCAAGGGGGCTAGAGAAGAGATGGAGTGGTGTGGTACAGGAGGCACGGGCTAGAGAAGAGATGGAGTGACGTGGTACAGGAGTACGTAGAGCTGAGTGGACTTGCCGATGACTGGTACCAGCGGTGTCAGGATCGGCCTCTGTGGAGGAGGCTCGTGAAGGACGCTACTGGGCAGTTGGAGGCAGTCGCCCTCCAACAACAACGGAGGGCGGAGGAGCGATGCTCACAACAACGAGCGGAGCGCCGGGTGGCTAAAGCACAGCGGGTTGGCACAGTAGGAGGCACAGGTGGTGCATCAGCCACTCATCTCACTCAGTCCCCCCCTGGCACCTGGGTCTGCCCCGTGACCTTCGTGCCAGCGTGCGTTCAACACTTCACGTGGCCTCGAAGTGCACATGGCCTGGCACAAGCGTCGTGGTGACGTCACCGCCACTTAGTGGTGAACGGCGGTTGCCGTCGTCGTTGTTGTTGTCGGCGACGGTGGCGGCGTCGATGGCGGCGGCGACACCACAACCCCCACCGCGTCTCCTCCCCCGCTGTCCCCGTGCCAGGTTCCCTGCGATCCTGGGCAAGCTGCGCACGGTGCTGACCGACGATTTGCCCTTCCGCAAGGGCAACCTCCTCTCGGCCAGGACACGGCGCTGCCACGTCGTGCGCCCCGGCCTCAACGGCTTCCTGGACCTCGCTCGGCGCATCCTCTCCGAGGCCGTCGGAGACATCGAAGGCACGGCACGGCTGACCCACCCGTAGCCCTCCCCGGCCGTCTTTGTATCTCTCTTTTCCTCTCTCTCTCTCTACCGCCTGCTGCTGTACGTTTGGAGTTTGCGTGTCTCTCTCATCATCGTCATCATCACGGTGGCTGCGAGATGTCAACTACCTCGCCTGGTACGCAGGAGGTCGTGGGTTCCACCATCATCTCCCCCCCCCTCTCCTCCTTTCTCCCCCACTCTTCCCCCTCTCTCCCCTGCCCAATCTCTCTCTCTCAGAGACCAACAAACAGCTCTCCGTGATTCACAACCTGCCCACTCTCTCTCTCCCAGAGATCATCAAACAGCTCTCTGTGATTCACAACCTGCCCATTCTCTCTCTCCCAGAGATCAACAAACAGCTCTCCGTGATTCACAACCTGCCCATTCTCTCTCTCCCAGAGATCATCAAACAGCTCTCCGAGATTCACAACCTGCCCATTCTCTCTCTCAGAGATCATCAAACAGCTCTCCGAGATTCACAACCTGCCCATTCTCTCTCTCAGAGATCATCAAACAGCTCTCCGAGATTCACAACCTGCCCATTCTCTCTCTCCCAGATATCATCAAACAGCTCTCCGAGATTCACAACCTGCCCATTCTCTCTCTCCCAGAGATCATCAAACAGCTCTCCGTGATTCACAACCTGCCCATTCTGTCTCTCAGAGATCATCAAACAGCTCTCCGTGATTCACAACCTGCCCATTCTCTCTCCCAGAGATCATCAAACAGCTCTCCGTGATTCACAACCTGCCCACTCTCTCTCTCCCAGAGATCATCAAACAGCTCTCTGTGATTCACAACCTGCCCATTCTCTCTCTCCCAGAGATCAACAAACAGCTCTCCGTGATTCACAACCTGCCCATTCTCTCTCTCCCAGAGATCATCAAACAGCTCTCCGAGATTCACAACCTGCCCATTCTCTCTCTCAGAGATCATCAAACAGCTCTCCGAGATTCACAACCTGCCCATTCTCTCTCTCAGAGATCATCAAACAGCTCTCCGAGATTCACAACCTGCCCATTCTCTCTCTCCCAGATATCATCAAACAGCTCTCCGAGATTCACAACCTGCCCATTCTCTCTCTCCCAGAGATCATCAAACAGCTCTCCGTGATTCACAACCTGCCCATTCTGTCTCTCAGAGATCATCAAACAGCTCTCCGTGATTCACAACCTGCCCATTCTCTCTCCCAGAGATCATCAAACAGCTCTCCGTGATTCACATCCTGCCCATTCTCTCTCTCAGAGATCATCAAACAGCTCTCCGTGATTCACAACCTGCCCATTCTCTCTCTCCCAGAGATCATCAAACAGCTCTCCGTGATTCACAACCTGCCCATTCTCTCTCTCCCAGAGATCATTAAACAGCTCTCCGAGATTCACAACCTGCCCATTCTCTCTCTCCCAGAGATCATCAAACAGCTCTCCGAGATTCACAACCTGCCCATGTCCATGAGCTACAGCGCCGTGCGTGGCTTTTACATCCAGACGTCCGCTCACTCCCTGCAGCCCGAACAGCGTCTGCCAGAGGTCTTCATCAAGGTCAACGCACAGAGACTCACAGATTCACCACACAGAGACTCACAGACTCACCACACAGACTCATAGACTCATCGCACAGAGACCCATAGACTCATCGCACAGAAACCATAGACTCATCGCACAGAGCCCACAGACTCACCGCACAGAGACTCATAGACTCATCACATAGAGACCCATAGACTCATCACACAAAGACCCATAGACTCATCACACAGAGACCCATAGACTCATCACACAGAGACCCATAGACTCATTGCACAGAGACCCATAGACTCATCGCACAGAGACCCACAGACTCACCACACAGAGACTCATAGACTCACACAGAGACCCATAGACTCATCACACAGAGACCCATAGACTCATCACACAGAGACCCAGAGACTCATCACACAGAGACCCATAGACTCACCACGCAGAGACCCATAAACTCATCACATAGAGACCCACAGACTCACCACGCAGAGACCCATAGACTCATCACACAGAGACTCAGACTCACCACTCATAGACTCACCACTCACAGACTCACCACTCATAGACCCAGAGTCTATGTGTGAGTCTATGTGTATAGGTGTGAGTCTGTGTCTAGGTGTGAGTCTATGTGTATAGGTGTGAGTCTGTGTCTATGTGTGAGTCTATGTGTCTAAGTGTGAGTCTGTATCTATGTGTGAGTCTGTGTCTATGTGTGAGTCTATGTGTGAGTCTATGTGTCTAGGTGTGAGACTATGTGTGAGTCTGTGTCTACGTGTGAGTCTATGTGTCTAGGTGTGAGGCTATGTGTGAGTCTATGTGTCTACGTGTGGGTCTGTGTCTATGTGTGAGTCTATGTGTCTATGTGTGAGTCTATGTGTCTATGTGTGTGTCTATGTGTGAGTCTATGTGTCTACGTGTGAGTCTATGTGTGAGTCTATGAGTCTATGTTTGAGTCTATGTGTCTACGTGTGAGTCTATATGTGAGTCTATGTGTGAGTCTATGTGTCTATGTGTGAGTCTATGTGTCTATGTGTGGGTCTATGTGTTTATGTGTGAGTCTATGTGTATCTGTGTGTGAGTCTATCTGTGAGTCTATGTGTCTATGTGTGAGTCTATGTGTCTATGTGTGTGTCTACGTGTGAGTCTATGTGTGAGTCTATGTGTCTATGTGTGAGTCTATGAGTCTATGTGTGAGTCTATGTGTCTATGTGTGAGTCTATGTGTGTGTCTACGTGTGAGTCTATGTGTGAGTCTATGTGTCTATGTGTGAGTCTATGAGTCTATGTGTGAGTCTATGTGTCTATGTGTGAGTCTATGTGTTTATGTGTGAGTCTATGTGTGAGTCTATGTGTCTACGTGTGAGTCTCACCCCTCACCCCACCACTCACCACACCCCTCACTCACCCCTCACCACCCCTCACTCACCACTCACCACCCCTCACTCACCACTCACCACCCTCACTCACCACTCACCACACCCCTCACTCACCACTCACCACCCCTCACTCACCACTCACCACCCCTCACTCACCACTCACTCATCACTCACCACTCACCACCCCTCACTCACCACTCACCACCACTCACTCATCACTCACCACCCCCCACTCACCAATCACCACCACTCACCCCACCACTCACCACTCACCACCCTCACTCACCACTCACCACCCTCACTCACCACTCACCACTCACCACCCCTCACTCACCACTCACCACCCCTCACTCACCACTCACCACCCCTCACTCACCACTCACCACCCTCACTCACCACTCACCACTCACCACCCCTCACTCACCACTCACCACCCCTCACTCACCACTCACCACCCCTCACTCACCACTCACCACCCCTCACTCACCACTCACCACCCCTCACTCACCACTCACCACCCCTCACCACCCCTCACTCACCACTCACCACACCCCTCACTCACCACTCACCACCCCTCACTCATCACTCAACACCCCTCACTCACCAGGTGAGCAAACGTGGGAACCTTCTCAGCTACACCACCATGGACCTCATGAGGCTGAACTGCCGCAGCCAAGAGGCCGTGGAGGAGATCTACCTCATGTCCAACGTGTGAGGGAACACCCCTGCCCCAGGCAGAGTGTGGTGGACTAATCTCCATCTGTTCCTTGACTCACTGCCGCTTCTACCTGTGGGGGTTGCAGAGGAACCCCCTGGCTATGCCCTGCACTACTATACACTACACTATACACTACACTATACACTACACTACACACTACACTATACACTACACTATACACTACTATACACTACACTATACTACTATACACTACACTATACACTACATTATACACTACTATACACTACACTATACACTACACTATACATTACTATACACTACACTATACACTACTATACACTACACTATACACTACACTATACACTACACTATACTCTACACTACTACACACTACAATATACACTGCAATATACACTACACTACTATACACTACACTATACACTACACTTCTATACACTACACTATACACTACACCATACACTACACTATACACTACACTACTATACACTACACTATACACTACAATATACACTACACTATACACTACACTATACACTACACTATACACTACTATACACTACACTATGCACTACACTATACACTACACTATACACTACATTATACACTACTATACACTACACTATACACTACACTATACACTACACTATACACTACTGTACACTACTACACTACACTATACACTACACTATACATTACACTATGCACTACACTATACACTACACTATACACTACTATACACTACACTATACATTACACTATGCACTACACTATACACTACTATACACTACTGTACACTACTACACTACACTATACACTACACTATACACTACACTATACACTACTATACACTACACTATACACTACACTATACACTACACTCTACACTACACTATACCCTACATTATACTCTACTGTACACTACACTATGCACTACACTATACACTACACTATACACTACTGTACACTACACTATACACTACACTATGCACTACACTATACACGATACACTACAGTATACACTACACTATACACTACACTATACTACTATACACTACACTATACAGTACTGTACACTACTACACTACACTATACATTACACTATACACTACACTATACACTACTGTACACTACTACACTACACTATGCACTACACTATACACTACACTATACTCTACTGTACACTACACTATGCACACTATACACTACTGTACACTACTCTTTACACAACACCCTTTGGGGGGGGGGGGGGGAGGGTGACCCCCGCTCTGTCTCCGTGCCCAGGGTGTTGTCTAAGCTGTTTGCGGAGATCCGGGAGGACATTGTGTGTCTCTACAAGCTTGCTGACGCAGTGTCCATGGTGGACATGCTGCTGGCATTTGCTCACCGCACCACGCTCACCAAGTCCGGTACGCGGTGGGTGGGTGGGTGAGTGAGTGGGTGAGTGAGTGGGTGAGTGGATGGGTGGGTGAGTGAGTCGGTGGGTGAGTGAGTGGGTGAGTGGGTGAGTAGGTGGGTGGGTGAGTGAGTGAGTGAGTGGGTGGGTGGGTGAGTGAGTGAGTGGGTGGGTGGGTGAGTGAGTGAGTGGGTGGGTGGGTGGGTGAGTGAGTGGGTAAGTGGGTGAGTGAGGGAGTGAGTGAGTGGGTGGGTGGGTGGGTGAGTGAGTGAGTGAGTGGGTGAGTGGGTGAGTGAGGGAGTGAGTGAGTGGGTGGGTGGGTGAGTGAGTGGGTGGGTGAGTGAGTGAGGGAGTGAGTGAGTGGGTGAGTGGATGAGTGAGTGAGTGAGTGGCCTTCACCCCCCGTGACCTCCCCCCGTGACCTCCGCCCCCGTGACCTCCGCCCCCGTGACCTTCACCCCTGTGACCTCCCCATGTGACCTCCGCCACCATGACCTCCGCCCCCGTGACCTCCGCCCTGTGACCTCTACCCCGCGACCTCCCCCCTTGACTCCTCCCCCCCATGACCTCCCCCCCGTGACCTCCCCCCCTTGACCTCCACCCCCATGACCTTCACCCCCGTGACCTCCCGTGACCTCCCCCCCACTGTCTGTGGTGAGCTGCAGTCCGTCCGGAATTCTCTGACACGCTGGCCCTCAAAGGGGCTCGCCACCCCATCCTGGAGCGGGTGCTGGGCTGGCCGCTGGTGCCTAACGACGTCTTCCTGTCGGACGCCTCCAACTTCCTCATTGTCACGGGGCCCAACAACAGCGGCAAGTCCACGCTGCTGAGACAGGTGGCACTCTGCCAGGTGATGGCACAGATCGGTGAGTGGGTGGGGGGGTGAGTTGGTGAGTGAGTGAGTGGGTGGGTGAGTGAGTGAGTGAGTTGGTGAGTGGGTGGGTGAGTTGGTGAGTGAGTTGGTTGGTGAGTGAGTGGGTGAGTTGGTGAGTGAGTGGGTGGGTGAGTGAGTGAGTGAGTTGGTGAGTGAGTAGGTGAGTAAGTAAGTGAGTGAGTGTTTGAGTGAGTGAGTAGGTGAGTAAGTGAGTGAGTGAGTGTTTGAGTGATTGAGTGAGTAGGTGAGTAAGTAAGTGAGTGAGTGTTTGAGTGAGTGAGTGAGTAGGTGAGTAAGTAAGTGAGTGTTTGAGTGAGTGAGTAGGTGAGTAAGTGAGTGAGTGAGTGTTTGAGTGAGTGAGTAGGTGAGTAAGTAAGTGAGTGAGTGTTTGGGTGCTACCACTGCTTCAGGTTGCTTCGTGCCAGCCGACTTTGCCTGCGTGAGGATCGCTGATCAGATCTTCACTCGCATCGGTGTGGACGACGACATCCAGCCACTCTCCTCCACCTTCACCATCGAGATGAGAGAGGTGGGTGGGGAGTGAGAGGGTGGGTGGGTGAGTGGGTGGGTGGGTGGGTGAGTGGGTGGGTGAGTGGTTGGTTGGGTGTGTGAGTGGGTGGGTGTGTGAGTGGGTGGGTGAGTGGTTGGTTGGGTGTGTGAGAGAGTGAGTGGGTGGTTGAGTGAGAGGGTGGGTGAGTGGGTGGGTGGGTGTGTGAGTGGGTGGGTGAGTGAGTGGGTGGGTGAGTGGTTGGGTGGGTGAGTGGGTGGGTGTGTGAGTGGGTGGGTGAGTGGTTGGTTGGGTGTGTGAGAGAGTGAGTGGGTGGTTGAGTGAGAGGGTGGGTGAGTGGGTGGGTGGGTGTGTGAGTGGGTGGGTGAGTGAGTGAGTGGGTGGGTGAGTGGTTGGGTGGGTGAGTGGGTGGGTGAGTGGTTGGGTAGGTGGGTGAGTGGGTTGGTGAGTGGGTGGGTGAGTGGGTGGGTTAGTGGGTGTGTGAGTGGGTGGGTGAGTGGGTGGGTGAGTGAGAGGGTGGGTGAGTGGGTGGGTGGGCTGGTGTGTGAGTGGGTGGGTGAGTGGGTGGGTGGGTGTGTGATTGAGTGGGTGAGTGGGTGTGTGAGTGAGTGGGTGGGTGAGTGGGTGGGTGAGTGGTTGGGTGGGTGAGTGGGTGGGTGAGTGGTTGGGTAGGTGGGTGAGTGTGTTGGTGAGTGGGTGTGTGAGTGGGTGGGTGAGTGGGTGGGTGGGTGAGTGGTTGGGTGGGTGAGTGAGTGGGTGAGTGGGTGGTTGAGTGAGAGGGTGGGTGAGTGGGTGGGTGGGTGAGTGAGTGGGTGGGTGAGTGAGTGAGTGGGTGAGTGGTTTGGGTGGGTGAGTGGGTGGGTGAGTGGGTGGGTGGGTGAGTGAGTGGGTGGGTGAGTGGTTGGGTGGGTGAGTGGGTGGGTGAGTGGGTGGGTGAGTGAGTGGGTGGGTGAGTGGTTGGGTGGGTGAGTGGGTGGGTGAGTGGTTGGGTAGGTGGGTGAGTGGGTTGGTGAGTGGGTGTGTGAGTGGGTGGGTGAGTGAGTGAGTTGGTGAGTGGGTGGGTGTGTGAGTGGGTGGGTGAGTGGGTGGGTGAGTGAGTGGGTTGGTGAGTGAGTGAGTTGGTGAGTGAGTGAGTTGGTGAGTGGGTGGGTGTGTGTGTGGGTGAGTGGGTGGGTGACCCCCGGTGACCCCCATGACCCCAGGTGAACTACATAGTTCGCACAGCCACCGACCGCTCTCTGGTGATCATCGACGAGCTCGGGAGGGGCACCGGGGTCCACGAGGCCCTGGGGATCTGTCACTCGGTCTGTGAGTGTCTCCTGCAGCGCAAGGTGGTGACCACTCACACTCACCACTCACACTCACCACTCACACTCACCACCCTCACCACCCTCACCACCCCTGTGTGTCTCCCCCCCCCCCCCCCCAGACGTTCACCATCTTCGCCACCCACCACCTGGAGCTGAGCCACCTCTCTACCCTCTACCCCAACGTCTCCAACAGCCACTTCCTGGTGGAGTCGCGCAATCAGCAGCAGCAGCAGCAGCAGCTGCCCTGGGCCGGCCGTCGTGACGGTAAAGCCGCTGGTGCCGACGACTCGCGGACGGTGCCACGTGTGACGTGCACGTACAAGCTGGTGCAGGGGCACACGCCGGACACGCACTACGGTACTACGCGTGTGTGTGTGTACGTGTGTGTATGTGTACGTGTGTGTGTTCTTCGTGCTTTTGGAGTACCTGACCCTCTGCTCACGATCATTAAGGACCTTCATGATGGTGAGCGGGCCCGGGTAAAACTACGTGGCTGGGAGTCAGAGCCATTCCCTGTACACCTTGGGGTGCGACAGGGATGTCCTCTGGCTCCCACATTATTTAACATCTATTTTGACCACGTAGTTCATGAAGCCTTCAATAGCTGTACCGGGGGAATCTCCATATGGTACAGATATAATGGGAGGCTAATCGATGCCCGGGTGCGGTCAAGGGATGGCTCCCTATTGCTCAACCACGTTATGTATGCTGATGATTTGGTAATAGCTGCTCAGTCAGAGGAGGAGTTGGAGACGCTGCTGCTGAGACTGGAGCGTGCCACTAAGAGGTGGGGCCTTACCATCAGCCCCACCAAAACTAAGCACCTGCCTGGGTATTTTGTACCATCGGACACTACACCCCCACAACTCCCAATCGGTGATGGGGCAGTTGTGGAGAGAGTGGAGAGTTTCCCATACCTGGGCAGTGTGCTTATGACTGGCTCCAGTTTAACAGCAGAGGTCTCACTCCGAATCAGTCGAGCGGCAATATATTTTCATCGGTTGCGTAACGCTGTGTGGAAGCTACCTGGTCTGTCGCTCCGCACTAAGCTTCAGGTCTTCTCGGCCACGGTCATTCCCTCCCTTCTCTACGCTTGCGAAACGTGGACCCCCCTAGTGGAACATCTTCGCCGGTTAGAAACATTTAGGCTGGCCTGCCTACGATCCATCCTGGGTTTAACCAGACTGGATTGTGTGAGGAGCTCACAAATCCTTGAAAGATCTGGGCAGGGTCCCATCGGTGAGCTCCTCCGGCAGGCAAGGCTGCGATGGCTGGGTCATGTAGCCCGCATGCCGAAACAGCTTTTGTTTGGCCGGATTGAGGGGGCTAAGCAGGCGCGGCACGGGCTAGAGAAGAGATGGAGTGATGTGGTACAGGAGGACGTGGAGCTGAGTGGACTTGCCGATGACTGGTACCAGCGGTGTCAAGATCGGCCTCTGTGGAGGAGGCTCATGAAGGATGCTACTGGGCAGTTGGAGGCAGTCGCCCTCCAACAACAACGGAGGGCGGAGGAGCGATGCTCAGAACAACGAGCGGAGCGCCGGGTGGCTAAAGCACAGCAGGTTGGCACAGTAGGGGGCACAGGTGGTGCATCAGCCAGTCATCTCAGTCAGTTGACCCGTGGCACCTGGGTCTGCCCAGTGACCTCCTGCCAGCGGGCGTTCGACACTTCACGTGGCCTCACGGTGCACATAGCCTGGCACAAGCGTCGTGGTGACGTCACCGCCACTTAGTGGCGAATGGCGGTTGTTGTTGTTGTTGTTGTGTACGTGTGTGTGTGTGTACGTGTGTGTGTGTGTGTACATGTGTGTGTGTGTGGTCCGGCAAAACAACCCCCTACCTCCTCGCGGTGCCGGACAGGCAACTCTGTTGTGGACAGTGCTTTGGGGGGAGATCCAATTTTGATTGGCTCCTCCCCTCATGGCAAATGTGTCTACCACAGGGGCTAAACGGGGGCTCTGGACAGGTGCGAGGGGCTGGTAACCCTTCCACCTTCAATTAATTACCACGAAACCACGAGTTAAACCGAAATATGTAACTAATAAGCTTGTGCCGGAGGCCCCGGGGGGACAGGCATCTATGACGTCTCCTGACCAAACCCCATTTGGCAGAGCCAGGAGACTGAATATCTACCCTCGGGGCTCCTCCAGAAACAACGAAAAACCACTACGGGTGGCCACGTGGAATGTTCGAACGCTCACTGCGGAGGAGAGGCTGCCACTCCTCTGTCGGGAGCTGGACCGGTACCGCCTGGATCTCTGTGGTATTCAGGAGGTCCGGTGGACCGGCTCTGGCTCCTACCACCATGAGGGGTGGACAGTCCTCTTCTCACGGCAGGAGACTGGCAAACAACAGGGAGTGGCTCTTCTTCTAAACAAAAGAATGAAGGGGGCGTGGGAGCGTGGTGGTGAGGTGTGGGAAGCTGTAAGCCCCAGGCTACTTTGGGCTCGCCTTCCCAACAACCGGATGTGAGGAGTGGTGGTCGTGGTTACTTATTCCCCCACCGAAGACGAACATCCGTGGAGGGATCCAGGCAAGGCCGATGAGTCGGATGCCTTCTATGACCTCCTGTCACAGGTGCGAGCTAAAGTGGCCCCTCGGGATAGTCATCTTGTTGGGTGAATGCCCGAGTTGGTCATGATGCACCTGGTCTGGAGTGATTGGAAGGAATGGGCCAGACCAGCTCAATAACAACGGCAGGAGGCTGCTACATTTTTGTGCAGCCCATGGGCTTGTAAATACCAACACGTTGTTCCGGCATCGGTGCATCCACACAACATCATGGATGCATGCCGGGTCCAAGCAAGAACATCTGCTGGACTACATAGTGACGGACCAGCGGATGCGAGCCCATGTCCCTGACACCAGGACCTACCGTGGAGCTGATCTGCCCTCTGACCATCGACTTGTAATCTGTAAGATGCACCTGCAATTCTTCCACTCCGGTGGTGGGTGTACATCCAGGACCCCATTCAAACCCTTAGTGGCATGCTCTGCCGGCTGGGATTGGCATCGTCCCCCACTCCTCCTGATGTCGAGGGTAAATGGGCGAGGTTTAGGACTGTGACTCATGCAGCTGAAATGGCTGCTTTGGGTACGCGGTCCAGACCTCCCCAGAGACCCTGGCTGACAGAGGAGGTGTTCAGGATGGCGACAGGCCCACTATCATCGGCTACAGAATCCCACGGCGGAGAATGAGGAGGCTTACCGCAGCCCTCGCTCGGAGGTTCGGAGAGCCGCGAGGCGCCGCAAGGATGGGTGGCGGTCGCGGGTTGCCGAGGAGATGGAGTCTGCATCAGTGGCCCGCGATCACAAATCGCTCTTTAACTCCCATCAAGAAAGTAACCTGCGGCGCCACAACCAATTACCATCATTGGGGGAAAGAACGGTGACCCGATCTCCGACCCCCAGGGAACAGGTTTTCAGATTTGCCGAGCATTTCCGCGAGGTCCCGGTAGTGGGAGGGGGGAAACCCCTCGGCCCGGAAAAACTCATCGCGGCACAAAGTGGGGACGGCCCTGCCGAGGCCGCCGGCGCCTCAAATATCGTGAAGAAGAAGCCGTCGCCTTCCGCGACGCGGTCGGCGTCTCACGGCCACCTCCCCCTCCCACCCCCCCTCCCCCTCCCCCTCCGCGTGCCCCGCGTCCAGGTCTGGAGATGGCCACGCTGTCATCGCTGCCGCCCTCCCTGCTGCGCGACGCCACGGGGCTGCTGGCTCGGATCGGCGGCAAGAGCTGGGTAACAACGCTGACCCCCGCCGACACCCCCGCCGCGACCCCCCCGCGACCCGCCCGTGACCCCCCCCCCCGTGACCCCTCCGCGACCCCCCCCAGATGGAGCGTCAGGCCGACTCCGCGCCCGTGCTGCGCCGAGCGGCCGTCCACCGCCTCGCGACGCGGCTGGGCCAGGCGGCGCGACACTCGCGGCTGGACGGAGCCAGCCTGGCCACGTACCTGGGGTCGCTGAGACAGCGGTACCTCGACGAGCTGGAGCACATCGCTGACGCCACCGCTAACACCCACTGAACAACACCACCACCAACACCACCACCGCTAACACCCACTGAACGACACCACCACCAACACCACTAACACCCACTGAACGACGCCGCCACCACCACTACCACCGCTAACATCCACTGAACGACACCAACACCACCACCGCTAACACCCACTGAGCGACACCGCCACCAACACCACCACCACTAACACCCACTGAACGACACCACCACCAACACCACCGCTAACACCCACTGAACGACACCACCACCACCACTACCACCGCTAACACACACTGAACGACACCACCACCAACACCACCACCGCTAACACCGCTAACACCCACTGAACGACACCACCACCACCACCGCTAACACCCACTGAACGACACCACCACCACCACCGCTAACACCCACTGAAGGACACGACCACCAACACCACCACCACCGCTAACACCCACTGAACGACACCACCACCACCACCACCGCTAACACCCACTGAACGACACCACCACCACCACCGCTAACACCCACTGAAGGACACGACCACCAACACCACCACCACCGCTAACACCCACTGAACGACACCACCACCAACACCACCACCACCGCTAACACACACTGAACGACACCACCACCAACACCACCACCACCGCTAACCCCCACTGAACGACACCACCACCAACACCACCACCGCTAACACCCACTGAACAACACCACCACCAACACCACCACCACCGCTAACACCCACTGAACGACACCACCACCACCACCGCTAACACCCACTGAACGACACCACCAACACCACCACCACCGCTAACACCCATTGAACGACACCACCACCAACACCACCACCAACACCACCGCTAACACCCACTGAACGACACCACCACCGCTAACACCCACTGAACGACACCACCAACACCACCACCACCGCTAACACCCACTGAACGACACCACCACCAACACCACCATAAACACCACCACCACCGCTAACACCCACTGAACGACACCACCACCACCACCGCTAACACCCACTGAACGACACCACCACCAACACCGCTAACACCCACTGAACGACACCACCACCAACACCACCACCGCTAACACCCACTGAACGACACCACCACCAACACCACCACCGCTAACACCCACTGAACGACACCACCACCAACACCACCACCGCTAACACCCACTGAACGACACCACCACCAACACCACCACCGCTAACACCCACTGAACGACACCACCACCAACACCACCACCGCTAACACCCACTGAACGACACCACCAACACCACCACGATCCAACACCACCAATGCTAGCACCACCACCACCAATTCCAGCACCACCACCACCACGGTGGAGGGGTAAGCATGTGGGTACCATTGTGTGGTGTGGGGTAGGCTGACGGAGGTCCTGATTAGCCAGACGATGATGTTATTTCGTGCTGTGTTGTTGGATATATAAACATAAAGTTTACTGTCAAACTGGCTCAGTGATTGAGTAATTTCGTGAGCAAGCGACTGAGTAAGCAGCTGAGCTCCTGAGTGAGTCACTGGCTGAGTGAGTGAGTCACTGGCTGAGTGAGTGAGTGACTGGCTGAGTGAGTGACTGGCTGAGTGAGTGAGTGAGTGGTTGAGTGAGTGAGTGAGTGATTGGCTGAGTGAGTGAGTGGCTGAGTGAGTGACTGGCAGAGTGACTGGCTAAGTGACTGGCTGAGTGAGTGAGTGACTGGCTGAGTGAGTCACTGGCTGAGTGAGTGAGTGACTGGCTGAGTGGGTGACTGGCTGAGTGAGTGAGTGACTGGCTGAGTGAATGACTGGCTGAGTGAGTCACTGGCTGAGTGGGTGACTGGCTGAGTGAGTGACTGGCTGAGTGAGTGACTGGCTGAGTGAGTGAGTGCCGAGTGAGTGATTGAGTCCGTAATAGAGGTTTTGTTGGTTTAGATGGCGTAAATATATAAATGTTGTGTCGTTAAAATCAGCCAGCCTAGATGCATGAGGTCACTGAGACAGACCCAGCAGGTGCCGGGGTTGTACTGCTGTGCCAGGCTAGGTGCATGAGGTCACAGATACAGACCCAGCAGGTGCCATGGGTTGTACTGCTGTGCCAGGCTAGGTGTATGAGGTCACTGAGACAGACCCAGCAGGTGCCGTGGGTTGTAGTGCTGTGCCAGGCTAGGTGCATGAGGAGGTCACAGAGACAGACCCAGCAGGTGTCATGGGTTGTACTGCTGTGCCAGGCGAGGTGCATGAGGTCACAGAGACAGACCCAGCAGGTGCCATGGGTTGTACTGCTGTGCCAGGCTAGGTGCATGAGGTCACAGAGACAGACCCAGCAGGTGCCATGTGTTGTACTGCTGTGCCAGGCTAGGTGCATGAGGTCACAGAGACAGACCCAGCAGGTGACGTGGGTTGTACTGCTGTGCCAGGCTAGGTGCACGAGGAAGTCACGTGACAGACCCAGCAGGTGGCGTGTGTGTTGTACTGCTGTGCCAGGCTAGGTGCACCAGGAGGTGACAGAGACAGACCCAGCAGGTGCCGTGTGTTGTACTGCTGTGCCAGGCTAGTTGCATGAAGTCACGTGACAGACCCAGCAGGTGACGTGTGTGTGTTGTACTGCTGTGCCAGGCTAGGTGCATGAGGAGGAAGTCACGTGTGTGTGGTGTTGAACAAGGCGTGGTCGTCAACAGCTGTGGTGGAATTGCTGTGGCTCCGTGCCGTGCCCTCTGTGCTGGTCACCAGGGGTCAGCGCCACACACACACAGCTCGGACAAAGCGCCCTGACGAGTATTTATTAACTCTGGGCTTGCACAGTATCACAGAAACAAGTTGGGTTATTAAATGCATTCTAGATTTAAAGCTTTCGTGACTGCTAGGATCCATACTCTTGGTTCTATTGGGTAAAGTCACGTAGTTGAAAATAAAATAACAAAAAATCACGACGTTTCGGCCACAACACAAGCGGCCTTCATCAGGTGAAGGGACGAGACTGTCTGGAGGACAGCGCTGGAGTGGAAGAAGCCACGCTTAGATCACGACCTTTAAGCTGTGTGAGAAGAAAAACACCAAGCGCCTTGACAAAGGAATTAGCATATAATTTAGCATTGAAATGGCTCATTGAAATAGCTAAGTTAAAGTATACACATCCGCAGAGGTACCCCTTGACAAAGGAATTTGCATGGAATTTAGCATTGAAATAGCTGAGTGATTAGCTTGTAACTGGTCACAGAAATAGCTATGTTAAAGTTAGAGCATATACATTCACCGAGGCACCTAGTACTCATCAAACAGGAGAATTTAGCGAAACACAACCACGCTCAGACAGCGGACCTTTAAACTGTGTGCGAGCAAACAAGGTGTTCTGACAAAGAAATTAGCATAAAAATTAGCATTTGATTGGCGGATTTTCGGAAAGAGGTGGTGTACGTGCCGGTGGACTTGCCGTTTGGCGCGGGGGGGGGGGGGGAGTTTACCTATTGATGGTGTGAGAAGGGAATTTATAAGAGCTGCAAAAGTTTGGTGTACCACTATTTGAAAAAGTATACTGTACCATTGAAATTAGTTTAATGTTTAGTTCGATTTAGAAAATCTTTCCAATGGTTGCTTAATTTGAAACCATCCTCTCGGTTGAAATTGTGTCTGTGTTTGTAGATCTGAATTGCTTCATGAACAAATCTCTGATAAAAGCCCGTGGGTTTGCAAAGAACCTTGGTATCGGAGAAAATTATATTGTGATCCCCCACAGCGTTGTAACAGTGATCAGCCACGGCAGAAGAATTCGTTTTACCGTGTTTCAAATCTGATTTGTGCTCGCGAATTCGGTCAGAGGCATGTCGCTTTGTCTCACCGATATAGCAATCACCGCAGGTACAACTCAATTTGTAAACCCCGGGGTACTGTAAATCAGGAATGACATCCTTCACGGATGGGATCAGATCACGAATTTTGTGTACTGTATTGAACCGGACCTGGATCTTGTGTTTGTTTAGAATTTTGGAAATCTTTTTAGTAACGCCTGCTATATATGGAAGTGTGATGGTTTTGACCGGAGTATCAAGTGGTTGTTTCTGTATGGAGGGAGAGACAGCTTGGCGGATGGTACGGTCAGACTAACCATTCCTTTTGAGGGCCAGGTGTACGTGTTTTAATTCACTGGTCAGGTGGTGTTGGTCCGAAATGCAATGAGCCCTATGGTATAAAGTTTTGATGAGAGAATTCTTTTGGGCTGGGTGGTGGTGGGAATCAGGTTTCAAGTAGGAATCTGTGTGGGTGGGTTTCCTGTAGACAGAATGGCCCAATGAGCCATCAGGTCTCCTCTCAAACAGAACATCTAAGAATGGTAGCTTGCCATCTTTCTCCAAAGTGTCATCCACATATCTCTTCCACAGAGAAGGTCTGAGGGTGGAAGTCTGGATGGCGTCTGATTCAAATTTCTCCATGAAAATATTGGCTATCACTGGTGATAAGGGGGATCCCATGGGGGTACCCTCATTTTGTTTGTAGAAGGAGCCATTCCAAGTAAAGTAGGTATTGTTGAGGCAGTGCCTAACCAGTGCAGGTGTGTCGGGTCTAGTCCATGTTGGACTAAATTTTCAATTATTTCAATGGTGTCAGGTACTGGGACCTTGGTGAACAAAGAGACCACATCGAAGCTGACAAGGATATCGTCAGGGGACAGTACAACGTCTTTGACCATAGAGACCAATTGGGCTGAGTTAAGTACTGCTGAGGTGGTCTTGCCAGTGAAAGGCAGCAAGGTATCTGACAGAAAACGGGCTAGTCTATAGGTAGGGGAGTTGATCGTGGATACGATGGGTCGAAGTGGGGTGCCTTCTTTATGAATCATGGGAAGACCACAGAATCTAGGGGGTCTTGCAGCAGAAGGTTTTAGGGAGGGACGTTTAGTTGGGTCGATTAGGGAGGTCGAACTTGTGATGATCTTGTTGGTTTTTATCGCTAGGCTATTAGTAGGGTCATTTTTTTATTTTTGAGTAACTTCCATCGTTGAGCAGATTCTGGATTTTGTTGTTGTATGAATCTTTATCCATAATAACAGTAGCGTTGCCTTTATCGGCTGAGAGGATGACTATATCACTTCTGTTTTTTTTAAATTCGCGAGTTCAGAGCGTTCATTTTTGCTGATAACACAGAGACACACAGAGAGAGATACACACATACAGTGAAGGAAAAAAGTATTTGATCCCCTGCTGATTTTGTACGTTTGCCCACTGACAAAGAAATGATCAGTCTATAATTTTAATGGAAGGTTTATTTGAACAGTGAGAGACAGAATAACAACAAAAAAATCCAGATAAACGCATGTCAAAAATGTTATAAATTTATTTGCATTTTAATGAGGGAAAAAAGTATTTGACCCCTCTGCAAAACATGACTTAGTACTTGGGGGCAAAACCCTTGTTGGCAATCACAGAGGTCAGACGTTTCTTGTAGTTGGCCACCAGGTTTGCACACATCTCAGGAGGGATTTTGTCCCACTCCTCTTTGCAGATCTTCTCCAAGTCATTAAGGTTTCGAGGCTGACGTTTGTCAACTTGAACTTTCAGCTCCCTCCAGATTTCCTATGGGATTAAGGTCTGGAGACTGGCTAGGCCACCCCAGGACCTTAATGTGCTTCTTCTTGAGCCACTCCTTTGTTGCCTTGGCCATGTGTTTTGGGTCATTGTCATGCTGGAATACCCATCCACCATCCATTTTCAATGCCCTGGCTGAGGGAAGGAGGTTCTCACCCAAGATTTGACGGTACATGGCCCCGTCCATCGTCCCTTTGATGCGGTGAAGTTGTCCTGTCCCCTTAGCAGAAAAACACCCCAAAGCATGTTTCCACCTCCATGTTTGACGGTGGGGATGGTATTCTTGGGGTCATGGGCAGCATTCCTCCTCCTCCAAACACGGCGAGTTGAGTTGATGCCAAAGAGCTCCATTTTGGTCTAATCCGACCAAAACACTTTCATCCATTTGTCCTCTGAATCATTCAGATGTTCATTGGCAAACTTCAGACGGGCATGTATATGTGCTTTCTTGAGCAGGGGAACCTTGCAGGCGCTGCAGGATTTCAGTCCTTCACGGTGAAGTGTGTTATCAATTGTTTTCTTGGTGACTATGGTCCCAGCTGCCTTGAGATCATTAACAAGATCCTCCCGTGTAGTTCTGGGCTGATTCCTCGCCGTTCTCATGATCATTGCAACTCCACGAGGTGAGATCTTGCATGGAGCCCCAGGCCGAGGGAGATTGACAGTTTTTTTTGCGTTTCTTCCATTTGCGAATAATCGCACCAACTGTTGTCACCTTCTCACCAAGCTGCTTGGCAATGGTCTTGTAGCCCATTCCAGCCTTGTGTAGGTCTACAATATTTGTCCCTGACATCCTTGGAGAGCTCTTTAGTCTTGGCCATGGTGGAGAGTTTGGGATCTGATTGATTGATTGCTTCTGTGGACAGGTGTCTTTTATACAGGTGTAGTGTTGTAAGGACAAGCAGACTTCTTTAGGAGGCACACTCTGTTTATTGTATTATTTCCTTATACAACGCTTAACACACACAGAGGGATATTCGGTCCCCTCACTCGATACCCTAGCGAGGTACAGCCTCCGGACCTGGCGGGACTCTCACGTCTACCGCCAACCTCCTTGATACCTAAGGAGGTACAACCTCCGGACATGGCGGGACTCACACGTCTACCGCTATCCTAGTCCTCCGGCTAGGACCTAGGGGAGTCTATCTGACCCACCGCTGGCCCGGTGGGTCCTGACCACTGGGTATGCCGAGCCTTAGCCCTTAGAAGGGCTGAAAGGCTGGTCCAGGGTCCTAGCTAGGCTTCAGCCCAGTCTTCTATCTTCGTGCAGGGAGAGAACTCCCCGAGGTCCGTTGGGTCACCCGTCTTATACCCCTTCGTGGCCAGGTAGAACCAATCATACATTCCCACGTGGAACCGTCTGATTGGTTCGCACCAAACCCTGGCCACGATCCGTTTCACCTCGACTGACCCCGTTGTACCCAGGGGTAATGCTGCACTGCCCTGGTTGCAACGCAGGTTACGCAACAGCGCGTAGTTAACACCTCTACACAGGTAACGAGCTGAGATAAGGGGCACTCCCTTTAAGAGTGTGCTCCTAATCTCAGCTCGTTACCTGTATAAAAGACACCTGGGAGCCAGAAATCTTTCCGATTGAGAGGGGGTCAAATACTTATTTCCCTCATTAAAATGCGAATCAATTCATAATTTTGTCTCTCACTGTTCAAATAAACCTACCATTAAAATTATAGACTGATCATTTCCTTGTCAGTGGGCAAACGTACAAAATCAGCAGGGGATCAAATACTTTTTTCCCTCACTGTAGGCACACAGAGAAACAACGCCTCTGTGTCGAGGCCTTAAATAGAGAGAGAGGGGGGCAGAGAGAGAGGGGAGGGGGTGTAGAGAAATCCGCGAGTCAATGCAAGGCTGTAGCCATGGAGTCAACATTGGTGGGGACCAAATCTACCAGGCGGTCTGGGGTCCCCCCCCCCAGAAAGAAAAATCTAAATTTGAAAACTAATTTCCTGACATTTCCTAAAATATTGAAACATTTCACTAACACATGGGATGGAATTTTTTTTATTTGATACAATAATGTATAATATTGTATTGTATTACATTGCTCTGTTGTTTATTTTTTTAACTTTTCTTGTTTCATAGTATGTAATGGCAGAGATTAGGGATTCATAAAGTACAAGGCAATCATATAAACAAAAATCTACGTATTGTTACATGAAGACAAGTCCACATTTTGTGGCCAAGGTTTAGCAAGTTGTTTTTATTAACATAGCATAGCAATTATTATTTAAAAAAATATTTATTTTTATAGCAATATATTGGGGGGGGCATTTTGACCATATTTGATTATTGTGGGGGGATATGTCCCCCACCAATATATTATAATTATTATAACATATTATAATTAATATTATAATATGTTATAATAATTATAATATATAATTATTATTATTATAGCAGCTCCGTGTCGCCTCATCTCGATCCCGCAATCCCAAACAGGTGAAAGTCCGCATCGAACCGAACCCCCGGCAAGGCCATCTACTTAATGACGAGAGAAAATTCACACGAAATGTCCTCAACGAAGCCTTCCGGATGTAAAATGAAATAAGCTTTTAATGAAGAAATAACAATAATCTAATTCAAAACACAACACGATTCAAAGATGTTTCATTTTAAAACTTCAAAACGGAGCATGGGCCGCTTGCGTGAATGCGTCCTTCATGTGCAAATGTTGTGACTTTCCTGGCCGAAGGCCCTAAAATGCTTGGACAAGATGGCGCCGATGATGGCAGCCTCGGCCGGTTGGTGCGCCCTGTTTTGTCCAGTTGTTCAACACACTCGTGCTGGTGAGAGAGGCCTGCTGTTCATCACACCCGTGCTGGTGAGAGAGGCCTGCTGTTGAGGGGCCTGCTGTTCATCACACCCATGCTGGTGAGAGAGGCCTGCTGTTCAGCACACCCGTGTTGAGGGGCCTGCTGTTCAGCACACCCGTGCTGGTGAATGGGGCCTGCTGTTGAGAGGCCTGCTGTTCAGCACACCTGCGCTGGTGAGAGAGGCCTGCTGTTGAGGGGCCTGCTGTTCAGCACACCTGCGCTGGTGAGAGAGGCCTGCTGTTGAGGGGCCTGCTGTTCAGCACACCCGTGCTGGTGAGAGAGGCCTGCTGTTCAGCACACCCGTGTTGAGGGGCCTACTGTTCAGCACACCCGTGCTGGTGAGAGGGGCCTGCTGTTCAACACACCCGTGCTGGTGAGAGGGGCCTGCTGTTCAGCACACCCGTGCTGGTGAGAGGGGCCTGCTGTTCATCACACCCGTGTTGGTGAGAGGGGCCTGCTGTTCAGCACACCCGTGCTGGTGAGAGGGGCCTGCTGTTCAACACACCCGTGCAGGTGAGAGAGGCCTACTATTCATCACACCCGTGCTGGTGAGAGGGGCGTGCTGTTCATCACACCCGTGTTGGTGAGAGGGGCCTGCTGTTCACCACTCCTGAGCTGGTGAGAGAGGCCTACTGTTCATCACACCCGTGCTGGTGAGAGGAGCCTGCTGTTCAGCACACCCATGCTGGTGCGAAGATGGCGCCGATGATGGTAGCCTCAGCTGGTCTGTGCGCCCTGTTTTGTCTTGTTTTGTCTGTCAATTCAGTGTTTTGACAAGATTTCCGGAGTTCTCTAACAAGAGACGAACTTTTAAATATCAGGGAAACAACTCCTGCGGATTTATTTCCTACTTTTCTGCTTCCAGCGGCAGAATTAGTAGGCATTCTAGTCAATGCCGCGCTAGGCTTTGCTCAAGCAGCGAAACTCCGCCAAAGGGGTAAACGGTCGGGGGCTCTAGTACGGCTACACAGACGTGGGATCCGAACAGTGCTTCCGAGCTTTTTCCTCTCCAACGTACGTTCACTGTACAACAAAATGGATGAACTTCAGCTACTGATGGTAAAAAACAAAGACTTTCTTTCAGCTTCTGTTTTGTGCTTCACGGAAACATGGCTGTGTGATTTTATTCCGGACACTTCGCTACAACTATCAGGATTCCATCTTGTAAGATCGGATCGTGACATAGCACTCTCCGGCAAGACGAAAGGCGGTGGTATTTGTTTTTACATTAACAGTGGCTGGTGTGTAGATGTCACAGTGATTCTGCAACATTGTTCTCCACTCCTTGAATCAATTTTTATAACCTGTAAACCGTTTTACTCGCCTCGCGAGTTCGCGTCGCTCATTTTGGTCAGAGTTTATTTGCCGCCTTGTCCACAGGTTAAAGAGGCCCAACGCATGCTCACCGATCAGATTCTGAGTGTGGAGCGAGCAAATCCAGATTCGTTGGTTATCGTACTTGGCGACTTTAACAAAGGTAATCTCAGCCACGAACTCCCCAAATACATACAATTCAATTTTGATTTAAAGCTTTCGTGACTGCAGTAATTCATATTCTTAGTTTTTTCGGTAAAGTCACGTTGAAGAGAAACAACAAAATAACAAAATATATATAAAACAATAAAAAATTCTCACGACGTTTAGACCATAACTCAAACGGTCATCATCAGGTGTGTTGGTTTGCATAAATTTATTTTTAAACGGCACATTTATTTATTTATAAAAAAACGTTGGCGTCACGCGCAGCGATTGGCAGTTTGCCCAGGACTAGTCCATCTATTTTTTTTTAAAAGAGGAGGGGGGAGACGAAATTTTTTATAATGTATGCTGTCTGAAAGCCACTGTAAGCGTGAACAATCAATCAAGAACTGAAATGATTTATCAAATCTTTCCAATGATTGCTAAGATAGAATCCATCTTCTCGGTTGAAATTGTCTCTGTGCTTGTATATGTGGATAGCCTCATGAACGAATCTTTCATGGAAGCCAGATGGCTTACAAAGAACCTCCTTCTTGGAAAAGTCAATGTTTTATATATATTTTGTTATTTTGTTGTTTCTCTTCAACGTGACTTTACCGAAAAAACTAAGAATATACATACAATTCATTAAATGCGCAACCAGAGAAGGGAACACTCTGGATCACTGCTACACTACAGTCAGTAGAGCCTACCACGCCGTCCCCCGAGCAGCACTAGGACACTCTGACCATGCCATGGTCCACCTGATTCCTGCATACAGGGAGAAACTAAAACTCTGTAAACCTGCTGTGAGGACATCTAAACAGTGGACCAGTGTGGCTGTGGAAGATTTGCGGGCGTGCTTAGACTGTACTGACTGGGATATGTTCACGACTGCTACCAATAGTCTGGATGAACTCACAGAGGCTGTGACGTCCTACATCAGCTTCTGTGAGGACTGCTGTATCCCAACACGTACCAGGGTGAACTTTAACAACAATAAGCCCTGGTTCTCAGCAAAGCTCAGAAGGTTGAGGTTGGAGAAGGAGGAAGCGTTTAGGAGTGGGGATAGAGACAGATTCAAGGAGTCGAAGAACAGGTTTAGCAAAGCGGTGAGAGAGGCTAAACGACTGTACTCAGAGAGACTAAAACACCAGTTCTCTACTAACGACGACGCTGCTTCTGTCTGGAGAGGGCTCAGGCAGATCACCAACTACAAACCCAGAGCCCCCCACACCACTAACGACTCCCGCCTAGCCAACGACCTGAACGAGTTCTACTGTAGATTTGAAAGACAATTGGACTGTCCTGAACCACCCCTTCCCACCCAAGAGGCCCCACCCCCCACCCATACTACAGAGACGACTCTCTCCTTTCAGGAGGGAGAAGTTAATAGACTTTTCAAGAGGCTGAATCCACGCAAAGCAGCCGGGCCGGACTCTGTCTCTCCAGCCATCCTCAGGCACTGCGCTGACCAGCTGTCTCCGGTGTTCACCAACATCTTTAACACCTCCGTGGAGACATGCCATGTACCAGCCTGTCTCAAGTCCTCCACCATCATCCCTGTGCCCACAAAGCTAAGGCCAACAGGACTAAATGATTACAGACCGGTCACCCTTACATCTGTGGTAATGAAGTCTTTTGAGCGCCTGGTCCTGGCACACCTCAAAGCCATCACAGACCCTCTCCTGGACCCCCTTCAGTTTGCCTACAGAGCCAACAGGTTTGTGGACGACGCAGTTAACATGGCCCTCCACTTCACCCTACAGCATCTGGATGCCCCAGCATCCTACGCCAGGATCCTGTTTGTGGACTTCAGCTCTGCCTTCAACACCATCATCCCTGCCCTGCTTCAGGACAAGCTCTTCCAGCTGAACGTGCCCTACACCACCTGTAAATGGATCACAGACTTCCTGTCTGACAGGAAGCAGTGCGTTAAGCTGGGAACACAAATCTCCGACTCCAAGTCCATCAGCACCGGAACTCCTCAGGGCTGCGTCCTTTCCCCACTGCTCTTCTCCCTGTATACCAACAGCTGCACCTCCAATCATCTGTCCGTCAAACTCTTGAAGTTTGCGGACGACACCACCCTCATTGGGCTGATCTCTGGTGGGGATGAGTCTGACTATAGGTGGGAAGCTGACAACCTGGTGACCTGGTGTAGCCAGAACAACTTAGAGCTAAATGCTCTAAAGACAGTTGAGATGGTTGTGGACTTCAGGAAGAATACAGCCCCCCTCAACCCCATCACACTGTTAGACTCCCCAGTCAAAATTGTAGAGTCCTTCCGCTTCCTGGGCACTATTCTCTCCCGGGACCTCAAGTGGGAACTGAACATCAGCTCCCTCACCAAGAGAGCTCAACAGAGGATGTACTTTCTACGGCAGCTGAAGAAATTCAACCTGCCAAAGACAATGATGGTGCAATTCTATACAGCGATCATTGAATCCATCCTCACCTCCTCCATAACCGTCTGGTACGCTGCTACCACTGCCAAGGACGAGAGCAGACTGCAGCGTATCATCCACACTGCTGGGAAGGTAATTGCCTGCAATCTACCAACCCTCGAGGACCTGCACACGACAAGGTCCATGAGGCGAGCGAGGAAGATTATGGCCGATTCCTCCCACCCTGGACACTCTCTGTTTCAGCTACTCCCCTCTGGCAGAAGGCTTCGGTCCATCAGGACCAAAACCTCACGCCATAAAAACAGTTTCTTCCCATCTGCTGCTGGCCTGTTAAACGAGGCCAAGGGCTAACACTGATTTTAACATTTTATCTACATGATGACACCTTGCCGATATTAACTATGTTAACCTGTTTGTATTTTTTATTTTTAAATTATATCTTAAAGCTATTTTATATTCGATATTTATTCAATTTTATATACTTCAGCCCCTTGGTGTTAGTTAGACTTTTAACCCTTATTATTATAGTAAGACTTGTTTAAAACTTATTTAAGATTTTAGATTCCTATATGTTGAATGTATGCACCATCCTGCCAAAGTAATTTCCGTGTCGGTGTGAAATTTCATGGCGAATAAAACCCTTTCTGATTCTGATTCATTCTCAATAGGAATCGATTCTGAACGCTCTCCTTTTCTAACACAATCGATTCTCATGGTAGGTATCCCAATGGGATTCGATTCTATGCGCTTTAAATCACTAGCTAGATCGATTCCTATGTTAGAACAAATCGCCATAATCAATTCCCATGTTATCGAAAATGTATTCGATTCCATTTTACACTCACGACCAACGTCAATTCCAATGCAGTCTCAATAGGGATCGATGCCATCGGCTACATTTTTGACCACTATCGATTCGCATTTGTTATCCACATAGGAATCGATCCGAGTTTTTAATTAAACCTTGAATCGATTTCCTCAGCACGTGACTTGGGTGAGGCGGACGCGTGGCTGCGTGTGGGGTTAATGGCGATGTCGAAACTCTACAAACTTGGCCTACTCTTCCCCTTCATCCTGCCTCTCCTCCTCCTCCACCACCTCGTCACGTGCAGCAGCCACGGTGAGCAGAGCCCGAGGTGGTCGATAAATCGGGTGCCAGGTTGTGATTGTGGGGTGAGTGGTGGTGCAGTGGTTAGCGCACTGTGTGGGGAGTGGTGGTGCAGTTGTTAGCGCACTGTGTGGAGAGTGGTGGTGCAGTGGTTAGCGCACTGTGTAAGTGTGAGTGGAGAGTGGTGGTGCAGTGGTTAGCGCACTGTGTGAGTGTGGAGTGGTGGTGCAGTGGTTAGCGCACTGTGTGTGTGTGTGGGGAGTGGTGGTGCAGTGGTTAACGCACTGTGTGTGTGTGGAGTGGTGGTGCAGTGGTTAGCACACTGTGTGTGGAAGTGTGTGGGGAGTGGTGGTGCAGTGGTTCACGCACTGTGTGTGTGAGTGAGGAGTGGTGGTGCAGTGGTTAACGCACTCTTGAATGTTTTTCCCCATCTGCCCAGCTCCGCTGTTCCCACTGAATGTTCGTTTGGAGTCTCGAGACCTCCTGGCGACCCTTTGCTGGGACCCCGTTGAAGCGGCTCCCAGTGGGGATGGAGGGGATAGACCCCCACTTGTTGATCCTTTCACCATCAACTCGACCACCACGACCACGACCAACTCAACGTTCCTGAATGTTACATACACAGTTCAGAGCAAACTGTGAGATGCTCACTCACTCAGCCACTCACTCACCAACCCACTCACTCACCCACTCACTCACTAACCCACTCACTTACCCACTCACTCACCAACCCACTCACCCACTCACTCACCAACCCACTCACCCACTCACCCACTCACTCACCCACTCACCAACCCACTCACCAACCCACTCACCAACCCACTGACCCACCCACTCACCAACCCACTCACCAACCCACTCACTCACCAACCCACTCACTCACCCACTCAATCACCCACTCACCCATTCACCCACTCACTCACCAACCCATTCACCCACTCACCAACCCACTCACCCACTCACTCACCAACCCACTCATCCACCAACCCACTCACACACACACACGTCTCTCTCACCCACTGGCTCCTCACCACCCTCACCACTCCTCCCTGTGTCTCTGTCTGCGCAGCTTCAGACGAGCCCGCTGGCAGACCGTCTGCGCTTCCACAACGGAGACACGGTGCGACGTCTCCTCGGCGCTGGACGATCCCGGTGACCGCTACCTCCTCCGTGTGAGATTCTCCTTCTCATCCTCGCCGTCGCGATCCTCACGCTGGGTCGCCGTTGTAGTCCTGCCCTTGATGGAAAGTGAGTGGCACGAGATTGTACATATGCCTCTGTCTTTATGTGTGTCTCTCTCTCTGTGTCTCTGTGTGTGTCTTTCTCTGTGTCTCTGTGTGTGTGTCTCTCTGTGTCTCTCTCTTTGTGTCTCTGTGTGTGTGTGTCTCTCTGTGTCTCTCTCTCTGTGTCTCTCTTTGTCCGTGTCTGTCTGGTGCTCACTAACAGCACTTGCCCCAACGGTCTTTTTCAGGCTACACGGAGGATCTTTGTCATCTTTGTCTGTGTGTGTCGCTGTGTATGTCTGTGACTCTTTCTGCCTGTGTGTGTGTCTTCGGCTCACAGGGGGAGATCACACAAACTCCACTCGCTCTGTAGGACAGGGGGAGATCACACAAACTCCACTCACTCTGTAGAACAGGGGGAGATCATACAAACTCCACACACTCTGTAGGACAGGGGGAGATCACACAAACTCCACTCACTCACTCTGTAGGACAGGGGGAGATCACACAAACTCCACTCACTCACTCTGTAGGACAGGGGGAGATCACACAAACTCCACTCACTCACTCTGTAGGACAGGGGGAGATCACACAAACTCCACTCACTCACTCACTCTGTAGAACAGGGGGAGATCACACAAACTCCACTTACTCACTCTGTAGGACAGGGGGAGATCACACAAACTCCACTCACTCTGTAGGACAGGGGGAGATCACACAAACTCCACTCACTCTGTAGAACAGGGGGAGATCACACAAACTCCACTCACTCACTCTGTAGGACAGGGGGAGATCACACAAACTCCACACACTCTGTAGGACAGGGGGAGATCACACAAACTCCACTCACTCACTCTGTAGGACAAGGGGAGATCACACAAACTCCACTCACTCACTCTGTAGCACAGGGGGAGATCACACAAACTCCACTCACTCACTCTGTAGGACAGGGGGAGATCACACAAACTCCACTCACTCTGTAGGACAGGGGGAGATCACACAAACTCCACTCACTCACTCTATAGCACAGGGGGAGATCACACAAACTCCACTCACTCACTCTGTAGGACAGGGGGAGATCATACAAACTCCACTCACTCACTCACTGTAGGACAGGGGGAGATCACACAAACTCCACTTACTCTGTAGGACAGGGAGAGATCACACAAACTCCACTCACACACTCTGTAGGACAGGGGGAGATCACACAAACTCCACTCACTCACTCTGTAGGACAGGGAGAGATCACACAAACTCCACTCACTCACTCTGTAGGACAGGGGGAGATCACACAAACTCCACTCACTCTGTAGGACAGGGGGAGATCACACAAACTCCACTCACTCTGTAGGATAGGGGGAGATCACACAAACTCCACTCACTCACTCTGTAGGACAGGGAGAGATCACACAAACTCCACTCACTCACTCTGTAGGACAGGGGGAGATCACACAAACTCCACTCACTCTGTAGGACAGGGGGAGATCACACAAACTCCACTCACTCTGTAGGACAGGGGGAGATCACACAAACTCCACTCGCTCTGTAGGACAGGGGGAGATCACACAACCTCCACTCACTCTGTAGGACAGGGGGAGATCACACAAACTCCACTCACTCACTCTATAGAACAGGGGGAGATCACACAAACTCCACTCACTCTGTAGAACAGGGGGAGATCATACAAACGCCACTCACTCTGTAGGACAGGGGGAGATCACACAAACTCCACTCACTCACTCTGTAGGACAGGGGGCGATCACACAAACTCCACTCACACACTCTGTAGGACAGGGGGAGATCACACAAACTCCACTCACTCACTCTGTAGGACAGGGGGAGATCACACAAACTCCACTCACTCACTCTGTAGGACAGGGGGAGATCACACAAACTCCACTCACTCTGTAGAACAGGGGGAGATCATACAAACGCCACTCACTCTGTAGGACAGGGGGAGATCACACAAACTCCACTCACTCACTCTGTAGGACAGGGGGCGATCACACAAACTCCACTCACACACTCTGTAGGACAGGGGAGATCACACAAACTCCACTCACTCACTCTGTAGGATAGGGGGAGATCACACAAACTCCACTCACTCTGTAGGACAGGGGGAGATCACACAAACTCCACTCACTCACTCTGTAGAACAGGGGGAGATCACACAAACTCCACACACTCACTCTGTAGGACAGGGGGAGATCACACAAACTCCACTCGCTCTGTAGGACAGGGGGAGATCACACAAACTCCACACACTCTGTAGGACAGGGGGAGATCACACAAACTCCACTCACACACTCTGTAGGACAGGGGGAGATCACACAAACTCCACTCACTCACTCTGTAGGACAGGGAGAGATCACACAAACTCCACTCACTCACTCTGTAGGACAGGGGGAGATCACACAAACTCCACTCACTCTGTAGGACAGGGGGAGATCACACAAACTCCACTCACTCTGTAGGATAGGGGGAGATCACACAAACTCCACTCACTCACTCTGTAGGACAGGGAGAGATCACACAAACTCCACTCACTCACTCTGTAGGACAGGGGGAGATCACACAAACTCCACTCACTCTGTAGGACAGGGGGAGATCACACAAACTCCACTCACTCTGTAGGACAGGGGGAGATCACACAAACTCCACTCGCTCTGTAGGACAGGGGGAGATCACACAACCTCCACTCACTCTGTAGGACAGGGGGAGATCACACAAACTCCACTCACTCACTCTATAGAACAGGGGGAGATCACACAAACTCCACTCACTCTGTAGAACAGGGGGAGATCATACAAACGCCACTCACTCTGTAGGACAGGGGGAGATCACACAAACTCCACTCACTCACTCTGTAGGACAGGGGGCGATCACACAAACTCCACTCACACACTCTGTAGGACAGGGGGAGATCACACAAACTCCACTCACTCACTCTGTAGGACAGGGGGAGATCACACAAACTCCACTCACTCACTCTGTAGGACAGGGGGAGATCACACAAACTCCACTCACTCTGTAGAACAGGGGGAGATCATACAAACGCCACTCACTCTGTAGGACAGGGGGAGATCACACAAACTCCACTCACTCACTCTGTAGGACAGGGGGCGATCACACAAACTCCACTCACACACTCTGTAGGACAGGGGAGATCACACAAACTCCACTCACTCACTCTGTAGGACAGGGGGAGATCACACAAACTCCACTCACTCACTCTGTAGGACAGGGGGAGATCACACAAACTCCACTCACTCACTCTGTAGGATAGGGGGAGATCACACAAACTCCACTCACTCTGTAGGACAGGGGGAGATCACACAAACTCCACTCACTCACTCTGTAGAACAGGGGGAGATCACACAAACTCCACACACTCACTCTGTAGGACAGGGGGAGATCACACAAACTCCACTCGCTCTGTAGGACAGGGGGAGATCACACAAACTCCACACACTCTGTAGGACAGGGGGAGATCACACAAACTCCACTCACACACTCTGTAGAACAGGGGGAGATCACACAAACTCCACACACTCTGTAGGACAGGGGCAGATCACACAAACGCCACACACTCTGTAGGACAGGGGGAGATCACACAAACTCCACTCACTCTGTAGGACAGGGGGAGATCACACAAACTCCACACACTCTGTAGGACAGCGGGAGATCACACAAACTCCACTCACACTGTAGAACAGGGGGAGATCACACAAACTCCACACACTCTGTAGGACAGGGGGAGATCACACAAACTCCACTCACTCTATAAAACAGGGGGAGATCACACAAACTCCACTCACACACTCTGTAGAACAGGGGGAGATCACACAAACTCACTCACTCTGTAGAACAGGGGGTGATCATACAAACTCCACTCACTCTGTAGAACAGGGGGAGATTACACAAACTCCACTCACTCTGTAGGACAGGGGGAGATCACACAAAGTCCACTCACTCATTCTGTAGGACAGGGGGAGATCACACAAACTCCACTCACACACTCTGTAGAACAGGGGGTGATCATACAAACTCCACTCACTCTGTAGAACAAGGGAAGATCACACAAACTCCACTCACTCTGTAGGACAGGGGGAGATCACACAAAGTCCACTCACTCACTCTGTAAGAAAGGGAGAGACCACACAAACTCCACTCACACACTCTGTAGAACAGGGGGAGATCACACAAACTCCACTCACACTGTAGAACAGGGGGAGATCACATAAACTCCACTCACTCTGTAGGACAGGGGGAGATCACACAAACTCCACTCACACATTCTGTAGGACAGGGGGAGATCACACAAACTCCACTCACTCACTCTGTAGGACAGGGAGAGATCACACAAACATCCCTCGCCATGACCCCCCCTCTCCCGTGTCTCAGCTGTGCTCAGCGCTCCGTCGTTCACCCTGAGGCTCGACAAACTGACGCGGGGGGAGGAGGAGGAGGAGGGCGATGGTGGTGAGGATGAGGAGTGCGGTGTTGTGGGTGACGATGAAGACAACGACGATGATGGCTACAACGACGACGGCGATGACGATGACCGTGACGGCGGTGACGATGACCGCCGTGATGACGGTGGTCCTGGGGTGGCTGGGGAGTTGGAGGCGGCGGTCGACGGAGAGCCGGAGGTGCGGAAGCTGTCGTTGTTGGTCTCCGTCGGGCGGGGGTGGAGGGCGCTGGTGGCCCACGACGTGAAGTATCACCATCAGGTTGACATCTCAAAAAGAGGCGGCGTTAGACTCACGGTGAGAGGTTGCCGGAGTTGTGACGGGGGTCGGGAGGTTGTGGCGGGAGATGTGTGTGGTTGAGTGGGTGGGTGGCGATGCTGCTACTGATGATGATGATGATACTACCAATGACACTACTACTGATGATGCTGCTACTACTGATGATGATGCTGTTGCTGCTACTACTACTGCTACTACTAATGATGATGATGATACTGATGATGCTACTACCAATGACACTACTACTGATGATGCTACTACTACTGATGATGATGCTGTTGCTGCTACTACTACTGCTGCTACTACTGATGATGATGATGCTTACTGCCAGGAGCGCTTCATCGGATGCCGGTACCAACACCGAATGATGCTTCTGCCGGGACGCGAGGATGAGTACTGCGTCCGCGTGAGAATGGTAGCCGACTTGCCACGGTGGAAGGCAGGGGAGTGGTCTCCACTGTCGTGTGTCTCTGTCCCTCCACCATACAGCACCGGGGGTGAGTGGGTGGCTGGGTGAATGAGTGAGAGGTATTTTTGTGCGTGTGAAGTGGGTCTCTGTGTGAGTAGCCTTGTGGGTCTCTATGAGTGGTCTATGGGTCTCTGTGTGAGTAGTCTTGTGGGTCTTTGAGTGGTCTATGGGACTCTGCGTGAGTAGTCTATAGGTTTCTATGAGTAGTCTATGGATTTCGATTTAAAGCTTTCGTGACTGCAAGGATTCATCTTCTTTGGTTCTTTCGGTAAAGTCACATAGAATGAGAATAAAATAAATTGATAAAATAAAATAACACAATAAAATTCTCATGACGTTTCGGCCACAACACAAGCGGCCTTCATCAGGTGAAGGAACGAGACTGTCTGGAGGACAGCGCTGGAGCGAACACAGCCACGCTCAGACCAGCACTGTCCTCCAGACAGTCTCGTCCCTTCACCTGATGAAGGCCGCTTGTGTTGTGGCCGATACGTCGTAAGAATTTTATTGTGTTATTTTATTTGATCAATTTATTATTTTATTCTCATTCTACGTGGCTTTACCGAAATTACCAAAGAAGATAGTCTATGGGTCTCTATGAGTACTCTATGGATCTCTGCGTGAGTAGTCTTGTGGGTCTCTGAGTAGTCTATAGGTCTCTGCGTGAGTAGTCTATGGATCTCTATGAGTAGTCTATGGGTCTCTATGAGTAGTCTATGGGTCTCTTATGAGTAGTCTATGGGTCTCTATGAGTAGTCTATGGGTCTCTGTGAGTAGTCTATGGGTCTCTGCGTGAGTAGTCTATGGGTCTCTGCGTGAGTAGTCTATGGGTCTCTATGAGTAGTCTATGGGTCTCTATGAGTAGTCTATGGGTCTCTATGAGTAGTCTATGGGTCTCTATGAGTAGTCTATGGGTCTCTGCGTGGTCTTCCCACCCAGCCCCTCGTGTGGGTGTCGACACGGACGGCCAGGTCACGGCGGTGGTCGGCCAGAAGGTGGCGCTGCTGCGCTGCGTCTTGTGGGGTGCGGCCGTGGTGGTGGTGCAGGCCAACTGGCTGAAGGCCTCCCGTGACTACGTCTGGGCGGGGGCCAATTTGGCCACGCTCAGCCCGCTGCACGGCACGGCGTACTCCAACTCGTCCCTCGCGGGCCGACTGCGGTTCCGCGTTGGGGGGCCTCCCGGCGACGTCTCGCTGGAGCTGCTGGACGTGCGTCCTGGCGACGGGGGCCTCTTCCTCTGTCACATTGTCACCTTCCCCCACGGTAACTTCGAGGGGAGGGTCAACCTCTCTGTCATCGGTGAGAATTGACACTGCCCCACGCAGAGACCCATAGACTCATCATGCAGAGACCCATAGACTACTCACGCAGACACCCATAGACTACTCACACAGAGACCCATAGACTACTCACACAGAGACCCATAGACTCACACAGAGACTCATAGACTACTCACACAGAGACCCATATACTACTCACACAGAGACCCATATACTACTCACACAGAGACCCATAGACTACTCACACAGAGACCCATAGACTCATCACACAGACACCCATAGACTCATCACACAGACACCCATAGACTACTCACACAGAGACCCATAGACTCACACAGAGACCCATAGACTCATCACACAGAGACCCATAGACTACTCACACAGACACCCATAGACTACTCACACAGACACCCATAGACTACTCACACAGAGACCCATAGACTACTCACACAGACACCCATAGACTACCCACACAGAGACCCATAGACTACTCACACAGAGACCCATAGACTCACACAGAGACCCATAGACTACTCACACAGACACCCATAGACTACTCACTCAGAGACCCATAGACTCACACAGAGACCCATAGACTACTCACACAGAGACCCATAGAATACTCACACAGAGACCCATAGACTCATCACACAGAGACCCATAGACTACTCACACAGAGACCCATGGACTACTCACACAGACACCCATAGAATATTTACACAGAGACCCATAGACTACTCACACAGACACCCATAGACTACTCACACAGACACCCATAGACTACTCACAAAGAGACCCATAGACTACTTACACAGAGACCCATAGACTACTCACACAGACACTCATAGACTACTCACACAGAGACCCATAGATTACTCACACAGAGACCCATAGACTCATCACACAGACACCCATAGGCTACTCACACAGACACCCATAAACTACTCACACAGAGACCCATAGACTCATCACACAGACACCCATAGACTACTCACACAGAGACCCATAGACTACTCACACAGACACCCATAGACTACTCACACAGAGACCCATAGACTACTCACACAGAGACCCATAGACTCATCACACAGAGACTCATAGACTCACACTGAGACCCATAGACTACTCACACAGACACCCATAGACTACTCACACAGACACCCATAGACTACTCACACAGAGACCCATTGACTCATCACACAGACACCCATAGACTACTCACACAGAGACCCATAGACTCATCACACAGAGACCCATAGACTCACACAGAGACCCATAGACTCACACAGAGACCCATAGTCTACTCACACAGAGACCCATAGACTCACACAGACACCCATAGACTACTTACACAGAGACCCATGGACTCATCACACAGACACCCATAGACTACTCACTCAGAGACCCATAGACTACTCACACAGAGACCCATAGACTCATCACACAGACACCCATAGACTACTCACACAGAGACCCATAGACTCATCACACAAACACCCATAGACTACTCACACAGAGACCCATAGATTCATCACACAGAGACCCATAGACTACTTACACAGAGACCCATAGACTACTCACACAGACACCCATAGACTACTCACACAGACACCCATAGACTACTCACACAGAGACCCATAGACTACTTACACAGAGACCCATAGACTACTCACACAGACATCCATAGACTACTCACACAGACACCCATAGACTACTCACACAGAGACCCATAGACTACTCACACAGAGACCCATAGACTCATCACACAGACACCCATAGACTACTCACACAGAGACCCATAGACTCATCACACAGACACCCATAGACTACTCACACAGAGAGCCATAGACTCACACAGAGACCCATAGACTCATCACACCGAGACAGATAAACTACTCACATAGAGACCCATAGACTACTCACACAGAGACCCATAGACACACCACACAGACACCCATAGACTACTCACACAGAGACCCATAGACTACTCACACAGAGACCCATAGACTCATCACACAGAGACCCATAGACTGACACAGAGACCCATAGACTACTCACACAGAGACCCATAGACTCACACAGACACCCATAGACTCATCACACAGACACCCATAGACTACTCACACAGACACCCATAGACTACTCACACAGAGACCCATAGACTACTCACACAGAGACCCATAGACTCACACAGAGACCTATAGACTCATCACACCGAGACCCATAGACTACTCACACAGAGACCCATAGACTCACATGGAGACCCAAAGCTCATTATCTTCTGCAGATGTAGATGCCACTGGTTCTTCACGCTCTGCAGATGTAGATGCCACTGGTTCTTCACGTTCTGCAGATGTAGATGCCACTGGTTCTTCACGCTCTGCAGATGTAGATGCCACTGGTTCTTCACGTTCTACAGATGTAGATGCCGCTGGTTATTCACGCTCTGCAGATGTAGATGCCGCTGATTCTTCACGTTC
Organism: Petromyzon marinus; assembly: GCF_048934315.1. Taxonomy (NCBI): domain Eukaryota; kingdom Metazoa; phylum Chordata; class Hyperoartia; order Petromyzontiformes; family Petromyzontidae; genus Petromyzon; species Petromyzon marinus. The sequence goes on from NW_027423046.1 coordinate 4,808,304, forward strand.
TGCAGATGTAGATGCCACTGGTTCTTCACGCTCTGCAGATGTAGATGCCACTGGTTCTTCACGTTCTGCAGATGTAGATGCCACTGGTTCTTCACGTTCTGCAGATGTAGATCCCACTGGTTCTTCACGCTCTGCAGATGTAGATGCCACTGGTTCTTCACGTTCTGCAGATGTAGATGCCACTGGTTCTTCACGTTCTGCAGATGGAGATGCCACTGGTTATTGACGTTCTCTTCACGTTCTGCAGATGTAGATGCCACTGGTTCTTCACGCTCTGCAGATGTAGATGCCACTGGTTCTTCACGCTCTGCAGATGTAGATGCCACTGGTTCTTCACGTTCAGCAGATGTAGATGCCGCTGGTTATTCACGTTCTACAGATGTAGATGCCACTGGTTCTTCATGTTCTGTAGATGTAGATGCCACTGGTTCTTCACGTGCTACAGATGTACATGTCACTGTTTTTTCGTATTCTGTTGATATTAATGTCACTGGTTCTTCTCGTTTTGCAGATGTAGATGCCACTGGTTCTTCACCTTTTGGAGATGTAGATGCCACTGGTTCTTCACCTTCTGGAGATGTAGAGGCCACTGGTTCTTCACATTCTACAGATTTAGATGCCACTGGTTCTTCACGTTCTACAGATGTAGATGCCACTGGTTCTTCACGCTCTGCAGATGTAGATGCCACTGGTTCTTCACGTTCTACAGATGTAAATGCAACTGGTTCTTCACGTTCTACAGATGTAGATGCCACCACCGCCGTCTGTTGCACGCCGGTTGAACTCACGACTTTCGGTCCGAACAGGCAACTGGACACACGAACAGGTTTGTTCGCATCTCTGAATGTTGCATGTGTGTGTGTCCGTGTACGTGTGTGTGTGTGCGTGTCCGTGTACGTGCACGTGTGTGTGTTGCTTTGTGTGTGTCCGTGTCATTGTGTGTGTGTTGGTGCGTGTGTGCGTGTCCGTGTGTGTGTCCGTGTGCATGCATGTGTGTCCGTGTGTGTGCGTGTGTGTGCGTGTGTGTGTGTCCGTGTGTGTGTGTGTGTGTGTCCGTGTGCGTGTGTGTGTGTTCGTGTGCATGTGTGTGTGTTTCCATGTGCGTGTGTGTGTGCGTGTGTGTGTCCCTGTTCTGGCCACCCATCCCCTCGTTTGTCACAATCACGGCCTTCTCAGCTGCTGACACTCGCTAACGGCACCCGCCCCGACAGTCCGCCGTGGCCTTCACGGGGGAACTTTGTCTCCGTCCGTCCCTCCGTCTCGCTCCCTCGACCCGCAACGCCCGGGTGCAAGCGCCGCGAGCCTCAAAGGGCGCCTAGCCTGGCGCGTGTGGTCATCGCGGCGGTTGTCGTCGTGCTACGGCGGCACGCTGACGCCACGCGGGGGACCGTTTGGCCACGCAGAGAATTCTGCGGCGGCAGCGGCGGCGGGCCGGGCCAGCTGGGCCGCGATCCTCGCCGTGTCCCTCGCCCTGGTGGCCACGCTGCTGCTGCTGCTGCTGCTCTACTGCCACCCCCGTCAGCGTCAGCGTCAGCGTCGTCACGAGCCCTGGGGCCCCTCGTGAGTCGCTCGCTTCTCTCGGACGTCGGGCGGACGTCGGCGGTGCCCGCGGGGTCGTCTGTGTGACGACCTGCCACTGTGCCCCCCCCCACCACTACCCCACCACCCCCCCACTACCCACATGCGTGCAGGGAGGATCCCCCCACGCTCCCCAAGGCACCGCGGAGAAACGCGGAGGGCGACCGTGGCTCCGTGAGTGGCACACCGCCAGGACACAGAGGCCCAGTCCATCCGTGTCTCTCTCCGTATTCTGTGTAGTGTGTAGTGTATAGTAGTGTAGTGTATAGTAGTGTAGTGTGTAGTGTAGTGTATAGTGTAGTATATAGTAGTGTAGTGTATATACAGAGACACAGTTAGACTCGACCTAAAGCTTTCGTGACTGCAGGAATTCATTTTCTTTGGGTCTTTCGGTAAAGTTGTGCCCACTTTGTTTATGACCCTTGGGCTACACCCAACTTTAAAACTTTAAAACAGCCTGCTGCTTCAGCGGCTTTCATCCCCCTCTTTTCTCCTCCTGATGACGATTGCCAAAATAATACCCACAGACTCACCACACAGAGACCCATAGACTCACCACACAGAGACCCACAGACTCACCACACAGAGACCCATAGACTCACCACACAGAGACCCACAGACTCACCACACAGAGACCCATAGACTCACCACACAGAGACCCACAGACTCACACAGAGACCCACAGACCCACCACACAGAGTACCACAGACTTACCACACAGAGACCCATAGACTCACCACACAGAGAGACCCACAGACTCACCACACAGAGACCCATAGACTCACCACACAGAGACCCACAGACTCACCACACAGAGACCCATAGACTCACCACACAGAGACCCACAGACTCACCACACAGAGACCCACAGACTCACCACACAGAGACCCATAGACTCACCACACAGAGACCCACAGACTCACACAGAGACCCACAGACCCACCACACAGAGACCCAGAGACTTACCACACAGAGACCCATAGACTCACCACACAGAGAGACCCACAGACTCACCACACAGAGACCCATAGACTCACCACACAGAGACCCACAGACTCACCACACAGAGACCCATAGACTCACCACACAGAGACCCACAGACTCACACAGAGACCCACAGACTCACCACACAGAGACCCACAGACTCACCACACAGAGACCCATAGACTCACCACACAGAGAGACCCACAGACTCACCACACAGAGACCCACAGACTCACCACACAGCGACCCACCGACTCACCACACAGAGACGCATAGACTCACCACACAGAGACCCACAGACTCGCCACACAGAGACCCACAGACTCACCACACACAGAGACCCACAGACTCACCACACAGAGACCCATAGACTCACCACACAGACACCCACAGACTCACCACACAGAGACCCACAGATTCATGTTGTATATATAGGTGTTATGAAAATTGATGAAAATAATGAAAATTAAATGAAATTTGAGATTTGCATAATTTATCCGAAATTATGTTAATTAGTGTAATTATGCGCATAAATTATGCTGATTCGAGAGATAATCGTATTAATTTATGCGAGTGGGCGTGGTTAGGATAATGCAGGTCGTTATGGATTATCAGGTCGAGCCTCGGTGACGAGGATTGTGTTATGAATTGGAATGACGCAATTAATCGTATGCAGTGATGCAGGCGTTGTGAGCGTGAATGAGAGAGAGTCGATTCGACTCTGCTCTTTAATTCCGTATTATCGATAAGGATACGATTACTCTCGATTGAACATTACGAATTATGTGTGTTATGGATTATGTGTGGTGATAGTGTACTTATGATAGGTCCCCAGGATTCAGATCTCATACGCAGAACAATATTATGCAGAATTTCAGGAAGAATCACACACAAACCTTCTGCTTTAATCAATTTTATTTTCTAGCTAACTTTAATTTTTGGATAATATGAAACTCAATCTCGGGATTTTGGAATTTCAACACAGCGTTAACATGATACCATCACGATTGCGTTGTTTCACCTCGATAGCGGCACCTATGGTTAATTCCCGACGCGTAACGCAATCGATCGGTTGTTGAGAGAGAGAGATTAAAAACATGCGAACTATTCTATCAAAACCTTAACCTTATAATGTAAATTCGTATTTAAACATTGCCCACACAGTACCACATCCATTCATAGACCTTCAAGTAAATTCTTATCACGTTTTTAACAGTAGGGCGATTGGTTATTATGCAACTCAATGACAGCAGTATTTTTCGTTATGAATTGATTTTTAATGCACCACCTTGGAGTGGCAACCCTTCTTGATTATCCCGATATGCGTATCTGTGTCTTCGTTATCACTGGTTCAATTCTTTGCGTAAAGCAGACGCCGAGGTTAGCATCTCTTGTGTCCAAAATGTGTTTCCTGTGTGTTGCGGCGCGGTGGGGGAGTGAGGGGGAGAGTGTGGAGGAGGGGTTGCATACGACCGGCTGCCAGTTTCTGTCCACCGCTGGCTGGATGAGTCAGCACGACACTCGCCGTCGTCGCACCGATGGGTGTTGAGTGCGGGGCCGCTGCCCTCTCAGTGCTGGTGACGCGAAGTTGCGCACTGTGGCACGCTGGTGGCACGCTGTTGGCACGCGCTGGTGCTGGTGGCGCGCTGGTGGCGCGCTGTTGGCACGCACTGGTGCTGATGCTGATGGCACGCTGGTGGCGCGCGCTCCCTCTCCTTGAAGATGCGCGAACGCGCCCGTGCTGATTCGCTGATAGCAGTTTCTCTCCACTGCTGGCTGAGCTGCTGCACGCTCTTGCTTGGCGTTGCTGGCCGCGCTCTTTCTCCTTGAAGATGCGCGAACGCGCCCGTGCTGATTCGCTGACAGCAGTTTCCTCCACTGCTGGATGAGCTACGCCGGCGCGCGCTCTTTCCGCTACTGTAGTATCTGCCGCTGCGCTCGCCGGCGACAGGTCAAGTTTTTCTTCTGCTGAGTGAGCCGAGTCGCACGCGCTCTCTTTGTTGAGGTTGTTGGCGGCTCTCTGACAGCAGGTTTCCTCCACTGCTGTATGACTCAAGTCGCACGCGCTTGGTCACTGGTTTGCTGAAGTTGTTGGCGGCTGCTCGTGCTTTTCCGCTGCTGGTTGAGCCACGTTGCACGTGCTTTCTTTGTGGAGATGCTCGAGCGCTCTCAGCGCTGATTCGCTGATACTTTGTTGGTGGCTGGCCAACCTTTTTCTTCAGTTGAGTGAGTTGAGTCGCACGTGCTCTCTCTGTTGAAGTGCGCGAACGCGCCCGTGCTGGTTCGCTGACAGCAGGTTTCCTCCACTGCTGTATGACTCACTTTTGTTGATACATCGCGACTCAGCGATCCTCACTACTCAGCGAGGCTCGGAGCCAGCCGCTCCATGCGACTGCTCGTCCTGTGGACGTCTTGACTCGCTGATGTCTTGACTCTTGACTTAACTTCTCTGACAGCAGGTTTCACTGAACTTTTGAAAATGCGGCTGACCGTTATATTCAAAGACAATTCTCTCTGCGCAGTGGAAAAGGGGGAGGGCGGGGTCTGTGTGTGTGAGTTCGTGTGTGTACAGATGGCTCCTGCGATAACGATCTGTTTGCCCTGGCGTGAAATTCCTCTCTCGCGCTCTTCGGGAGAGACAAAGGTGGTCGGGAGTACCTATCTCTTTATACTTTCGACTTATTTTTCTCAAATACCATTTGGTCCCATGTTCGCCAAGACTCGTGTTTGTAACTACGTCCTCCCGACACCTCTCGGTTTTACCGAGGTTCGAATTGTTATGATGGAATTATTAAAAAGAAAAATAATTATCATCCTGAGTTTAAGAGGTCCATTTCTTGATTGTTGGAATCCATATCCCTTGGTTCTGTAAGGTTCTATAATGGAATGTCGTGTAAGGTGAACACGTTATTACTAATGTTATATTGCAATTTCTTTAAAACTTTGTTTGCCTGGTTGCCGTGTGTGGGGTGGGGTGTGTCTCCTCATCAAACCCGGCTGGCTTTTCCAGATGGCCCCTTGTGATAAGGTGTAATTCCTGCTTCCCCGCGAGCGAGAGAGGCAAAGGTGGTCGGGGTTGCTTGGGATATTGTTTAAACTCTTTCGCAAGTTTGCCCGTTGTCTCATTCCTTCTCGAAAACCTTTGATGTGACTGTATTTTGTCTCAAAGCTTTGTTTTAACAGTAAGTATTAAAGGTGAAAATCATTTGATAGCGAATTAATCATTGGATAATAATTCACTGATGTGTCTGGTGGCCTGTTCTTAATTGGAGTGAGCGTTAGGACCGCTAATTTCATCTTATTCTTGTTGTTGCCTTTTAATTTTTTTGTTGTTTTACTGGCAAATAAGGAAAAAAATATGTATACGATTTACCCTGTTGGCGTCTCCGTGTCTAGTCTCTTGGTGTTCTGACCTCGGAGGGACCTTTCCTAAGGGGCCCATCAAACTCTTGTTCATCTGGAGATTTTCGCCGATAGCTGTTACATCCTCGCCTTGAGAGTTTTATTATTTATTTATGGCCTGTTTATGATCTCCATCTGTGTTTGCGGGTTTTTGGGTTTGTGTGTTTTTATGCATTATTTCCTTTATTATTAAAATATATATCGGCAGATATTATTGTTAATATCAATTTTGGAAAAGGCTCATATACAACAAGAGAGAGAGACACGGAGAGAGAGAGACACACGGGGAGAGAGACACACGGAGAGAGACACAGGGAGAGAGGGACACGGGGAGAGAGGGACACGGGGAGAGAGAGACACGGAGAGAGAGAGACACACGGGGAGAGAGACACGGGGAGAGAGAGACACGGGGAGTGAGAGACACGGGGAGAGAGACGGGGAGAGAGACACATGGGGAGAGAGACACACGGGGAGAGAGACACACGGGGAGAGAGACACATGGGGAGAGAGACACATGGGGAGAGAGACACATGGGGAGAGAGACACATGGGGAGAGAGACACACGGGGAGTGAGAGACACATGGGGAGAGAGAGACACGGGGAGAGAGACACACGGGGAGAGAGACACACGGGGATAGAGAGACACACACAGAGACTTACACACTCACATGGAGCCATGAACACACATTGACTAACACACACACATCGACTAACACACATATGGACTGACACGCACACTTGGACTTACACACATGGACGTACACACACAGACATCTGGCGTTGCCCGGGCAAAAAAGACATAGACACACATCGACTTACACACACACACGGACCTAAATGCACAGACATGGACTCAAAGACACACACATCGACTCACACAGCAATCCCCGATGATGCCACAGCTAGACCAATTTTCTCTCTCTGGGGAACCTTAGCGAGGAGCAGTTTGAAAACAAAAGTCTTCCTAGTACTGGCAGGTGCATCAAGGAAACAGAAAAGACTCGATTTGTAGTCTCAATGTCTCCCAAGATTTTCGTTTAGGCTTCTATTTGTGCATCCATAAGCTTTGGTTAATTTTCCTAAGTAAATTTAAGAAGCTGTAAAGCATAACAGCATATTTAACGTAGGATCTCTTAAGCAAGGGGCATGCAGGTTGTCCCTGTGGGGGCGTTGGTAGTCCCGTAGACGTGAGGTCTTTTCCACCAATGGAGTGCAGTTTTGTCCTGAAGGAGGATGCGGGCCCAGTCTGAAGGTGACATCAGAAAAGTTGACGTCGAGGTTCATCTTCTTTGGTTCTTTCGGTAAAGTCACCGCCGTGTAGAGTGAGAATAAAATAATAAAATAACGCGATAAAATTCTCACGACGTTTCGGCCACAACGCAAGCGGCCGTCTTCAGGTGAAAGGTACAGAAACTGTCGGGACGACGTGGTGGTGACTTTACCGAAAGAACCAAAGAAGATGAATCCTTGCAGTCGCGAAAGCTTCAAGTCGAGGTTTGTCTTTTGCCATCGAGCTCCGTGGAGGATGTCCTCGCTCATTGCCCTCTTTGTATTTTGTGCCAGAGTCCCGCGGGTTTAGATCACAGACTGCCGGGGCAAGCGCTGTTAGCGCCTATCGAGGCCGGCAACGGCACACGCGAGGGGGTTGAATGGCCAACGCGACGCCCGGGCTGTTGATGTCTGCACACGGCACCGGTTACTCAGCCAAGGCCGAGTTTGGTCGCTCGATCTAGGGAAGAATTAGAACCGCCTTTAGATAATCGACGGCGATGTTGGCCAGGAGTGGGAACTAACCTTGGGTGGGCGTGTAGCACGGCGCGCTCACCGCCGCTCCACCGCTGCTCCCCCCAAGCACCAAGGCTTCGGGGATCTGTCGGGGCGGCCGCGGGCTCCTCGCTGTCGAGGTGGGGAGAGAAAAAACTCAACCAGAGGAGCCAGCACTGAGCAAGGTGCCTGCGTGCCCGTCTTTGTGTGCGAGCGTGACGTCTGTCTTTGTGTGCGTGACGTGTCTTTGTGTGCGAGCGTGACGTCTGTCTTTGTGTGCGTGACGTCTGTCTTTGTGTGCGAGCGTGACGTCTGTCTTTGTGTGCGTGACGTCTGTCTTTGTGTACGTGACGTCTGTCTTTGTGTGTGTGACGTCTGTCTTTGTGTGCGAGCGTGACTTCTGTCTTTGTGTGAGCATGACGTCTGTCTTTGTGTACGAGCGTGACGTCTGTCTTTGTGTGTGTGACGTCTGTCTTTGTGTGCGAGCGTGACGTCTGTCTTTGTGTGCGAGCGTGACGTCTGTCTTTGTGTGCGAGCGTGACGTCTGTCTTCTTTGGTTCTTTCGGTAAAGTCACCACCACGTAGAATGAGAATAAAATAATAAATTGATAAAACAAAATAACACAATAAAATTCTCACGAATTTTCGGCCACAACACAAGCGGGCCTTCATCAGGCGAAGGGACGAGACTGTCTGATGAAGGCCGCTTGTGTTGTGGCCGAAACGTCGTGAGAATTGTATTGTGTTATTTTATTTTATCAATTTGTTATTTTATTCTCATTCTACGTGGTGGTGACTTTACCGAAAGAACCAAAGAAAATGAATCCTTGCAGTCACGAAAGCTTCAAATCGAAATGTGACGTCTGTCTTTGTGCGCGTGGCCGTGGTGGGGGGGGGGGGGGGCGGGGGAGCCACGCCGACAGTATGAGAGGGAACTGGGGGGGCCGTCCGTTTGGAGCAGCGAGGTCTCCGTTGTGCCGCTGGAGTCTTCGCCACCGTCTCGGCGTCGCCGGCCAGGCGGTCTACCGGCTGCCCTGACCGGGAACCGTAGCGAGCAAGTGTGAACTGTTAAGGCCGTTTTAATAAACAGAGCGCCTCCTGCTCTTAGTGTCTCTCCGAGTCAGTTAGTACACCTGCATCGGGAAAGATAAGGCATCGTTTTCCTTTAGCCAGGCGAGGTTTGCGTGTCACGGTCGTGTATTGCAGCACAGTTATTTTGGATTTTGTGTTTGTTTTTGCTGTTGGCCAAGTGTAGATATTCGGCGGAAATCATGCACACCCAGAATGTGTGTGGCCTATAGATGGTCTAAAAAAAGTAGTCCACTCACACCGCAGGCTGAGTCTCCTGTCATTACCCCCCATGGTCACTAGTCCACTCACACTGCAGGCTGACTCTCCTGTCATTACCCCCCATGGCCACTAGTCCACTCACACTACAGGCTGATTCTCCTGTCATTACCTCCTGTGGCCACTAGTCCACTCACACTGCAGGCTGATTCTCCTGTCATTACCTCCCATGGTCACTAGTCCACTCACACTGCAGGCTGACTCTCCTGTCATTACCCCCCGTGGCTCTAGTCCACTCACACTGCAGGCTGACTCTCCTGTCATTACCTCCCATGGCCACTAGTCCACTCACACTGCAGGCTGACTCTCCTGTCATTAACCCCCGTGGCCACTAGTCCACTCACACTGCAGGCTGACTTTCCTGTACCTCCCATGGTCACTAGTCCACTCACTCACACTGCAGGCTGACTCTCCTGTCATTACCCCCCTGTGGCCACTAGTCCACTCACACTGCAGGCTGACTCTCCTGTCATTACCTCCCGTGGCCACTAGTCCACTCACACTGCAGGCTGACTCTCCTGTCATTACCTCCCGTGGCCACTAGTCCACTCACTGCAGGATGACTCTCCTGTCATTACCTCCCGTGGCCACTAGTCCATGCATGGGTGAATGAGTGGGTGTGTGACTGAGTGGGTGAGTGGGTAAATGAGTGGGTGGGTGAGTGAGTGGGTGTGTGACTGAGTGGGTGGGTAAATGAGTGGGTGGGTGGGTGGGAGAGTTGGTGGGTGAGTGGCTAAGTGGGTTGGTCAGTAGGTCCGAGCGTCTGCGTGAGTTACACGCCTGGACATGTGACCAAGTCCAGAGACATGGTCACAATGCCGCTGTCGAGTGTGGCGATTTTGTAACATGCAACCCAAACTGTGGAAGTGCGGAGTGGAACAACAACAACATCAGTTTAACACGTATTTATTCATAATGAGGATTTCTGGGTACGATCGCGTAAGTAAAAATGTGTCGCAAACCTCACACCACCCGACACGGCCAATCGGTAAAAAAAATTGTGACGTTGAAGAGTGAATTAATATTTAAAATTTGAGTGCGACGCATCGCTGGAAATTCCCAATCAACATCATAAACAACGCGATTATATTCTTTGGGTTTTTCGGTAAAGTCGCACAGAACAATAAAATCATAAAGTGAATACAAAAATAATTTAAAATATCACGACGTTTCGATCGCAACACAAGCGGTCGACATCAGGAAAAGGGTGGCAGGGGAGATCGAAACTTCGTGGGTTTTTTGTATTTTATTGTTCTATCTGCGTGACTTTACCCAAAGAATATGAATTCCTGCGGGCACGAAAGCTTTTAAATCAACAACATTATAAACACCATCAACAACATCAACACCATCAACACCATCAACATCATCATTATCAACAACACCATCAACAACATCAACACCATCAACATCATTATCAACAACACCATCAACATCATCAACACCATCAACAACATCATCATCAACAACATCATCAACAACATCAACATCATCAACATCTCTTCTAGATTTAAAGCTTTCGTGACTGCTAGGATCCATACTCTTTGGTTCTATTGGGTAAAGTCACGTAGGTGAAAAAATAACAAAAAATCACGACGTTTCGGCCACAACACAAGCGGCCTTCATCAGGTGAAGGGACGAGACTGTCTGGAGGACAGCGCTGGAGTGGAAGAAGCCACACTTAGATCACGACCTTTAAGCTGTGTGAGAAGAAAAAGACCACGCGCCTTGACAAAGGAATTAGCATATAATTTAGCATTGAAATGGCTCATTGAAATAGCTAAGTTAAAGTATACACATCCGCAGAGGTACCCCTTGACAAAGGAATTAGCGCTGGAGTGGAAGAAGCCACGCTTAGATCACGACCTTTAAGCTGTGTGAGAAGAAAAAGGCCAAGTGCCTTGACAAAGGAATTAGCATATAATTTAGCATTGAAATGGCTCATTGAAATAGCTAAGTTAAAGTATACACATCCGCAGAGGTACCCCTTGACCAAGGAATTAGCATCAAATTTAGCATTGAAATAGCTGAGTAATTAGCTTGTAACTGGTCACAGAAATAGCTATGTTAAAGTTAGAGCATATACATTCACCGAGGCACCTAGTACTCATCAAACAGGATAATTTAGCGAAACACAACCACGCTCAGACATCGGACCTGTGTGCGAGCAAACAAGGTGTTCTGACAAAGAAATTAGCATAAAAATTAGCATTTGATTGGCGGATTTTTGGAAAGAGGTGGTGTACATGCCGGTGGACTTGCAGTTTGGCGTGGGGGGGGGGGGGAAAGGGGGGATGGGGAGTTTACCTATTGATGGTGTGAAAAGGGGGAATTTATAAGAGCTGCGAAAGTTTGGGGTACCACTACTTGAAAAATATACTGTACCACTGAAATTAGTTTAATGTTTAGTTCGATTTAGAACATCTTTCCAATGGTTGCTTAATTTGAAACCATCCTCTCGGTTGAAAATGAATTCTTCTGCCGTAGCTGATCACTGTTACAACGCTGTGGGGGATCACGATATAATTTTCTCCGATACCAAGGTTCTTTGTAAACCCATGGGCTTTTGAGAGATTTGTTCATGAAGCAATTCAGATCTACAAACACAGACACAATTTAAACGGAGAGGATGGTTTCAAATTAAGGAACCATTGGAAAGATGTTCTAAATCGAACTAAACATTAAACTAATTTCAATGGTACAGTATATTTTTCAAGTAGTGGTACCCCAAACTTTCGCAGCTCTTATAAATTCCCCCTTTTCACACCATCAATAGGTAAACTCCCCCTCCCCCCTTTCCCCCCCCCGCCCCGCGCCAAACTGCAAGTCCACCGGCACGTACACCACCTCTTTCCTAAAATCCGCCAATCAAATGCTAATTTTTATGCTAATTTCTTTGTCAGAACACTTTGTTTGCTCGCACACAGGTCCGATGTCTGAGCGTGGTTGTGTTTCGCTAAATTCTCCTGTTTGATGAGTACTAGGTGCCTCGGTGAATGTATATGCTCTAACTTTAACATAGCTGTTTCTGTGACCAGTTACAAGCTAATCACTCAGCTATTTCAATGCTAAATTCTATGCTAATTCCTTGGTCAAGGGGTACCTCTGCGGATGTGTATACTTTAACTTAGCTATTTCAATGAGCCATTTCAATGCTAAATTATATGCTAATTCCTTTGTCAAGGCACTTGGCCTTTTTCTTCTCACACAGCTTAAAGGTCGTGATCTAAGCGTGGCTTCTTCCACTCCTGCGTTAATTCCTTTGTCAAGGGGTACCTCTGCGGATGTGTATACTTTCACTTAGCTATTTCAATGAGCCATTTCAATGCTAAATTATATGCTAATTCCTTTGTCAAGGCAATTTGTGTTTTTCTTCTCACACAGCTTAAAGGTCGTGATCTAAGCGTGGCTTCTTCCACTCCAGCGCTGTCCTCCAGACAGTCTCGTCCCTTCACCTTATGAAGGCCGCTTGTGTTCTGGCCGAAACGTCGTGATTTTTTGTTATTTTATTTTCAACTACGTGACTTTACCCAATAGAACCAAAGAGTATCAACAACATCATCATCAACAACAACATCATCAACAACATCAACATCATAAACAACATCATCAACAACATCATCAACAACATCAACAACATCAACAACAACATCATCATCAACTACCACTACTGCTACAACCACTACTACTCCTACTACTGCTGCTGCTGCCTCAGCTGCCTTAGCTGCCACTGCTGCCGCTGCCACAGCTGCCGCTACTGCCGCTGCTGCAGCTGCTGCTGCTGCTGCCGCAGCTGCCACAGCTGCCACTGCCACTGGCGCTGCCACTGGTGGTGCTGCTGCTGCCACTGCTGCTGGCGCTGCTGCTGCCGCTGCCGCTCCAGGCATCTCTGCGACAGGAAGTGCTCCCTGCCCCAGCCGCCATTCCTGAAGCTGTCGTGCAACTCGCGGTGAGCCCAGAGAGCGGCGAGCAGAACCTTGGCGGCAAACCGATCCTGGCTCAGCGCCGTCCTGAGGCAGCAGCAAGCACGGACACACGCCCGCCACAGACGCTCAACAAAGATACAAAGGTCCACCGTGTAGCCTTAACATACCGTAGGGGCGAGTGGTGCCGTTAGCGAGCGCCTGTGAAGGCCGGTAACGGCACGCGAGGGGGTGGGTGGCCAGAACCACGCCCGGCCGCCTTTGTCTCCCTAGTGGCGATGTTTGCTACACACAGCACCGGGTACTCATTTGAGGCTGAGTCGACCTAGGGGAGACTCAGAACCGGTTCAGATAATCATCACTGGTGTTGGCCATTGAGCGGGAATCGAACCCGGGTCGCCAGGTTCCTAGCGCGGCGTAGCGCTAACCGCTACACTACCGCTCCCACATACAAGTACACACTCACAGATACACACACAGACACACACACAGACACACACACAGACACAAAGACAAAGATCCCCCATATAGCCTTAACAGACTGTAGGGGCAAGTGCTGTTTGCGAGCACCTATGAAGGCCAGACACACACACACACAGACACACACACATACACACACAGATACACACAGACACACACACACACAGATACACACACACACACACAGACACACACACAGATACATACAGATACACATAGACACATACACACAGACACAAACACAGATACACACAGACACACACACAGATACACACACGCAGATACACACACACACACACAAAGCCAAAGATCCCCAGCTGTGTAGCCTCAGCGGAATGTAGGGGTAAGTGCTGTTAGTAGCGAGCAGTAGCGCCTATGACAGCCGGCGCTGTGACATACCACGTGGTGGGTGGTCAGCACCACGCCTGGTGAGTGGTGGTGAGTGTGGGTGGTGAGCGTGGTGAGAGTGATGAGAGTGGTGAGTGTGGGTGGTGAGAGTGATGAGAGTGGTGAGTGTGGTGAGAGTGGTGAGCGTGGTGAGTGAGAGTGGTGAGTGTGTGTGGTGAGTGTGGGTGGTGAAAGTGGTGAGAGTGGTGGTGAGTGTGGGTGGTGAGAGTGGTGAGCGTGGTGAGCGTGGTGAGCGTGGTGAGAGTGGTGAGAGTGGTGAGGGTGGTGAGCGTGGTGAGAGTGGTGAGTGTGGTGAGAGTGATGAGAGTGGTGAGAGTGGTGAGTGTGGTGAGGGTGGTGAGCGTGGTGAGAGTGGTGAGCGTGGTGAGCGTGATGAGTGAGTGAGTGGTGAGTGAGTGGTGAGTGAGAGTGGTGAGTGAGTGGTGAGTGTGAGTGGTGAGTGAGAGTGGTGAGTGGTGAGTGAGAGAGTGGTGAGTGAGTGAGAGTGGTGAGTGAGTGGTGAGTGTGAGTGGTGAGTGATGGTGGTGAGTGTGAGTGGTGAGTGAGAGAGTGGTGAGTGTGAGTGAGTGTGTGTGGTGAGTGTGAGTGGTGAGTGGTGAGTGAGTGGTGAGTGAGTGTGGTGAGTGGTGAGTGAGTGTGGTGAGTGTGAGTGTGAGTGGTGAGTGTGTACTTCCCCCCCACCCACCGGCTGGTGTGGATGTCCACGACTCGCCCCATGCCACCGCTGGCCTGCAGGCGCTGAGCGTTGGCGGCGCTGCCGCACACCAGCGCAGTGAGCGCCCAGAGCACCGCCGACACCCTGTCCTCACCCAGCCGGGAGGCCTCACCACCACCCTCACCACCCTCACCACCCTCACCACCCTCACCACCCTCAGCACCCTCACCACCACCCTCACCACCACCCTCCTCACCACCCTCGCCACCCTCACCACCCTCACCCTCACCACCCTCACCACCCTCACCACCCTCACCACCACCCTCCTCACCACACTCACCCTCACCACCCTCACCACCCTCACCCTCACCATCACCACCACCATCACCACCCTCCACACCACCCTCACCACCCTCACCACCCTCGCCAACAACCGGCAGCATCAGGGTGAGGATCCTCACGCCGTTGTACAGCCCTGGGGAGTGCGGGGAGACGGTGGTGAGCGGCCTCCATCACCACCCCCATCACCACCTGAATCATCATCGTCATGACCTCCATCACCACCCCCATCACCACCTGAATCATCACCTCCATCACCACCTCCATCACCACTCCCATCACCACCTGAATCATCATCATCACCTCCATCACCACCATCATCACCTCCATCCACATCTCCATCATCACCTCCCTCCCATCACCTCTATCACCACCCCCATCACCACCTCCCTCCCATCACCTCTATCACCACCCCCATCGCCACCTCCCTCCCCCCCATCACCTCTATCACCACCCCCATCACCACCTCCCTCCACCCCCCATTACCACCTCCCCCGCGTCCCACCGATGAGTCTCTGGCTGTTGGGGTCATTCCGAGCGAGGACTCGCACAGCGTTGACCGAGGTGAACGCCAGCAGCCGTCGATGGCTCCGCAGCTGCTTCAGGAGGCAGGGCAGCCCCCCGCTGTGAGCGACAACCACGCCTGCCAACGCCGACCACTGCTCGCGACGACGCACGGCAACAAGACAGCACCACGCAGACGGCGCGTCACACGGTGAGCGTTGCTAGGGAGCGTTGCTAGGGAGCGTTGCTAGGGAGTGTTGGTAGGGAGCGTTGGTAGGGAGCGTTAGTAGCGAGTGTTGCTAGGGAGCGTTGTTAGGGAGCGTTGGTAGGGAGCGTTAGTAGCGAGCGTTGCTAGGGAGCGTTGGTAGCGAGCGTTGCTAGCGAGTGTTGGTAGGGAGCGTTGCTAGGGAGCGTTGTTAGTGAGCATTGCTAGCGAGCGTTGCTAGCGAGCGTTGCGAGCGAGCGTTGCTAGCGAGCGTTGGCAGGGAGCGTTGCTAGGGAGCGTTAGTAGCGAGCATTGCTAGGGAGCGTTAGTAGCGAGCGTTGCTAGGGAGCGTTAGTAGCGAGCGTTGCTAGCGAGCGTTGGTAGCGAGCGTTGGTAGGGAGAGTTAGTAGCGAGTGTTGCTAGGGAGCGTTGTTAGGGAGCGTTGGTAGGGAGCGTTGTTAGGGAGCGTTGGTAGCGAGCGTTGCTAGCGAGCGTTGGTAGGGAGCGTTGCTAGGGAGCGTTGTTAGCGAGCGTTGCTATGGAGCGTTGCTAGCGAGCGTTGCTAGCGAGCGTTGGCAGGGAGCGTTGCTAGGGAGCGTTAGTAGTGAGCGTTGCTAGGGAGCGTTAGTAGCGAGCGTTGTTAGGGAGCGTTAGTAGCGAGCGTTGCTAGGGAGCGTTAGTAGCGAGCGTTGCTAGCGAGCGTTGGTAGCGAGCGTTGGTAGGGAGCGTTGGTAGCGAGCGTTGGTAGGGAGCGTTGGTAGCGAGCGTTGGTAGGGAGCGTTGGTAGGGAGCGTCGATAGCGAGCGTTGGTAGGGAGCGTTGGTAGGGAGCGTCGATAGCGAGCGTTAGTAGCGAGTGTTGCTAGGGAGCGTTGGTATCGAATGTTACTAGGGAGCGTTGTTAGGGAGCGTTAGTAGCGAGCGTTGGTAGCGAGCGTTGCTAGGGAGCTTTAGTAGCGAGTGTTGCTAGGGAGCGTTGTTAGCGAACGGGGGCAGGAGGAGCGACGCTCACAACAACGAGCGGAGCGCCGGGGTGGCTAAAACGCGGCGAGTTGGCGCAGTAGGGGGCACGGGTGGTGGTGCAACGGCCGGCGGTCATCTCCTCAGTCGGTTGACCCCACGGCACCTGGCGGGTCCGCACCGCGACCTCCTGCCGGCCCTAGACGTGCACACGGCCTGGCGCGGGTGTTGGTTTTATGGTGCAGTGAGCCCCCACCTCGGTGTCTCTGCTGGCCAGGGTGTAGATGATGCTGGTTGCCGATTCCAGGACGACCGGGTTGTGTGACTGCTGCAGCAGGGACACGTAGCAGCTGACCGCGTCGGGTTGGTACAGCAGCTCACAGCCTGCACAACGCCCGTACATCATAAACTACTACACACCACACTACCATACACTACACTACTATACACAATACTATACACTACTACACTACTATACAGTACTATACACTACACTACTATACACTGCAGAATACACTACACTACTATACACTACACTATACACTACTATACACTACACTATACACCACACTACCATACACTACACTACTATACACTGCAGACTACACTACACTCTATACCATACACAACACATTATATTACACTATAAACTACACTACAGACTACACTAAACTACTATACTACACTATACACTACACCACCCTACCATACACTACACTGATAATACGTTTTTCCCCTTTTTCTGGCAACAAAACAGCTGTGTTAAGATGTTAAAACACCAAACTGAAACCTTTTACAAGGAATCTGTACCAGTACACTACACTATACACAACACTATACACTACACTATACACTGCTATACACTATAAACTACACTATACACTACTATACACTACACTATACAAGACACTATACACTACACTATACACTACACTATATACTACTATACACTACACTACTATATACTACACTATACACTACACTACTATACACTACACTACTATACACTATACACTACTATACACTATACACTACACTAGTAGACACTACACTACACACTACTACACTACACTATACACTACACTATACACTACATTATACACTACACTACACACTAGTGCTGTACTAGTGACGAATTGGCCACGTTCTGTTTACGTGACAACCCTTACTAGGTGGCTGTGTCGGGTGGTGGTGGGTTTTAACGACTCAACATTTATATATTTACGTGATCTAACCCAAAAAAACTCTATTATGTACACTATACACGACTATACACTAACTATACATTACACTACACACGACACGAATATACACTACACTGTACACTACACTGTACACTACACTATACACTACACAGAGAGAAGTAGGCGCGCAGTTTCAGGACTCACTGTGAGGAGGAGGAGGGAGGGGTATGAGGAGGGGGGTGAGGGGGAGAAGAGTGAGAAGGAGGGGGTGAAGGAGGGGGAGGAGGAGGTCGAGGAGGGGGAGGAGGGGGGGAGGAGGATGAGCAGGAGGTGGAGGAGGAGGCGAGGATGAGAAGGAGGAAGGGAAGGAGGCTGCTGCTGTATCTGTGAGTGCTGCGACTCAGGACTGACCGCGGGGAGGAGGGAGGGGGAAGGGAGGGGGGAGGGAGGGGGAGAGGGGGTGAGTGAGGGTGTGAGTGAGGGTGTGAGTGAGGGTGTGAGTGAGTGAGTGTGTGTGAGTGAGGGTGTGAGTGAGGGTGTGAGTGAGGGTGTGAGTGAGTGAGTGAGGGTGTGAGTGAGGGTGTGAGTGAGGGTGTGAGTGAGTGTGTGAGTGAGGGTGTGAGTGAGGGTGTGAGTGAGGGTGTGAGTGAGGGTGTGAGAGGGGTGTGAGTGAGTGAGGGAGTGAGTGAGTGAGTGAGGGAGTGAGTGAGGGAGTGAGGGAGTGAGTGAGGGAGTGAGTGAGAGGGGAGTGAGTAAGGGAGTGAGTGAGGGTGTGAGTGAGAGGGGAGTGAGTGAGGGAGTGAGAGGGGAGTGAGTGAGGGTGTGAGAGGGGAGTGAGGGTGTGAGTGAGGGTGTGAGTGAGGGGGGGTGACAGTGGCCACCTGTTTTACGGGTCGTGATGTGCACGCTCAGCTGGTGCATGATGCAGACTGCATCCTCCACCGCCTGCGGACACAGACAGACCACGGCAGATGAAGGCAAAGATCCCCCGTGTAGCCCGTGGCAGACCGTAGGGGACAGTGCTGTTAGTTGCTCATGAGGGGGTGGATGGCCAGCGCCGCGGACATTACACACACACACATACACGCAGACATACACACACACATACATACACACACGCACACATACACACACACATACATACACACACATACATACACACACGCATACATACACACCTACACACACGTGGACATACACACACGCATACATACACACGCGCACACATACATACATACATACACACATACACACACGTACACATACACACATACACACGCGCACACACACATACACACATGCACACACAAGCACCTTGGTGTGGGGGTCACCTGAGTCTCGGTGTTGTGCCCTTTGAGTGCCGAGCGGATGAAGTGCAGCACGCAGTCCACCAGCCCCTCGCACTGCCGCACGCTCAGCCACATGTTCGAGCTCAACTCCCTGGAACGTCACGAACGTCACGTCAACCACGACGTCACCGCCGTGACGTCAACCCTGACGTCACCGCCGTGACGTCAACCCTGACGTCAACCCTGACGTCACCACCGTGACGTCAACCCTGACGTCACCGCCGTCACGTCAACCCTGACGTCACCGATGTCACATCAACCACGACGTCACCGCCGTGATATCAACCACGACGTCACCGCCGTGACGTCAACCACGACGTCACGGACGTCACAACAACCACGACGTCACCGCCGTGACGTCAACCCTGACGTCACTGACGTCACATCAACCACGACGTCACCGACGTCACATCAACCACGACGTCACCGCCGTGACGTCGTGGTTGACGTCACCGCCGTGACGTTAACCACGACGTCACAACAACCATGACGTCACCGCTGTGACGTTGTGGTTGACGTCACCGCCGTGACGTCAACCAGGACGTCACCGACGTCACATCAACCACGACGTCACCGACGTCACATCAACCACGACGTCACCGCCGTGACGTCTGCCTCGGCGCGCCTTACCGCAGGCACTTCAGGGTGTTGCAGAATGCCGCGGAGGGCGAGGAAGGCGAGCAGGGCAAGGCGGGCGAGGTGAGCGAGGTGAGCGAGGTGGATGAGGTGGGCAAGGAGGGTGAGGTGAGCGAGGTGAGCGAGGTGGATGAGGTGGGCGAGGTGGATGAGGTGGGCGAGGAGGGTGAGGTGGGCGAGGAGGGTGAGGTGAGCGAGGTGGGTGAGGTGGGCGAGGTGAGCGAGGTGGGTGAGGTGAGCAAGGTGGATGAGGTGAGCGAGGTGGATGAGGTGAACGAGGTGGATGAGGTGAGCGAGGTGGATGAGGTGAACGAGGTGGGTGAGGTGGGCGAAGTGGATGAGGTGAACGAGGTGGATGAGGTGAGCGAGGTGGATGAGGTGAGCGAGGTGGATGAGGTGAGCGAGGTGGATGAGGTGAACGAGGTGGGTGAGGTGGGCGAGGCTCCCCGGTTGCTGATCCAGCCGCTCTCCGGCACCATCACGAGCTCCACCAGTGCCGGCAGGCAGCACACCAGTGCCACCCTCAGAGACTCGTGGTACGTCAGGTTGCACAGCGTGCCTGGGGCATCATCATCACTGGATCATCATCATCACCATATTATCATCATCATCATCATTACCAGATCATCATCATCACCAGATCATCATCATCACCAGTTCATCATCACATCATCATCACCAGATCATCATCATCATCACCAGATTATCATCACCGGATCATCATCATCATCACCAGATCATTATCATCATCACCAGATCATCATCATCACATCATCATCACCAGATCATCATCATCACCAGATCATCATCATCATCGTCATCACATCATCATCATCACCAGATCATCATCATCATCACCAGATCATCACCACCACCAGCAGGTCACCACGAAGGCTGGTGCGTTGTTACCGGTGATCCTCTCCAGGGCGTGAGGGTTTCGAGTGCGTCCCAGCAGGCTGGCGAGGGCGGCGACGCCGCCCCTGTTGCAAAGCGCCAACGCACCAACACGGCTGGAGCTGAGGGCTTGCAACGCCTCGCACACGAACACACACACCTGTGGGGGCACGCGGAGGTGAGGAGATGCACACACAAGACACACACACATACACACAGACACACACACACACACCTGTGGGGGCACGCGGAGGTGAGGAGATACACACACAAGACACACACAGACACAACAATAACAACCGCCATTCGCCACTAAGTGGCGGTGACGTCACCACGACGCTTGTGCCAGGCTATGTGCACCCTGAGGCCACGTGAAGTGTCGAACGCCCGCTGGCAGGAGGTCACGGGGCAGACCCAGGTGCCACGGGTCGACTGACTGAGATGACTGGCTGATGCACCACCTGTGCCCCCTACTGTGCCAACCTGCTGTGCTTTCGCCACCCGGCGCTCCGCTCGTTGTTGTGAGCGTCGCTCCTCCGCCCTCCGTTGTTGTTGGAGGGCGACTACCTCCAACTGCCCAGTAGCATCCTTCACGAGCCTCCTCCACAGAGGCCGATCTTGACACCGCTGGTACCAGTCATCGGCAAGTCCACTCAGCTCCACGTTCCTCCTGTACCATATCACTCCATCTCTTCTCTAGCCCGTGCAGCGCCCGCTTAGCCCCCTCAATCCGGCCGAACAAAAGCTGTTTCGGCATGCGGTGGCTGGGCATGCGGGCTACATGACCCAGCCATCGCAGCCTTGCCCGCCGGAGAAGCTCACCGATGGGACCTTGCCCAGATCTTTCAAGGATTTGTGAGCTCCTCACACAATCCAGTCTGGTTCAACCCGGTATGGATCGTAGGCAGGCCAGCCTAAATGTTTCTAACCGGCGAAGATGTTCCATTAGCGGGGTCCACGTTTCGCAAGCGTAGAGAAGGGAGGGAATGACCGTGGCCGAGAAGACCTGACGCTTAGTGCAGAGCGACAGACCAGGTAGCTTCCACACAGCGTTACGCAACCGATGAAAGGATATTGCCGCTCGACTGATTCGGAGTGAGACCTCTGCTGTTAAACTGGAGCCAGTCATAAGCACACTGCCCAGGTATGGGAAACACTCCACTTTCTCCACAACTGCCCCATCACCGATTGGGAGTTGTGGGGGTGGAGTGTCCGATGGTACAAAATACCCAGGCAGGTGCTTAGTTTTGGTGGGGCTGATGGTAAGGCCCCACCTCTTAGTGGCATGCTCCAGTCTCAGCAGCAGCGTCTCCAACTCCTCCTCTGACTGAGCAGCTATTACCAAATCATCAGCATACATAACGTGTTTGAGCAATAGGGAGCCATCCCTTGACCGCACCCGGGCATCAATCAGCCTCCCATTATATCTGTACCATATGGAGATTCCCCCGGTAGAGCTATTGAAGGCTTCACGAACTACGTGGTCAAAATAGATGTTAAATAATGTGGGAGCCAGAGGACATCCCTGTCGCACCCCAAGGTGTACAGGGAATGGCTCTGACTCCCGGCCACGTAGTTTTACCCGGGCCCGCTCACCATCATGAAGGTCCTTAATGATCGTGAGCAGAGGGTCAGGTACTCCAAAAGCACGAAGAACGACCCAGAGCCCAGGCCTACTGATGGTATCATAGGCCTTGACCAGGTCAATAAAGCAGAGATGTCGGTCTTGTTGGAATTCCCTACACCTCTGCTGTAGCAGACGGACAGAAAATATGGCATCTGTGCAGGACCGCCCTTTCCTGAAACCACATTGGGGCTCCGCCTCTCCTCAGCGTGCCTGGCAAGGCGATGCTGAATAATCCTTGCCAGGACCTTTCCTGGCACACTGAGTGAGATGCCCCTGTAGTTGTTACAGTCTGTGCGGTCCCCCTTCTTAAAAAGGGGGACCACCAGGGCATCCTTCCAATCCTGCAGAACCCGTCCAGTGGTCCAGACTGTTGTTATGATGTCATATAGGGCAGTCTGTGCACAAACGCCACCCTCCCTCAGCATTTCGCTTAGGAGATCATCTCTGCCCGCTGCCTTTCCTGGTCTCAGACTCCGGATCGCCTTCAGTACTTCCTCAGCAGACGTCACCTCAGCCAGCCACTCACAGGGGGTGACTTCTTCCAATATTTGAGGCACCGCAGCCTCAGCAGGGTCATCCTCACTTTGTGCCACGATGTTTTCCTGGCTGAGGGATTTTCCCTCCCCCAGGACCTCACAGAAATGCTCAGCAAATCTGCAAACCTGTTCCTGGGGGTCGGAGATTGGATCACCGTTTTTTCCCCTAATGATGGTAATAGGTGTGGCGCTGCAGGTTACTTTTTTGATGGAGTTAAATAGAGATTTGTGATCACGGGCCACTGAGGCAGACTTCATCTCCTCAGCAACCCGCGACCACCACCCATCCTTGCAGCGCCTCACGGCTCTCCGAACCTCCGAGCGAAGGCTGCGGTAAGCCTCCTCATTCTCTGACGTGGGATTCTGTAGCCGATGACAGTGGGCCTGTCGCTTTTTCTCAACCATCCTGAACACATCCTCTGTCAGCCAGGGTCTCTGAGGAGGTCTGGACCGCGTACCTAAAGCAGCCATTGCAGCTGCATGAGTCACAGTCCTAAACCTCGCCCATTTACCCTCGACATCAGGAGGAGTCGGGGACGATGCCAATCCCAGCCGCAAGCGATGATGAAATTCTCGCTTGCAACTTTCATCAGATAACTGAGACCAGGCCACTTTAGGTCGGAATGGGGTCCTGGGTGCACACCCACCACCGGAGTGGAAGAATGGCAGGCGCATCTTACAGATGACTAGTCGATGGTCAGAGGGCAGATCAGCTCCACGGTAGGTCCTGGTGTCAAGAACATGGGCTCGCATTCGCTGGTCCGTCACTATGTAGTCCAGCAGATGTTCTTGCTTGGACCCGGCATGCATCCATGATGTTGTGTGGATGCGCCAATTCCGGAACAGCGTGTTGGTAATTACAAGCCCATGGGCTGCACAAAAATCTAGCAGCCTCTTACCGTTGTTATTGAGCTGATCTGGCCCATGCCCTCCAATCACTCCAGACCAGGTGCCAGTATCATGACCAACTCGGGCATTGAAGTCACCCAACATGATGACTCTATCCCGAGGGGCCACTTTAGCCAGCACCTGTGACAGGAGGTCATAGAAGGCATCTGACTCATCGGCTTTGCCTGCATCCCTCCACGGATGTTCATCTTCGGTGGGGGCATAAGTAACCACGACCATTATTCCTCGCCTCCGGTTGATGGGAAGGCGAGCCCAAAGTAGCCTGGGGCTTACAGCTTCCCACACCTCACCGCCACGCTCCCATGCCCCCTTCATTCTTTTGTTCAAAAGAAGACCCACACTCTGTTGTTTGGCAGTCTGCTGCCCCGAGTAGAGGACTGTCCACCCCTCATGGTGGCAGGAGCCAGAGCCGGTCCACCGGACCTCCTGAATGCCGCATAGATCCAGGCGGTACCGGTCCAGCTCCCGACAGAGGAGTGGCAGCCTCTCCTCTGCAGTGAGCGTTCGAACATTCCACGTGGCCACCCGTAGTGGCTTTTCGTTGTTTCTGGAGTAGCCCCGAGGGTAGGTATTCAATCTCCTGGCTCCGCCAATTGGGGTTTGGCCAGGAGACGTCATAGACGCCTGGCCCCCCGGGGCCTCCGGCACAAGCTTATTAGTTACATATTTCAGTTTAACTCGTGGTTTCGTGGTAATTAATTGAAGGTGAAGGGGTTACCAGCCCCTCGCGCCCGTCCAGAGCCCCCGTTTAGCCCCTGTGGTGGACACATATGCCATGAGGGGAGGAGCCAATCAAAATTGGATCTTCCCCCACAGCACTGTCCACGACAGAGTTGCCCGTCCGGCACCGCGAGGAGGTCGGGGGTTGTTTTGCCGGACTACACACACACAGACACACACACACAGACACACACACACAGACACACACAAGACACACACACACGAACACACACACCTGTGGGGGCACGGGCAGGTGAGGAGATGCACACACACACAGACACACGCACACACACAAGACACACACACACATACAGACACACACACATACACACACACACACACCTGTGGGGGCACGCGGAGGTGAGGAGATGCACACACACACATACACACACACAAGACACACACACACACAAGACACACACACACACATACAGACACACACAAGACACACACATACACACACACACAAGACACACACACACACACCTGTGAGGGCACGCGGAGGTGAGGAGATGCACACACACATACACACAAGACACACACATACACACACACGCACACGAACACACACACCTGTGGGGGCACGCGGAGGTGAGGAGATGCACACACAGACAAGACAAAGATCCCCCGTGTAGCCTTAACAGACTGTAGGGGCAAGTGCTGTTAGCGAGCAGCACCTATGAAGGCCGGAACGGTACACGAGGGGGTGGGTGGCCAGCACTACGCCCGACCGCCTTTGTCTCCCTAGTGGCGATGTTTACACACCACACCAGGTACTCATTTGAGGCTGAGTCGACCTAGGGGAGGCCCGGGACCGGTTCAGATAATCGTCACCGGTGTTGACCGTGAGCGGGAATCGAACCCGGGTCGCCAGGTTCATAGCGCGGTGTAGCGCTAACCGCTACACTACCGCTCCCCACACACACAGACACACGCACACAGACAGACAAAGATACAAAGACAAAGATCCCCCGTATAGCCTGAACAGACTGTAGGGGCAAGTGCTGTTAGCGAGCACAGACAGACACACACACACACAGACATACAAACAGACACACACACACAGACACACACAGACACACACACAGACAGACACACACAGACTCCCACTGCCCCACACGTGGTCTCACCTGGTCGTCGACCTCACGGGCAGCGAGCAGCGTCAGGAGTTGGCGCAGCGACCCGGCCGCCCTCACCACCGCCAGCACCAACTCACTGGGTTGCTCGCCAACGCCAACGCCACCGCCAACGCCACCGCCACCGCCAACGCCCTCCCCCACGGAGCGGCGCCCTCTCGCTGCCTGCTGCAACACCCTGGTGGCGGCGGTGGTGGTGTTGGTGGTGGTGGTGTTGGTGGTGGTGTTGTTGGTGGTTTTGATGGTTTTGGCGGTGGTGTTGTTGGCGGTGTTGGAGGTGGTGTTGTTGGCGGTGTTGGAGGTGGTGGTGTTAGTGGTGTTGTTATTGGTGTTTTTGGTGGTGTTGGAGGTGGTGTTGTTGGTGTTTTTGGTGGTGTTGGAGGTGGTGTTGTTGGCGGTGTTGGAGGTGGTGGTTTTGGCGGTGTTGTTGGTGTTGGAGGAATTGTTGGTGGTGTTAGTGGTGTTGTTGTTGGTGTTTTTGGTGGTGTTGGAGGTGGTGGTGTTGGTGAAGAGGCGTCTAAAGGTTCCCAGGAAGCAGCTCCACCAGCGGTGCGGGGAGCCAGCAGCAGCAGCAGCAGCGGCGGCAGGGCGCGGGGTCGTGAGGGCCGTGGTGGAGGTGACCATGATGGTGGTGGAGGTGACCATGGTGGTGGTGGTGGTGGCTGTGTCCCTCAGTCTGCGGGGGGGGGGAGGGAGAGTGGGGGAGAGGTGAGCGTGTGGGTGGGTGTGAGGGCAGATACTGTACACGGACAGATACTGTACACGGACAGATACTGTGCACTGACAGATACTGTACACGGACAGATACTGTACACTGACAGATACTGTACACGGACAGATACTGTACACTGACAGATACTGTACACAGCCACATACTGTACACAGAGATACTGTACACAGAGAGATACTGTAAACAGACCGATACTGTACACAGACACTGTACACAGAGAGTGTACAAGAAGAGACAGACTGCGTGTAGAGACAGACTGCGTGTAGAGACAGACTGCGTGTAGAGACAGACTGCGTGTAGAGACAGACTGCGTGTAGAGACAGACTGTGTGTAGAGACAGACTGTGTGTAGAGACAGACTGTGTGTAGAGACAGACTGTGTGTAGAGACAGACTGTGTGTAGAGACAGACTGTGTGTAGAGACAGACTGTGTGTAGAGACAGACTGCGTGTAGAGACAGACTGCGTGTAGAGACAGACTGCGTGTAGAGACAGACTGCGTGTAGAGACAGACTGTGTGTAGAGACAGACTGTGTGTAGAGACAGACTGTGTGTAGAGACAGACTGTGTGTAGAGACAGACTATGTAGAGACAGACTGTGTATAGAGACAGACTGTGTGTAGAGACAGACTGTGTGTAGAGACAGACTGTATGTAGAGACAGACTGTATGTAGAGACAGACTGTGTGTAGAGACAGACTGTATGTAGAGACAGACTGTCTCTACATACAGACTGTGTGTAGAGACAGACTGTATGTAGAGACAGACTGTGTGTACATGCAGACTGTGTGTAGAGACAGACTGTGTGTACACACACAGACTGTATCTACACACACACAGAGTACACCACGTCAGGAACAGAGAGAGAGGGTTCGTGAGAGAGAGCTTGGCGCCTTCCCCTCGGTGAGAGAGGCGAGGGTGAGGAGGAGGTGGTGAGGAGGTGGTGAGAAGGTGGTGAGGAGGTGGTGAGGAGGTGGTGAGTAACAGAGAGGGAAGGGCGCACACCGTGAGTGAGTGAGAGAGAGCTTGGCGCCTTCCCCTCAGAGAG
This sequence comes from Petromyzon marinus, assembly GCF_048934315.1. Classification (NCBI taxonomy): domain Eukaryota; kingdom Metazoa; phylum Chordata; class Hyperoartia; order Petromyzontiformes; family Petromyzontidae; genus Petromyzon; species Petromyzon marinus. The sequence goes on from NW_027423046.1 coordinate 4,835,618, forward strand.
AGGTGGTGAGAGTGAGGAGGTGGTGAGGAGGTGAGAGTGAGGAGGAGGTGGTGAGGAGGTGAGAGTGAGGAGGTGAGGAGGTGGTGAGAGTGAGGAGGTGGTGAGAGTGAGGAGGAGGTGAGGAGGTGGTGAGAGTGAGGTGAGGAGGAGGTAGTGAGAGTGAGGAGGTGGTGAGGAGGTGGTGAGAGTGAGGAGGAGGAGGTGGTGAGGTGGTGAGTAACAGAGAGAGGGAAGGGCGCACACCGTGAGTGTGGTGAGAGAGAGAGCTTGGCGCCTTCCCCTCAGAGAGAGGAGGTGAGAGTGAGGAGGTGGTGAGAGTGAGGAGGTGAGGAGGAGGTGATGAGAGTGAGGAGGAGGTGGTGAGAGTGAGGAGGTGGTGAGGAGGTGGTGAGAGTGAGGAGGTGGTGAGTGAGGAGGAGGTGGTGAGAGTGAGGAGGAGGTGGTGAGGAGGAGGCGGCTGCTGCTACCTCAGCCACGAAAGTTTTAAAGTAAACATTTACCTGAGACCCGTGAAGACAATGGCGGTCGCGCTTGCTGGCGCCAAACAGGAATGAGGCGGTTCGAAGCCACTAGCCCCGCCTCCAGGGGAGGGGCCACGGCGGCGGGGGGAGTGGCTTAGTACGGCGGGAGTGGCTTAGAGCGGGGGAGTGCTGTTTGCACAGTCACACCAAAATAAACTGAAACTGAACCAGCACGCGCATAGTAATTGATACTCGCTTCGTATAAAAAATTGCGAATCGATTCTTCCACCATTTCAACAAAGGGGGCGGTGGAATCGATGATCGATGCTATGAATCGACGATCAATTATGTTGTCGTGTGGGGGAGTGGTGGGTGTAGTGGTTAGCGCTGCGCTTTGCTACGAAATTGGCGACCCGGGTTCGATTCCCGCTCACGGTCAAACACCGTCAGTGACGATTATCTGAACCGGTCCTGGGCCTCCCCTAGGTCGACTCAGACTCAAATGGGTAGCTGGTGTAGCGGTGTGTAGTAGTCAACATCGCTAGCACTGGGGAGACAAAAGCGGCCGGGCGTGGTGCTGGCCACCCACCCCCACGTGTGCCGTACCGGCCTTCATAGGCGCTGCTACTCGCTAACAGCCCTTGCCCCTACAGTCTGTTAAGGCTACACGGGGGACCTTTGTCTTTGTGAGTGAGCAAGAGAAAAAAATTCCAAAAAATTTCTTGCTGTGGTTCTCACACCTGACGATGATTGCTGCTTGTGTTGCAGTCGAAACGTCGTGAGAATTTAATCGTTTTATTTTTTATTATTTTATCGTTTCCCTTCTACGTGGTGGTGACTTTACCGAAAGAACCAAGAATATGAATCCCTGCAGTCAAGAAAGCTTTTAAATCGAAATAAAATAATTGCATTTTAACAACTTGTGCATTCAATATTTAATTGGCAGCTATTCAAACTGGGTTTTTATGCTGTTGGGTTAGAGATTTGGTCCAGACGCTGGCGCGTTGCAATCAGAATATACTGGGCGAATCTGATGAGCTATGAAGCTCTTTTTCACAGACGTCCAGTACACAGATGAGCCACGGCTAATATTAGTGGGGGAGTGACATCTGCATTGGTCCGGGGCAATGTTTGTATCGAGTGGAAGAGGGCTTAGGCCCTGTTAAGTCTAGGCTCTATTTACCACGAAGCATATTGGTGACCAGCCAAATACTCTAGATTATTACGCTGAACGATTTACAGCATTTCTGTTGCATGCTTAGTTTAACATTAGTCTGTTTTGTTTAACAGCTGAGAACTCACTGACGTAGGTCACCAAAATGACAAAAGCAATAACGTAGCAGTACATACATCGAAGCAAATCTAAATCAGAACAGAATTAATAGAATCAGCGCCAAAACAACGACAGACAAAAGCTTCAAAATACCAAACAGAATTCAGAGCAAACCCAATCACGTAAAACATTTTTTTTGTTAAATACTCTATAAACATAAATCTATATCAACTACATGAAACGAAAGTCGGCTCGGACAATTGTATTTTTCACTACATTTAAGACAAACGGGAACTGTGTTTTTCAATGTCAGTATGCACATTATATAATACCCAACAAAACGAGTGCGCATTACCCTAAGTCCTATCAATTGTGGATGTTGCATCATTATTTCATTCACGAAAGCTTCACCCTTCTGTTGCAAAAGAAATGAACATCTGTAGAGCAAAACAGAGCAGGTGTCAGTGCCACAGCCGTCATTTGTGATTCAACATTCAAGTGCATTCACTTCAAGCCCTTTGTCAGAGCTCTTGATAGAACATCACGTTGCTCGGGTATTTGAAGTGCCCATCTGGTCTTCGTTGGTTCTTTCGGTAAAGTCACCATGTGGAATGAGAATAAAATAATAAAATAAAGCAATAAAATTCTCGCGACGTTCCGTTTCATTTCATTATTTTTATCCTCGTTCTACGTGGTGGTGACTTTACCGAAAGAACCAAAGAAGATGAACCCTTGCAGTCGCGAAAGCTTTAAATAGAAAAATAAAAATATAAAACAATAAAATTCTCACGATGTTTCGGCCACAACGCAAGCGGCCGTCTTCAGGTGAAAGGTACAGAACTGTCGGGACGACGTGAGAATTTTATGGTGTTAATTTATTATTTTATTCTCATTCTAGGTGGTGACTTTACCGACAGAACCAAAGAAGATGAACCCTTGCAGTCGCGAAAGCTTCAAATCGAGATGTCCACCCACCTGGTGTTCGTTTCACCACGTAGCAGGTGCCCAAATGCATTACCTGGGAAACCACGTGGCATGTTCATGCCAAGGATTGTCACCTCGTTCCCAGTTGGGTAAACCGCAGTCACAGTGGAAGCACTTCACGCCGTCGCCATCGCCTGTGACCACACACATATGTACCGCACGTTATTCTCCTGCGCTGCATTTGACCTATCTCATGGACACGCACTCACACATTGCTGGAGGGATACACAGAAAGTAACAAAAAAGCGTTTGTGCATATTCGATATTCATATTTTCTCGATGAATCATGTTTATGCTATGATATGCAGAAGATATTTCAATACGTTTTAAGTTGTAGCTATAGATACTTCCTGAGGCACCACTGCCGAGGGAAGAATGCCCTCAGTAACACAATTAAGGATATGAGTAGAAACAGGGTGGGGGGGGGGGGTTAATGGCGATTCCAACTCCTAATGAAGGTCAACTTTTAAAAAAATCCAAAGCAGAAGTAAACACAATCAAATATTTCATTGCCTACCCCTAATCAAAGGGACCCCCAGCTATTAGATTCCTTCTAATCAGCGACACTGGAAAGTATTTCCCAAACACCGGATTGCCAAAATAAAACGACGAAAGATAATTGGTAATAGTGCGGCAAGTTCGACCCAAATTTCGATTTAAAGCTTTCGTGACTGCAAGGATTCATCTTCTTTGGTTCTTTCGGTAAAGTCACCACCACGTAGAATGAGAATAAAATAATAAATTGATAAAATAACACTATAAAATTCTCACGACGTTTCGGCCACAACACAAGCGGCCTTCATCAGGTGAAGGGACCGGGCTGTCCAGAGGACAGCGTTGGAGCGAACACAGCCAAGCTCAGACCGCGACCTTTAAGCTGAGTCACCTGACTTCCAATGACCGATCACCCCTTTGCAGGAGAAGCATTCAACAATGTCTTACCTTTCCGATGTAAAAACAAATCCAGCTTTGGCCAGATCCTGCATCAGCGGCTGTAAGTTTGATGGGCAATTTACAAACCGGCCAAGGCGATAAATGTGTTTTGAAAGGTCGTCGATGGGAAGGGACATGCTTCCTTTCTTCACTTTGAGAACTCCTACAAATGGAAAACAAGTTGGATGAAAGTAATTAAGAACCAAGAATATGTTTCAGTCACTTTAAATATTTTGTTTTAAAAAATATATATTTTCATTGGTTTCTGTAAGGCTTTGAGCGCTACCCTTTATAAACCAACCTTCTAAACGTTTACAAAAAATAAACAGTCAATAACATTGCCTGAAATGAAATATACAGGGTGATATTTATTTTAACAAATCACATCGGGGTAATTTAATTTATTTTAACAAATAGTTCAAGCTGACTTCCATTAACGTTAATGCACGCGTGAATTCTGAGGAGGGGCTGAGAAGAACACACACAGTCACACCACACAGTCACACACCACACACACCACACATACACAGTCACACACCACACACAGACACACCACACAGTCACACACAGACACACCACAGTCACACACACCACACACACAGTCACACACACCACACACACAAACACCACACACACCACACACACACACCACACACACACAGTCACACACCACACACACAAACACCACACACACCACACACAGACACACCACACACACAAACACCACACACCACACATAGACACACCACACACACAAACACCACACACAGACACACCACATACACCACACACCACATACAGACACACCACACATCACACACAGACACACCACACACAGACACACCACACACACCACACACAGACACACCACACACACCATACACACACCACACACACCCCACACACAGACACACCACACACACCACACACACACCACACACAGACACACCACACACAGACACACCGCACACAGACACACCACACACACCACACACACACCACACACAGACACACCACACACTCCACACACAGACACACACCACACACACACACCACACACAGACACACCACACACCACACACACACACACAACACACAGACACACCATACACACAGTCACACCAGACACCACACACACCACACACAGACACACCACACACACACACCACACACAGACACACCACACACACCACACACAGACACACCACACACACCACACACACCACACACAGACACACCACACACACCATACACACACCACACACACACCACACACAGACACACCACACACACCACACACACACCACACACAGACACACCACACACAGACACACCACACACACCACACACAGACACACCACACACTCCACACACAGACACACCACACACACCATACACACACCACACACACACACCACACACAGACACACCACACACACCACACACACACCACACACAGACACACCACACACTCCACACACAGACACACCACACACACCATACACACACCACACACACACACCACACACAGACACACCACACACACCACACACACACCACACACAGACACACCACACACACACCACACACACACACCACACACACACACAACACACAGACACACCACACACACACCACACACACACACCACACACACACCACACAACACACAGACACACCACTCACACAGTGCGCTAACCACTGCGCCACCGCTCCCCACACACACCGTGCACTAACCACTGCACCACCGCTCCCCACACACACAGTGCGCTAACCACTGCACCACCGCTCCCCACACACACACAGTGCGCTGCACCACCGCTCCCCACACACACACAGTGCGCTAACCACTGCACCACCGCTCCACCGATGTATCGATTGGCTCGGCTCACCGTGGCTGCTGCACCACGTGACGAGGTGGAGGACGAAGAGTTTCCGCATCGCCATTCACAACACGCCAAGTCACGTGCAGAGAAAATCGATTTAAGGTTCGATTAACTTTACACGCGTCGATTCCTCGTGGGATAAAATTAGGAATCGATTATAGGTGAGTTATGAATGTATGGAGTCGATTTCCTTTGGGATAACATGGGAATCGATTTATAATGGATTAGGCTAATGAAATCGATTTCCGTTGTGATAACATGGGACTCAACAGTGGTCTAAAATGAACCTTCATTAATCGATTCCTACTGTAAATACGTGGGAATCGACCGTGTTAGACGATCACGTGTGTGGGCGTGGTCTTCCAACGTCAATCAACCAGGTAGGGTGTTGACCGTTGTGTGAGACGTCTCTGTGTGTGTTTTATTGAATTATATTAATATTATTAACTTTACTAGGTTCGTTTTCTCTTTCATTTAAACCTGATCATGATCGAAACGTCGTGTTGGCATTATTTAATGTGTTATTTTCTCGTTTCTACGTGGACTTTCACGAAATAATCGAGGAGTTTGACCACGAGTTTTTGTGAGATATGCCACGTAAAATAATAATAATTATTATACCGTGATACTTACAAATTGCTTCTTCGTCTCATCATACGACGGCTTTGAAATAAATTGAACAGAACAAAAGATTCAACGAGACAGTAATTTTTTTAGTTTTTTTTGTGCCGTTTGACGGAAGCCTAGGGGTTAATTTGGCGCGCGTCCTAACCGTGCGGATGACGTCATCTTGTCGTTGTTTAAATGTGACGTCATGTCGTTTAAATGTGATGACGTTTAAATGTGATGACGTTTAAACGTGATGTAATCGCCCGCTCGCAGCTGGTATGAAATAACCAATTAATTATTTCACTAAGCCGTCGTGTCAACAAGCCGCCCGGCGGCTCGGAATCAATTAATTAAAAATTAAATAGCGGTCGCCTATTTAATTATTTATTTGTACGTGAGATCACGTGGTACCCGCACTGATCGGAGTCGCCCACACGCACAGCGGTGACGCCGATCGCTGTCCCACCGCTCCTTTGAGCCCTCTTCACGCGCAACGCGTCGGCCGGCCAACCCTGCCCCAAGGTTTTTACTCCCGGCGTGAATGGCGACCCCTTGGCTTGCGGGCCTCCCCTCCAGCCGGGCTCCCTGCGGACCGCGCCCTGACCTCTTGCCGCCTCCCCTCGGCGGAGAGCGACCGTCCCCCCCGGCCGGGGCTCGCCGCGAACTGGGCCCGGATCGGCCGCCCGTGCTCGCTCGCCTTTCCAGCTGCGCGGCGGCGGGAGGGGCGTTGTTGGGGGGGAAGACGCTCGCCTCGGAGACTTTGCCCCGGGCAGTCGTCGTCGGCCGAACCCGGCCCCGGAGGCGTCCCCCGCGGACCGCCGAGGGCGGCCGTTCTTCTCTCTCGCCGCTCCAGAAGAACCCCGATCCCAATTTGCCCTCCTTCAACCCCCCATTACGTTCTCAAAGCCCGTCAATCCCCGGGTCACGTGACGTCATCCCGCGCGTCCGCTCGAATCCTTCCCGCGGACGTTTTGAGCGCTCTGCGTTTCCCCCGCCGCCGCCGACTCGCCGACAATCCCCTCGGTCCCTCGCTCTCTCTTAGATCCTCCTAGGGGCCGTTCCCTCCCACGCCGCCATGCGTAATTCGGTCTGGGGGGGGCTCGGACAATTTCCCGGTCCGGGGAAACCGCGGGACGTCCCCGCTAGCGGGGGCCCTCGGGTGAAGACCCACCGTGCCGGGTAGATCCCTCCTCGAGACCCTACGGGCGTGCGTGCGGGTGTTTAGTGGGGCGTGCGTGTGGGTGTCTAGTGGGGCGTGCGTGTGGGTGTCTAGTGGGGCGTGTGTGTGGGTGTTTAGTGGGGCGTGCGTGCGGGTGTTTAGTGGGGCGTGCGTGTGGGTGTTTAGCGGGGCGTGCGTGTGGGTGTCTAGTGGGGCGTGCGTGTGGGTGTCTAGTGGGGCGTGCGTGTGGGTACACGACACACACGCACGGCACGCCCACACTCCTTCAGTCACGTGACTAAGGTTGACGCGCCGCCCCGTCTAACGAGGTGACCTCTTGGCTCTCTCGTCTCTCCTCGACACGTAGATTAATTTCTTACTCTTACCTAGAAACGTCATTGTCTGTCTGTCTCTGTGGACGCAACTTGCGAGGAATTTAACTCACACACTGTGGGGTTTACGCTTCAAATAAAGTGCCCAGATACCATGCGACAAGCCCCGTGGTGAGCCAGTGCTATTCCTATTTCCAATCAGTCAGCTTGAAAGTAGTTAAATTAACAATTTATTACCAATCTCCATATATATCAAAGGCAAAGTTGTGAATGTGTGCGTCTGTTCAAAATGTTTAGCGTACTTCCCGACACGCACCAAGCTTTAAATTTGCCATGTGGGTAATTTCCAGACTGTACACCGTGCAAACATTATAAAAATAGACTTTTGTATATTTTTTGGGGGGGGGCACGCAATAATGGATACGCATGAAAACACCACGATACATAGGACTTACTTGGATAAGACTCTTGGAATTGATTGTGTACATGTTGAAATTGTTAAATGAGCATTTTGAGCACACTGCTGTTTTAATAAATGTTCATGATTCTGAGAATATAACTAATTCTGAGCATCATAATGACCATATTGGAATTGTCATCATGAATGGGGGTACAATGATTTTTTATAACAATAGGAATGCGGTTTTGAGCATGACTATTGATATTTCGGACTCATTTATGACAATAGATTGATGATTAAATTGCGATTTTGTTTAGCTCATCAATCAGGATACTGTTAATGATGCGCATGCCCATAAATTGTTGAAATGACTAGAAATGCAAGTTGTGTATACTCTCCAACCCCATTACTCTACCTACCCATTCCCTTGACGGGCTCCGTGCCCACTTAAACCCATGACGATGGCGGTGATGATTCCACCTCTCGCTGTAACAATCAAAGCACCTCCAACTTCTGAATGCAAAGGTGCTGGTTGGTGCAACGCCAAAACACATCGTCAACGCCGCTCCCAAGCCCGCCCTACGTCAGTTACATCGTTAGAATCAACAAAATAAAAAGTTCCACAGAGGAAACGCGGTAGGCTACACGACTAGGAGAACAACGTCAGACTTCAAGACTTGTATCGCCATCATCATTCTTCCTCTCCACAAGTCATCGCACGTCAATATTCAACAAGCTGCACACACGTGCAAGTAACCTCTCGACCCGCCACCTGCACAGTTAACGCGATCAGACCCGGGGGTCAAATTAAAATTGTGTCGTCTTTGGTGACGTATTGCAATCGGTGTCATTTTAATGATGTACATACAGCAACTGCTGTACGTACATCGAATTATATCATTGACAACGGGGTCCGCTTTTGCGGTATCTGCGTGCGGTATTTTAATTATATAGATACGTAGTCAGTTAATTAGTATGGGGTTCCTCTATAAGGAATTGTAATTGTAAAATGTATTACTTAATAATACGCTTCCAGGCCGCACTTAGCTTGTAGCAGTCAGAGCAGTTAAAATGACTGTACATGTAAAAGAAATTTGATTAAAACATTTAATTTAACGTAAGTATAAAATAAATTTAATTTAAATAAAATATATGTAATTTATTTTTAAAAAAATGTATTTAAATAAAATAATTTAATTTATTGAAAAATTAATTTAACGTAGGTATAAAATAAAATGAATTTAAATAAAATAATGTCATTTATTTAAAAAATTAAATTAAACGTAGGTATTAAATAAAATAAATGTAATTTAAATAAAATAAATGTAATTTATTAAAACATTTAATTTAACGTAGGTATAAGATAAAATTAATTTAAATTAAAAAAAGAATTTATAGAAAAAATTAACGTAGGTATAAAATAATTTTAATTTAAATAAAATAAATTTAATTTAACGTAGGTATAAAATAAAATTAATTTAAATAAATTTAATTTATTAAAAATTTCAATTTAATTTTACGTAGGTATGAAATAAAAAAAATAAAATTTAATTTATTACAAAATTAAATTAAATTTAACGTAGGTATAACATAAAATAAATTTAATTTAAATTATAAAAAATATTCATTTATAAAAAAATAAGTAGGTATAAAATACATTTTAATTAAATTAAAAATTTAAATTAAATGTAACGTAGGTATAAAATAAAATGTAATTAAAATAAATAATAAATACATTTTATTTTCTACCTCCGTGACTTTACCGAAAGAAACAAAGAGTGTGGACCCACGTGACATCAAGGCTGTCCTAGTCTAGGCAAGGCCTCAGGGTGTACCGGGCCTTTCACAGCAGCAGCAGCAGCAACAACGGTTCTCTTGAGAAAATGCTTTTAAAAAAAGTCAACGTAGCTTACCTTGACACTCGCGAACTTTAAAGATTAAAATAATTAAAACAAAACTAAACACTCACGCATTAAAAATGGTAGCGTCCTCCCGCGATCTGATTGGTCGCCGCGTGCCAAAGTGGGGAGGGGGGAGGGCCAGCGATCCGCTTGGTCGAGAGGCAAACCTGGGCGCGTCTCCGGCGGTGGTGCGCAGCGATTGGTCAACGATTGTCCTATGCTAATTAGTTTTAATCTGTATGCTAATGTAGTTTATTTATCCATACTCATTAAGTTTAATGTTTATCCTAAATTAGTTAAAAATGTATGCTCGTTTAGTTAACATTCTATGATAGTATCGTTATCTTTTTTATGCTATAACAGCAGTGCATACTGGCTGTGGTGGTACCTGCTATGATTACAGCAGTACATACTGACTAGTGGTACCTGCTATGATTACAGCAGGTATACTGACTAGTGGTACCTGCTATAATTACATCAGTGCATACTGTAGTGGTACCTGCTTTCACTACAGCAGTGCATACTGACCGTGGTGGTACCTGCTAAGGTTACAGCAGTGCATACTGCTTATATGCTTTATCACGTGTCGTGAATGTGATAGTTTCATCCCAGAAATGGTGTCCTTGACCGGCCCAGAGCAGACATTTCACTTTGCCTTAGAACCAGAGGTGGCACAGCATTAGCAATTAGAAATGAGTGGGTTATGACGTACTGTACTTCACTCTTATCGACCATTTACATAAGTCTGTGTTACTGGCGTTGTGCTGCCTTGGCTGGTACCAACTTCTTCTTTGACCACATGGACCACGTGGATGAACGGTCTACGCGAGTCGAGCGACCGATGGAGAAGACCTATGGGGGCACGCGGCAGGAGACTCTCAGGCGAAATTGTGGAAGTCGCGTGACAGAGGCCACGCGTGGAGGATAGACGCATGCTGGTGAGACGTCGTCTTCAGTTTAATTTAAGTTTCACGTGTCAGGTGTAGAGCCCTGTGAGCCGTGCGGCCCTTGACTCGGGTGCAACTGCAACAAACAAAAAACGTGAACATATTCATGTTGTGGGTCACTGTTGACGATGTGGGTCCCTACTGACGAGGTGAGTGTCCATATTCATGTTGTGGGTCACTGTTGACGATGTGGGTCCCGATTGAAGATATGGGTCTGGATTAAAGAGGTGAGCGTCTCTTTTGATGTGGGTCTCTATTGACGAGGCGAGCATCCCTGTTGACGATGTTGGTCCCTGATGAGGATGTGGGTCCGTGTTAACGATGTTAGCACTGAATTGGTCCTCGTCTAATAGCCTATATGTTCTACCATATGTAAACCCATACGACAATAAATGTTACAATACATAGCATGTATAAGAATTCAAATTCATGTCAACCACCACTCACCCTCCCCTCGACTCACTCCCACGATCAGCCCTCCACTAGGGTACCCCCCCCCGCCCACACCGGTGGCAGAGGGCCTTGTTGGACCCAAGACACCTCTCCTTCTTTCCACAGAGCTACAAGACATTCAGAGTCTAGTCGTCCTACACATCGTCAGCAAGACGGATGAGGTGAGCTACGTCTGGTTGTGTGTGGCGCCGAGCGTGAAGATTTTCTTCTCTTCTGCAGCGTGCGTCCACGTCAACTTTCACCATCAAGCGCGCCCAGACTCCTCCACGGCTCCGCTGCCTCTCCTGCCCTCGTCCTCCTGCTTCCACTCCGTCCGATCGCCCCCCTCTCCTCCCGCCCCTTGCCGTCTCTCTTCACACGCGCACTCCGACCTCCCTCGCCTTCCACGCCAGGAGGTACGCCCGAGATCATTCGTCCTGCCCGCACCAGCGGCTCACCCATCGTCTGACCGCGTCTCTGGTCATGCAGGTAAGGGCACCATCGCGGCGTAGCGGTTAGCGGCGCTGCGCTATTCTCGCTCACGGCCAATACCAGCGACAATTAGGGGCCGTCCGTGAATGACGTCACGCACCTAGAGGGGGGGGGGGCGGGCTCAGACGTTTGTGATGTGACAAGGGGGGGGGGGGGGTTGAGAAAAGTGACGTCACATCAAATTGCGCAACTTTAAATAAATATAAACGCGTTCTACTTAAATAGACTTTGTAATGTTTTCTACCTACAACATCAGAGTGCAGCGCCACATTAACGACGCACAACAATGACAATAGTTTAAAGGGATTTGAAGCATGTTTTATTTTTTGGGGGGGGGGGGGGGGGCAGAGCTTTGTTACGTCACATTTGAGGGGGAGGGGTCTGACTTTTCGTGACGTCGTATGACGATGGGGGAGGGGTCAAAAATCCTCTAAAATCACGTGACGTCATTTAAGGTCGGCCCCTTACCTGAAGCAGTCCTGAGCGTCACTTAGGTGGACTCAGCCATAATTAAGGTGGTGAGGTGGGTGGGGGTGCTAACATCAGAATTTGAGAGCGGCCAGCCGTGGTTCTGTCCACACCAGCCCCTGGTGTTGTTCCATCGCGACCCTCACCGGTGCTAGCTAACAGCGCACGCCCAGTGGGAGTCGATGAGTCCGTGGGTTTCTGTGCGAGTCCGTGGGTCCACGTGTGGGTCTGTGGATGCGTCAGTCTACATTGGGGAGCCTTTGTCTTTGCAGTTTGGGGACTAGTGCAGCACTAGTGTGTAGTAGTGTATAGTGTAGTGTATAGTAGTGTAGTGTATAGTAGTGTAGTGTGTAGTGTATAGTGTAGTGTAGTGTATAGTAGTGTAGTGTATAGTTGCAGTGTATAGTGTAGTGTATAGTGTAGTGTATAGTAGTGTATAGTGTAGTGTATAGTTTAGTATACTAGTTATCACGTGACTAGTGTAGCTAGCCAGGTGGTGACCACACCCGTGTTTGCATCTCCACTCGTCCCGTGTTTGCAAGTAAGCGCTCGTGTGTGTATGTGCACCCGCGTGTTTGTTCGTGTCTGTATGTACGCACACTGTTGCACATGGTTCGCTCGTGTGGGTGTGTAGTGGAACGCACTAATGAAAACGTTGCCTCGTTACGCGGTAAATGATGCGGCACAACAGGAGGGCACTACAGGGATGAGGCTCTCCACTCTTGGTGCTGTGAATTAAAACAGCGCCAGGGTGGAGAATCCTGTCCCTACAGCTCGTAGCTGTGACGGAGCGAGAGTGATCAGCGGACAGCCACCATGGTTGCCAGGTAAGGGGAGGCTTCAACTGGAACTCTCCTCCACACGTGTTCCCCGTGAACATTGTCGCAATAAACGTACGATCAGGAATCTTTAAAATATCAGATCTTCGTCGTTCCGCAAGAATATTAACGCTCAAACTCGTATCGAACTCTTCATGAATTCAGTTGGTCAAACAGTTCAGGTACTCGGCAAAGCATTTCACCACCCAGTATGCAACAGTTAAACAATCTACTCCAAATCAACACCGAAATGTCAAATTATCATCCACCATTGACTTCCACATCGATGGAAGCCATTTGCCATGACGTCCAAGCCATTAAACAACGGAACAACGAACGTGCCATTCAAATACATCTTGAAACCCATTATCTGAAGTGCTTTGTATTAAACAATAACTAAATAATAGAAACACGTTTACAATTTCGATTTAAAGCTTTCGTGACCGCAATGATTCATCTTCTTTGGTTCTTTCGGTAAAGTCACGTAGAATGAGAATAAAATAATAAATTGATAATATAAAATAACACAATATTCTCACGACGTCTCGGCCACAACACAAGCGGCCTTCATCAGGTGAAGGGACGAGACTGTCTGGTAGACAGTCTCGTAGACAATCTCGTCCCTTCACCTGATGAAGGCCACTTGTGTTGTGGCCGAAACGTCGTGAGAATATTATTATTTTATCAATTTATTATTTTATTCTCATTCTACGTGACTTTACCGAAAGAACCAAAGAACACGTTTACAATATTGAGCGAAGTTATAGTCACGGACTTTTTCCAACTTTAGCTCAACAGGACCACAAAAGCTTGGATGTGGTTCATAATAAATTAATCAATCTGATTGAAATCATCAACTGGCCAAACACTTTTCGATTTCAACATCACCTTATAAAATAACATTTTAAATATAAGCGCACAACTTTATCTATCTGTGATGAGCGCTGCACCTTTCCGTTGTTTTCATGCAGGGGCCGCTGCAAACCTACGCACCCCCTGCATTGACGACAGAGGCGCAGGGACAGACGTTCGATTACGTTGGAATCGATCTGCAGACGGCGGTCTTCTCGCATGGCCAGCAGCTCCGTGTCGCCTTAGCTCGATCCCGCAATCCCAAACAGGTGATAGTCCGCATCGAACCGAACCCCCGGCAAGGCCGTCTACTTAACGTTGAGAGAAAATTCACACGAAATCTCCTTTTCAATGAAGTCTTCCAGATGTAAATTGAGACAAGCTTTTAATGAAGAAATACAATCATCTAATTCAAAACACAACACAATTCAAAGATGTTTCATTTTAAAACTTCAAAACGGAGCATGGGGTACTTGCGTGAATGCGTCCTTCGTGTGCAAATGTTGTGACTTTCCTGGCCTGAAAGCTGTCAATGTGTTGGACCCTTATTGGTGCAAAGCGTCTCAACAACAGCAGTGTGGTTTGCTTCAACCGATAGGTACGAACATCCAGACGTCAATCAGCAAGGAGCACTTCTAGTCCTAGTTAGACAAAATCTATGTCGACACGTAAGACAAAACTACAATTCGTGTTGTAGATAATATACCTCCTCCTATACGTGTAACTTTCAAGTGGTATGCCTTGTAACTGATGAATGATCCGAGCGTGATCCCTATTTCAAAGACAATGAGTTGCTCCAGAGGCAGACGCTTCGTGGAACAAAAAAATACCCTTTGACCTGTATCACAAGAACAACGGATCTCAACTGAGTTCTCTGTACAGCTTACTTCCAAAACACACACACACTTTGTCCAAACATCACTTATTCAATGTTTGACCCTCAGACAAAATGTTACATGCACGCGCACAATCAGACAAGTATTCATTCTAAATTATTGACAGGCATATTAACAAAATAGAATTTCTGCAGCGAAATTGACTGCATCACGTTACATCGTATTAACAAGAAGTTATTTTACAAATACGCACCGTCTGCTTAACAGTGTATGTACACCGTACTATTGTTGCATCATTCAAAACGAGTAGGCCGTTGCATGCTGGCGCCTGGGTCAAAATGTAGCAAATTCAAACCATTACGCTACAAATAGATCACGGCACTTCGATGGCAACACAAGCAATCGTCATCAGGTGGGACAAGCACAGCAGCAAGAAGAAGAAACTGCTGGAGTAGGCGCCTACTACTTCAGCAGTTTCTCTTGCTGTGGTTGTCCCACCTGATGATGATTGCTTGTGTTGTGATCTAAACGCCGTGATCTGTTATGTTTCTACTACGTGGTGACTTTACTGAAAGAATTCAAGAGTGTGGATTCCTGCAGTCACGAAAGCTTCGAATCAAGATTGCCTACAAACTACACAACTGAGATGACGCATCAATCATCGCCCCCTACTGACAGGCTCTTGTCCACATGCAGGCCGGTGCAGGGCCACCACCTTGTGCCACACAGGGGCAGCTGCTACTTGGGGATGTTTCAGACGAGGTACGACACAAAACTCTGAGTTGCTGAGGCGGTTAAGAAAGCACCGTGTAAATGCAATTATTATAACATAGTGAATGCTTGGGGGCTTATTGTCTCTCGCTCCTGGTTAAAGATCTACCCAACCCACAGGTCCACAACGACTGGCCGCTCTTACCCTGCAGGTTGAACCAAGGAACTGAGTGTCCAACTTCACGTTCTTGTCATTAAAGGCCTGTGACAAAGGTGCATCTATTGGAGCGACATTGTCTCAAGCTTACACATCTACCGGGTCTCCACTTGACTTTGTATTGTCTCGGAGGAAGTCCACCCACACCTCCACTTCCACAAACTGCTGGGAGTTGCCTCGCTCTGCCTCACAAGTCAGAATTCTCCTCCTGCTTCACGTTGCCTCCATCGATGTGAAGGTCCCATTTTGGATTTGAATCTTCATCTTCACATTTCACCTTCACTTCTTCACTCTTCACCATCACTTCTTCACATTTCACCTTCACTTCTTCACATTTCACCATCACCTCTTCATATTTCACCTCGATACCTTTAAAAGTGTCGAAGCTGGGATTTTCCTCCGGTTCGTGTTTCATGAGGGATGGGCTCATTGCGGCACTTTGACTTTCACAAGCTGATTTCAGACTGCACTCCTTGTGGATCTTCTGATGCTTGTGCGTTCTCTGGTGTACTTGAAGATTTGATGAATTTGCAAATGCCTTCCCACACACACTGCACTTGAAGGGTTTCTCTCCCATGTGTGTTCTCTGGTGTTTTTTAAGAGCAGATGACCGTGAAAATGCCTTCCCACAAACAGTGCACTTGAAGGGTTTCTCTCCCGTGTGTGTTTTCTGGTGTCTTTGAAGATTAGATGAATCTAAAAATGCCTTCCCACAAACACTGCACTTGAAGGGTTTCTCTCCCGTGTGCGTTCTCTGGTGTGTTTTAAGAGCAAATGAATCTGAAAATGCCTTCCCACACACACTGCACCTGAAGGGTTTCTCTCCCGTGTGTGTTCTCTGGTGTGTTTTAAGAGCAAATGAATCTGAAAATGCCTTCCCACACACACTGCACCTGAAGGGTTTCTCTCCCGTGTGTGTTCTCTGGTGTTTTTTAAGAGTAGATGAATCTGAAAATGTCTTCCCACACACACTGCACCTGAAGGGTTTCTCTCCTGTGTGTGTTCGCTGGTGTGTTTTAAGAGCAGATGACCATGAAAATGCCTTCACACAGACACTGCACTTGAAGGGGTTCTCTCCCGTGTGTGTTCTCTGGTGTACTTTAAGATGTGGTGACTGTGAAAACGTCTTCCCGCACAGAGTGCACTTGAAGGGTTTCTCTCCCGTGTGTGTTCTCTCGTGTACTTGAAGATTTGATGACTGTGCAAACATCATCCCACACAAAATGCACCTGAAGGGTTTCTCTCCTGTGTGTGTTCTCTGGTGTATTTTAAGAGCAGATGACCGTGAAAATGCCTTCCCACACACACTGCACCTGAAGGGTTTCTCTCCTGTGTGAGTTCTCTGGTGGGTCTTAAGAACTGATGGCCATGCAAATGCCTTGTCACACACACTGCACTTGAAGGGTTTCTCTCCCGTGTGTCTTCTCTGGTGTGTTTTAAGAGCAAATGAACCTGAAAATGTCTTCCGACACACACTGCACCTGAAGGGTTTCTCTCCCGTGTGTGTTCTCTGGTGTTTTTTAAGAGTAGATGAATCTGAAAACGTCTTCCCACACACACTGCACTTGAAGGGTTTCTCTCCCGTGTGTGTTCTCTGGTGTGTTTTAAGAGCAGATGACCATGAAAATGTCTTCCCACACACACTGCACCTGAAGGGTTTCTCTCCCGTGTGTGTTCTCTGGTGTGTTTTAAGAGTAGATGAATCTGAAAATGTCTTCCCACACAGTGCATTTGAAGGGTTGCTTTCCTGTGTGTGTTCTCTGGTGTTTTTTAAGAGCAAATGACTGTGAAAATGCCTTTACACACACAGTGCACTTGAAGGGTTTCTCTCCTGTGTGTGTTCGCTGGTGGGTCTCAAGAACTGATGACCATGCAAATGCCTTGTCACACACAGTGCACTTGAAGGCTTTCTCTCCTGTGCGAGTTCTCTGGTGCTGTGTAAAATTTCCAGTCCGATCCGTGCTGTATGCACGCTGGTCGCATTGTTGACTTGTCGTACCGAGCTGCTGTGCTGACTGCCTTTGCTCCATCAGACCAGCGTCAGCTGCAGACAGAAAATAAGAATATCCACACCATCTACACGTCAGTATCGAGCCATGGAGGAATTAATATATACAGTCACACGTGACTTACACGTCTATATTCATTCATGTATTCATGACTAGCTGTACTACCCGGCTTCGCCCGGGACTTGGATCCACCACGTCCGGCCGCCTTTGTCTCCCCAGTGGCGATGTTCACACCACCACAGCAGTTACTCGTTTGAGGCTGAGTCGACCTAGGGGAGGCCCAGAAGCGGTTCATAGCGCGGCGTAGCGCTAACCGCTACACTACAATGCGTGACGCTTCCACACACACACACAGACACACACATACAAAGATCCCCCGTATAGCCTTAACAGACTGTAGGGACAAGTGCTGTTAGCGAGCACCTATGAAGGCCGGAACGGTACACAAGGGGGTGGGTGGCCAGCACCACGCCCGACCGCCTTTGTCTCCCTAGTGACGATGTTTACACACCGCACCAGGTACTCATTTGAGGCTGAGTCGACCTAGATACACAGATACACACACACAGAAACACACACAGACACACACACACAGACAACGCTAACCGCTACACTACAATGCGTGACGCTTCCACATGCGAGGGTCACGTGACAGATTTGACGTCACAGCTCACTTGCCGTGCAAAAAATCTATACATTATTGAGCTCCCCCCCCAAAAAAAAACACACAAAAGTGTATTTGTATAATGTTTGCACGGTGTACAGTCTGGAAAGTACCCACATGGCAAATTTCCAGTTTGTTGCATGTCGGGAAGTACGCTAAACATTTTGAACAGACAACACACACAATCACAACTTTGCCTTTTATATATATTTCGAGATGCAGTGAAAAACTTTCCAAAAATTCATCACGCGGTTTCAGTTTTTTTATTTTCAGTTTGATTTATTTTGGTTATAGTCCCGTGAGCCATTCGGCTCTTGAATCGGGTGCAACCACAACAAGCAACAAAACAAATACACGACCAAGAAAAACATCTTACAGTGACTATGTGTGACTGTGCAAACAGCACTGTCATGGCACGCAATGAGAGGGCAAATGTCATAAATATTCCTGTAAGCCCTCGCATCTTCAACATTAATGTTGCCATAGAAACGTTGTGGGGTGTTTTGCTTCATTTAAAAAAAGAAAAATTAATATCTGTTATTTTGTTATTTAATTTTCTATCTACGTGACTTTACCGAAAGAACCAAGAATATTAATTCCTGCAGTCACCAAAGTTTAAAGTCAAAACATTCACACACGTTGACAAAGCCTCACCTTGTGTTGTTGTGGGCAGGTCGCTTTTGATAACAAGAGCGGTATAGCAGCTCAAGCGGGCTTGGCCTGGTAACAAAAGAAAATAAAAACTGCGTGAATATTTACAATAAAACAAAGTTACAAAGTGGCGAGCCGGGTGAAGACAAATTAAACTTAAGCGAGATAATTAAAGTAAACGCAATCAGGCGAGGGCAGGAGGCAAGGCCCCGCGTGGCTAGGCCCCGCGTTGTAAAGTTCCAACCTGGACATCGATTCCCATGCTCGCTGCTACTCAACTGACATCCCTACGAGAGAGAGCGAGGTTCTACCTTGGTAAACAACAACCACAACCACCACCACAACAACCACAATCGCAATGAGAATTTCTCACCTCGGATTTTAGTGCAGGAAGCGATAGCTTCCTGTTACCTCGTGACGTCACGCGGCAGCAGGTGATGTGACGTCACTTCGGGGGTACGAGACACGCTCCTCCCACAATGAGCGGCTCCGTAACTGAATTATCGAATGAATAAATTATGTTAATGTTGCGCCCATATGTTGTGAGTGCTGAACTCGTCGCAATAAACTCGCGACGGCTTTAACGAATACATTATGTTAATGAGCCGCCAGTCACTGGGCGTAGCTTTGCCCAAATAAGGATTGGCACTGGAACGCAATCGGCAGTGACCCAAGCGGAGGTGACGTCACGCTCAAGAGAGCGGTTGAATACCTTGGTGACATGACATCACTAGCGAGGTACACCTGCCCCTGGCGTTTCACGCCGATGAGGTAATGCAGAGTGGTGACGTCACAGAGCGGGATTGGAGTTAGTTGATTTAGATTCATTTTACATTGCTCCCTCCCTTGGGTGTGTGGGCTCAGCTACAACAACAACGTGGACATTATTGTGTATACACTGTGTGTGTACGTACACTGTGTGTGTGTGTACACTGTGTGTGTACACTGTGTGTGTGTGTACACTGTGTATGTGTGTGTATACACTGTGTGTATACACTGTGTGTGTGTACACTGTGTGTGTGTACACACTGTGTTTGTGTGTACACTGTGTGTGTGTACTCTGTGTGTATACACTGTGTGTATACACTGTGTGTGTGTACAATGTGTGTGTGTACACTGTGTTTGTACACTGTGTATACAGTGTGTGTGTGTACACTGTGTGTACACTGTGTGTGTGTACAGTGTGTGTACACTGTGTGTACGTATATACACTATGTATGTACATACACACTGTGTGTGTACACTGTGTGTGTGTACACTGTGTGTGTGTACACTGTGTGTGTGTACACTGTGTGTGTGTACACTGTGTGTGTGTAGTGGGGGGCACAGGTGGTGCATTGGCCAGTCATCTCAGTCAGTCGACCCATGGCATCTTTTCATCAATTTATTTTCAATTTATTATTTTAATTTATTATGAAAATGTTAATTTATTATTTTTTATCATTTATTTTTCTATCTACGTGACTTTACCGAAAGAACCAGGAATATGGTAGCGCTTTCTCTTTATTGCCGAGGTTCAAGATTCAAATCCGACAGGCATATCTGGCTACCCCAGAAACATTCACCACAATATGCGCTGTTCTGCTTAACAGCGGATGTCAAACAAACCACTGTGTCACTCACAACGCACATTGCATGTTGGTGTCACGGTCAAAATTGTGGCAATTCCAGACACTATCCAGAAACTCCACAGGGAGATGACGCATCAATGATCGCCCCCTACCGACAGACTCATGTCCATGTGCAGGCCGGTGCAGGGCCACCTTGTGCCACACAGGGGGAGCTGCCACTAGGGGGCGCCCTTCCATTGTTTGAGATGAGGTTCGATACGAAACACCGAGTTGCTGAGGCAATTAGGCAAGCGACTTATGAGTGCAAATATGTTGTTTATAACGTAGTGAATGATTGGGAGCTTAATTGTCTCTCGCTCCTGCTCACAGATTTATCCGGCCCACAGCTCCACAGATACCAGCCGCTCCTCCTGGGCAGGTTCGGTTACGTACGGTGCGAAATAAGTTCCAGACACACACACACAGAGACTCACACAGATACACACACAGAGACTCACACACAGACACACACACAGAGACCCATGGATTAACACGGTTGGCTAGGTATGGTGCGAAATAAATTACAGATAAACACTCCTTTGAGCAAGTTTGAGTCACGGGCCATGCAAGTTGACCGGGCGCGTGTTGCTACTGACAGTCGTTGAATACGGTTGGATAGACGCTGATAGAGAGACACACACACAGACAAGACAGGCAGATAGACACAGACAAGAGGAACACAGAGACGACAGAGAGACAGGCAGAGAGAAACACAGAGGCAAACAGATGACACAGACGGACAGAGACAGAGAGATGTTGAATCGAACACACTGAACTCGCTCCATTGAAAGAGATTCCTCGATCTTCGCAATCCCCGGAAGTCGTTCTTATTTTTATTGATTTAATTGCGTGTGGTGTGTACGTGCAAGCAATGTGGGATATCGATGTACACAGATATGAACAAGATCAGCAGACAAGACGTCTTTAATTTAATCGGTCTCTCCACGAAACAAAGGAATGTTGAACACAAAATATAAATCCCACGGCCTTCGTGCGAGTCCATAATTACTGCAGCATTGATTCAGTGCAAGCCAACTGTGGACCAGTTTTGGTGGACAATGTCTCAACAGTAGTGGGGCTTGCTTCAAGCCATGGTTGTGAACATCCAGACGTGAATCAGCAAAGAGCATTTCTAGTCCAAGTTCGACAAATCTACGTCAACACGTAAGACAAAATTATAATTCGTGTTGTAGAGAATGTATCTCCTCTGCGTGTAACTTTAAGGTGGTATGCCTTGTAACTGATGAATTATCCGAGTGTGCTTCCTATGTCAAAGACAATGAGTTGCTCCAGATGCTTCCTGAAACACAAAAATACCCTTTGACCTGTATCACAAGAACATCGGGTCTCACCTGAGTTATCTGTACAGGTTGCTTCCAAAACACACACGCACTTTGTCCTAACATCACTAATTCAATGTTTGACCCTTATAAAAAAAAAGTGATGCACGTACACACAAAATCAGACAAGTGTTCATTCTAAATTTCGATTTAAAGCTTTCGTGACTGCAAGGATTCATCTTAAGTCACGTAGAATGAGAATAAAATAATAAATTAATAAAATAAAACAATAAAGCAATTTCTATGACCAGTCTATTTCTATGACCAGTCACAAGCTAATCACTCAGCTATTTCAATGCTAAATTCTCCTGTTTTATATGTAAACCCCTTTGTCAAGGTGCCTCACCTCTCTAAACCAGCTTAAAAGATGCTACGAATCTTAACAGCGTTCATTGAAGCTCTGTCGTCCCGACAGGTCTGTTCCTTTCACCTGAAAGCCACTTGTGTTGTGGCCGAAACGTCGTGAGAATTTTATTGTGTTATTTGATTTTATTATTATAATCTCATTCTACGTGACTTTAACGAAAGAACCAAAATAAATGTTCATTCTAAATTATTGACTGGAATTTTAAGAAAATGTAATTACTGCAGTGAAATCTACTGCATCAGATAACATCTGATTAAAAAGCTATTTGAAAAAATATGCACCGTCTGCTTAACAGTGGATGTAAAACATACTATTGTGTCATTCAAAACGAGTAGGCCATTGCATGCTGGCGAATTCTAAACATTAGCGATAAATTACACAACTGAGATGAAACATCAATCATCGCCCCCTACTGACAGCCTCTTGTTCACATACTCTTTGATTCTTTCAGTAATGTCACGTAGGCAGAAAAAATAATAATAGATCACGACGTTTCGATCGTAACACAAGCGGTCGTCCTCAGGCGGAAAAAAATAATAAATGCAGGCCGGTGCAGGGCCACCACCCTGTGCCACACAGGGGCAGCTGCTACTTGGGGATGCTCTTCGAGTGTTTCAGACGAGATACGATACAAAACTCGGAGTTGCAAAGGTTATTAAGCAAGCACCGTGTAAATGCAATTATTTAGTGAATGCTTGGGAGCTTCTTGGCTCTCGCTCCTGGTTAAAGATCTCCCCAACCCACAGGTCCACAAAGACTGGCCGCTCGCTCTTACTCTGCAGGTTGAACCTAGGAATTGAGTGTTCAACTTCACATTCTTGTCATTAAAGGCCTGTGACAAAGATGCATCTATTGTAGCGACATCGTCTCTGGCTTACACATCTACCGGGTCTCCACTTGACTTTGTATTGTCTAGGAAGTCCACCCACACCTCCACTTCCACAAACTGTTGGGAGTTGCCTCGCTCTGCCTCACAGTCAGAAATCTCCTCCTGCTTCACGTTGCCTCCATCGATGTGAAGGTCCCATTTTGGAGTTGAATCTTCATCTTCACATTTCACCTTCACTTCTTCACTCTTCACCATCACATCTTCACATTTCACCTTCACCTCTTCATATTTCACCATCACCTCTTCATATTTCACCTCGATAACTTTAAAAGTGTCCAAACTGGGATTTTCTTCTGGTTCGTGTTTCATGAGGGATGGGCTCATGGCGGCACTTTGACTTTCACAAGCTGATTTCAGACTCCACTCCTTGTGGATCTTCTGATGCTTCTGTGTTCTCTGGTGTACTTGAAGATTTGATGAATTTGCAAACATCTGCCTACACACAGTGCACTTGAAGGGTTTCTCTCCCGTGTGTGTTCTCTGGTGTACTACAAGAGCAGATGAATGTGCAAACGCCTTCCCACACACACTGCACTTGAAGGGTTTCTCTCCCGTGTGTGTTCTCTGGTGTACTTTAAGATGTGGTGACTGTGCAAACGCCATCCCGCACAGAATGCACCTGAAGGGTTTCTCTCCCGTGTGTGTTCTCTGGTGTCTTTGAAGATGTGACACATGTACAAACGCCTTCCCGCACAAGGTGCACCTGAAGGGTTTCACTCCCGTGTGTGTTCTCTGGTGGGTCTGAAGAACTGATGGCCAGGCAAATGCCTTCCCACACACAGTGCACTTAAAGGGTTTCTCTCCAGTGTGTGTTCTCTGATGTTTTTTAACAACAGATGACTGTGCAAATGCCTCCCCATACACACTGCACTTGAAGGGTTTCTCTCCCGTGTGTGTTCTCTGGTGTTTTTTAAGAGCAGATGGCCGTGAAAATGCCTTCCCACAAACACTGCACTTGAAGGGTTTCTCTCCCGTGTGTGTTCTCTGGTGTCTTTGAAGATTAGATGAATCTGGAAATGCCTTCCCACACACACTGCACTTGAAGGGTTTCTCTCCCGTGTGTGTTCTCTGGTGTTTTTTAAGAGCAGATGACTGTGAAAATGCCTTGTTACACACACTGCACTTGAAGGGTTTCTCTCCCGTGTGAGTTCTCTGGTGTATCTCAAGAACTGATGGCCATGCAAATGCCTTCCCACACACTGTGCACTTGAAGGGTTTCTCTCCCGTGCGAGTTCTCTGGTGCTGTGTCAAATTTCCAGTCCGATCCGTGCTGTATGCACGCTGGTCGCATTGTTGACTTGTCGTACCGAGCTGTGCCGACGGCCTTTGCTCCATCAGACCAGCGTCAGCTGCAGACAGAAAAAAATAATATCCACACCATCGACACGTCAGTATCGATGCACAGAGGAATGCACATATAGTCACATGTGACTTACACGTCTATACTTATTCATATATTCATGATGTAGTGAAAAAGTGTCCCAAATTCATCACACGGGCTGTGATGGCACACAATGAGAGGGCAAATGGTTATAAACATGCCTGGAAGCCCTCGTATCTTCAAAATGAATGATAACCCAAAACTCTAAGCACACAATTTCGGCTGTCTGGCTACAAAAGGAATATTTCTAAGAGCTAAATTCAGCTGACATAGCATGAATTAATGTTCAATCACAACTCAGATGTCCTTGAATGCTGGGATGAACAGTTCCGACTTCAGCTGAATGTGTGTGCTGTGTTCACATCCTGTTTCCATTCTTATTAAGAGTTCCTGAGGAAAACAAAAATAAACTATTGTTTTGATATAACCTCCGTGTGCAATAGAGTTAATAGACTTAACTGCAAACACAAACTTGACACTGTCACACACTGCCATGAGTAAAAAGGTTGCGGTGTGACCAGAACCATGCCTGGCCACCTTCATCTGCTCAGCATTAATTCTTCCTCACTCCACCAAGTAATGAATCGAGGATCAATCAACATAGCCGAGGCTATCCGTGTCTCTGTCTCTCTCTCTCCCCGTGGTGAAGGTGTTCCCCTCCACACATTCAGAGTCAACAGCGGCACGCGCTTAGCGTCTTTGACCGATAGATACATTGACACACGTATTGTTGGTTCTTTCAGTAAAGTCACGTAGATAGAAAATAAAAATAACAGATTAAATTTAATAAGATAAAGACCACTTGTGTTGCGATCGAAACGTCGTGGGTTTTTTGCTTTATTTTAAATTTTTTATTTTTCATTTATTTTTATTATTTTATTTTCTATCTACGTGAATTCACCGAAAGAACCAAGAATATTAATTCCTGCAGTCACCAAAGTTTTAAGTCAAAACATTCACACACGTTGACAAAGCCTCACCTTGTGTTGTTGTGGGCAGGTCGCTTCTGATAACAAGAGCGGTATAGCAGCTCAAGCGGGCTTGGCCTGCTAACAAAAGAAAATAAAAACTGCGTGAATATTTACAATAAAACAAAGTTACAAAGTGGCGAGCCGGGTGAAGACAAATTAAACTTAAGCGAGATAATTAAAGTGAATGCAATCAGGCGAGGGCAGGAGGCAAGGCCCCGCGTGGCTAGGCCCCGCGTTGTAAAGTTCCAACCTGGACATCGATTCCCATGCTCGCTGCTACTCAACTGACATCCCTACGAGAGAGGCTCTACCTTGGTAAACAACAACCACCACCACAACAACCACCACAACGATGAGAATTTCTCACCTCGGATTTCAGTGCAAGCCCGCACACGGCAGCTTCCTGTTACCTCGCGACAGCAGGAAGTAGTATGACGTCAGTGCCCTTCCACAAGCAGCTCTCCAACTGAATAAATTATGTTAATGACGCCGGCCCATATGTCGAGGGATGGGGGCGTGGGCACTGACCCCGTCGAAATAAACTCTCGACGGCTTTAACGGTACATTATGTTAATGAGCCACCAGTCACTGGGCGTAGCTTTGCCCAAATAAGGATTGCCACTGGACCGATATCGGCAGTGACCCAAGCGGAGGTGACGTCTCGCTCAAGAGCGCGGTGGACGGGGGAGGGGTGAATACCTTGGTGACATGACGTCACTAGCGAGGTACACCTCCCCCTGGCGTTTCACGCCGGACGTACTGCAGAGTGGTGACGTCACAGAGTTGCAGTTTAAGTTAATTTAGATTAATTTTCCATTGCTTCCTCCCTTTGGGGTGTGAGCTCAGCAACAACGTGGACATTATTGTGTATACACTGTGTGTGTGTGTGTACACTGTGTGTGTACACTGTGTGTGTGTACACTATGTGTATACACTGTGTGTGTCGCTGTGTCACTGAGTACCTGGTGCGGTGTGTAAATATCGCCACTAGGGAGACAAAGGCGGTCGGGCGTGGTGCTGGCCACCCACCCCCTCGTGTACCGTTCCGGCCTTCATAGGTGCTCGCTAACAACACTTGCCCCTACAGTCTGTTAAGGCTACACGGGGGATCTTTGTCTTTGTGTGTCACTGTGCCTGGCACAAGCGTCGTGGTGACGTCACCGCCACTTAGTGGCGAATGGCGGTTGTTGTTGTGTCACTGTGTCACTGTGTGTGTGTCACTGTGTGTATATACACTGTGTACCCTGTGTGTGTACACTGTGTGTGTGTGTACACTATGTGTATACACTGTGTGTGTGTACACTGTGTGTGTGTACAGTGTGTGTACAGTGTGTGTGTGTACACTGTGTACATTGTGTGTGTACACTGTGTGTGTGTACACTGTGTGTCCGAACCCCCGGCAAGGCCATCTACTTAATGACGAGAGAAAATTCACATGAAATGTCCTTTTCAATGAAGTCTTCCAGATGTAAATTGATACAAGCTTTTAATGAGGAAATAAAATCATCTAATTCAAAACACAACACAATTCAAAGATGTTTCATTTTAAAACTTCAAAACGGAGCATGGGGTACTTGCGTGAATGCGTCCTTCGTGTGCAAATGTTGTGACTTTCCTGGCCTGAAGGCCGTCAATGTGTTGGACCCTTATTGGTGCACAGCGTCTCAACAACAGCAGTGGGGTTTGCTTCAACCGATAGGTACGAACATCCAGACGTGAATCAGCAAGGAGCATTTATAGTCCCAGTAAGACAAAATCTACGTCAACACGTAAGACAAAACTACAATTCGTGTTGTAGAGAATGTACCTCCTCCTATACGTGTAACTTTCAAGTGGTATGCCTTGTAACTGATGAATGATCCGAGCGTGCTCCCTATTTCAAAGACAATGAGTTGCTCCAGAGGCAGATGCTTCGTGAAACACAAAAGTACCCTTTGACCTGTATCACAAGAACAACGGGTCTCACCCGAGTTCTCTGTACAGGTTACTTCCAAAACACACACACACACACATTGTCCTAACATCACTTATTCAATGTTTGACCCTCAGACAAAATGTTACATGCACGCGCACAATCAGACAAGTATTCATTCTAAATCATTGACGGGCATATTAACAACATTGAATTACTGCAGCGAAATTGACTGCATCACGTTACATCGCATTAACAAGAAGTTATTTTACAAATGCGCACCGTCTGCTTAACAGTGTATGTACAACGTACTATTGTTGCGTCATTCCAAATGAGTAGGCCGTTGCATGCTGGCGTCTGGGTCAAAATGTAGCAAATTCAAACCATTACGCTACAAATAATAAATCACGGCGTTTCGATGGCAACACAAGCAATCGTCATCAGGTGGGACAAGCACAGCAGCAAGAAGAAACTGCTGGAGTAGGCGCCTACTTCTTCAGCAGTTTCTCTTGCTGTGGTTGTCCCACCTGATGACGATTGCTTGTGTTGTGATCTAAATGCCGTGATGTGTTATGTTTCTACCCACGTGGTGACTTTACCGAAAGAACTCAAGAGTGTGGATTCCTGCAGTCACGAAAGCTTGGAATCAAGATTGCCTACAAACTACACAACTGGGATGACACATCAATCATCGCCCCCTACTGACAGGCTCTTGTCCACATGCAGGCCGGTGCAGGGCCACCACCTTGTGCCACACAGGGGCAGCTGCAACTTGGGGATGCTCTTCGAGTGTTTCAGACGAGGTACGACACGAAACTTTGAGTTGCTGAGGCGATAAAGCAAGCACCGTGTAAATGCAATTGTTATAACATAGTGAATGCTTGGGAGCTTATTGTCTCTCGCTCCTGGTTAGAGATCTACCCAACCCACAGGTCCACAAAGACTGGCCGCCCTTACTCTGCAGGATGAACCTAAGAAATGAGTGTTCAACTTCACATTCCTGTCATTAAAGGCCTGTGACAAAGGTGCATCTATTGTAGCGACATCGTCTCTGGCTTACACATCTACCGGGTCTCCACTTGACTTTGTATTGTCTCGGAAGAAGTCCACCCACACCTCCACTTCCACAAACTGCTGGGAGTTGCCTCGCTCTCCCTCACAGTCAGAATTCTCCTCCTGCTTTACGTTGCCTCCATCGATGTGAAGGTCCCATTTTGGTGTTTAATCTTCATCTTCACATTTCACCTTCACTTCTTCGTTCTTCACCATCACTTCTTCCCTCTTCAACTCTTCACATTTTACCTTCACCTCTTCATATTTCAGCTCGATACCTTTAAAAGTGTCCAGGCTGGGATTTTCTTCCGGTTCGTGTTTCATGAGGGATGGGCTCATTGCGGCACTTTGACTTTCACAAGCTGATTTCAGACTCCACTCCTTGCAGATCTTTTGATGCTTCTGTGTTCTCTGGTGTACTTGAAGATTTGATGAATGTGCAAATGCCTTCCCGCACACACTGCACTTGAAGGGTTTCTCTCCCGTGTGTGTACTCTGGTGTACTTGAAGATTTGATGAATGTGCAAACGCCTTCCCGCACACACTGCACTTGAAATGTTTCTCTCCCGTGTGTGTTCTCTGGTGTGATTTAAGAGCAGAGGAACCTGAAAATGTCTTCCCACACACACTGCACTTGAAGGGTTTCTCTCCCGTGTGTGTTCTCTGGTGTGTTTTAAGAGCAAATGAACCTGAAAATGTCTTCCCACACACACTGCACCTGAAGGGTTTCTCTCCCGTGTGTGTTCCCTGGTGTGTTTTAAGAGTAGATGAATCTGAAAATGTCTTCCCACACACACTGCACCTGAAGGGTTTCTCTCCTGTGTGTGTTCTCTGGTGTGTTTTAAGAGCGGATGACCATGAAAATGTCTTCGTACACACACTGCACCTGAAGGGTTTCTCTCCCGTGTGTGTTCTCTGGTGATTTTTAAGAGTAGATGAATCTGAAAATGCCTTCACACACACACTGCACTTGAAGGGTTTCTCTCCCGTGTGTGTTCTCTGGTGTATTTTAAGAGCAGATGACCGTGAAAATGCCTTCCCACACACACTGCACCTGAAGGGTTTCTCTCCTGTGTGAGTTCTCTGGTGGGTCTTAAGAACTGATGGCCATGCAAATGCCTTGTCACACACACTGCACTTGAAGGGTTTCTCTCCTGTGTGTGTTCTCTGGTGTCTTTGAAGATGAGATGAATCTGAAAATGCCTTCCCACACACACTGCACTTGAAGGGTTTCTCTCCCGTGTGTGTTCTCTGGTGTGTTTTAAGAGCAAATGAACCTGAAAATGTCTTCCGACACACACTGCACCTGAAGGGTTTCTCTCCCGTGTGTGTTCTGTGGTGTTTTTTAAGAGTAGATGAATCTGAAAATGTCTTCCCACACACACTGCACTTGAAGGGTTTCTCTCCCGTGTGTGTTCTCTGGTGTGTTTTAAGAGCAGATGACCATGAAAATGTCTTCCCACACACACTGCACTTGAAGGGTTTCTCTCCCGTGTGTGTTCTCTGGTGTGTTTTAAGAGTAGATGAATCTGAAAAAGTCTTCCCACACACAGTGCATTTGAAGGGTTTCTCTCCCGTGTGTGTTCTCTGGTGTTTTTTAAGAGCAAATGACTGTGAAAATGCCTTTCCACACACACTGCACTTGAAGGGTTTCTCTCCCGTGTGTGTTCTCTGGTGTGTTTTAAGAGCAAATGAATCTGAAAATGTCTTCCCACACACACTGCACTTGAAGGGTTTCTCTCCCGTGTGTGTTCTCTGGTGTCTTTGAAGATGAGATGAATCTGAAAATGCCTTCCCACACACACTGCACTTGAAGGGTTTCTCTCCCGTGTGTGTTCTCTGGTGTGTTTTAAGAGTAGATGAATCTGAAAATGTCTTCCCACAAACACTGCACTTGAAAGGTTTCTCTCCCGTGTGTGTTCTCTGGTGTATTTTAAGAGCAGATGACTGTGAAAATGCCTTCCCACACACAGTGCACTTGAAGGGTTTCTCTCCTGTGTGTGTTCTCTGGTGGGTCTCAAGAACTGATGGCCATGCAAATGCCTTGTCACACACACTGCACTTGAAGGGTTTCTCTTCTTTGCGAGTTCTCTGGTGCTGTGTCAAATTTCCAGTCCGATCCGTGCTGTATGCACGCTGGTCGCATTGTTGACTTGTCGTCCCGGCTTGCTGTGCTGACTGCCTTTGCTCCATCAGACCAGCGTCAGCTGCAAACAGAAAATAAGAATATCCACACCATCTACACGTCAGTATCGAGCCATGGAGGAATTAATATATACAGTCACACGTGGCTTACACGTCTATATTCATTCATGTATTTATGACTAGCTGTACTATCCGGCTTCGCCCGGGACTTGGATCCACCACGTCCGGCCGCCTTTGTCTCCCCAGTGGCGATGTTCACACCACAGCAGTTACTCGTTTGAGGCTGAGTCGACCTAGGGGAGGCCCAGAAGCGGTTCAAATAATCGTCGCCGGTGGTGGCCGTGAGCGGCAATCGAACTCGGGTCACCGGGTTCGTAGTGCGGCGTAGCGCTAACCGCTACACTGCAATGCGTTACGCTTTCACATACACACAGACACATACACACACAGACACACACACACACATAGACACAGATACACACACACAGACACACACAGACACACACACAGACACACACACAGACACACACACACAGATACACACACACAGACACACATACACACACACACACAGACAACGCTAACCACTACACTACAACGCGTTACTCTTCCACATGCGAGGGTCACGTGACAGATTTGACGTCACAGCTCACTTGCCGTCCAAAAAATCTATACATTATTGAGCTCCCCTCCCCCCTTAAAAACACAAAAGTGTATTTGTATAATGTTTGCACGGTGTACAGTCTGGAAAGTACCCACATGGCAAATTTACAGTTTGTTGCATGTCGGGAAGTACGCTAAACATTTTGAACGGACACACACAATCACAACTTTGCCTTTTATATATATTTGGAGATGCAGTGAAAAACTTTCCCAAATTCATCACGCGGTTTCAGTTTTTTGATTTTCAGTTTGATTTATTTTGGTTATAGTCCCGTGAGCCATTCGGCTCTTGAATCGGGTGCAACCACAACAAGCAACACAACAACAACACGACCAAGAAAATCATCTTACAGTGACTATGTGTGACTGTGCAAACAGCACTGTCATGGCACGCAATGAGAGGGCAAATGTCATAAATATTCCTGTAAGCCCTCGCATCTTCAACATTAATGTTGCCATAGAAACGTTGTGGGGTTTTTTGCTTCATTGTAAAAAAAGAAAAATGATTATCTGTTATTTTAATTTTATTTTCTATCTACGTGACTTTACCGAAAGAACCAAGAATATTAATTCCTGCAGTCACCAAAGTTTTAAGTCAAAACATTCACACACGTTGACAAACCCTCACCTTGTGTTGTTGTGGGCAGGTTGCTTCTGATAACAAGAGCGGTATAGCAGCTCAAGCGGGCTTGGCCTGCTAACAAAAGAAAATAAAAACTGCGTGAATATTGACAATAAAACAAAGTTACAAAGTGGCGAGCCGGGTGAAGACAAATTAAACTTAAGCGAGATAATTAAAGTGAACGCAATCAGGCGAGGGCAGGAGGCAAGGCCCCGCGTGGCTAGGCCCCGCGTTGTAAAGTTCCAACCTGGACATCGATTCCCATGCTCGCTGCTACTCAACTGACATCCCTACGAGAGAGAGAGGCTCTACCTTGGTAAACAACAACAACCACCACGACAACAACCACAATCGCAATGAGAATTTCTCACCTCGGATTTCAGTGCAGGAAGCGATATCTTCCTGTTGCCTCGTGACGTCACGCGGCAGCAGGTGACATGACGTCACTTATGGGCAACGAGACACGCTCCTCCCACAATGAGCTGCTCCGTAAATAAATTAGAGTATGATTAAATTATGTTAATGTACCATTCGATATATTGTAGGTGCTGAACCCGTCGCAATAAATTCGCGACGGCTTCAAAGATTACATTATGTTAATGAGCCGCCAGTCACTGGGCGTAGCTTTGCCCAAATAAGGATTGCGACTGGACCGATAACGGCAGTGACCCAAGCGGAGGTGACGTCACGCTCAAGAGCGTGGTGGACGGGGGAATGCCTTGGTGACATGACGTCACTAGCTAGGTACACCTCCCCCTGGCGTTTCACGCCGATGAAGTAATGCAGGGTGGTGACGTCACAGAGCGGGATTGGAGTTTAAGTTGATTTAGATTAATTTTCCATTGCTCCCTCCCTTTGGTGCGTGAGCTCAGCAACAACAACGTGGACATTATTGTGTATACTCTGTGTGTGTGTACACTGTGTGTGTGTGTACACTGTGTGTGCATACACTGTGTGTCTGTGTATAGTGTGTGTGTGTACTGTGTACACTGTGTGTGTGTACACCGTGTGTGTGTACACTGTGTGTACACTGTGTATACACTGTGTGTACACTGTGTGTGTGTACACTATGTGTGTACACTGTGTGTGTGTGTACACTGTGTGTGTGTGTACACTGTGTGCGTGTACAGTGTGTGTGTACACTTCTAGATTTAAAGCTTTCGTGACTGCAAGGATCCATACTCTTTGGTTCTATTGGGTAAAGTCACGTAGGTCAAAGACGTTGTACTGTCCCCTGACGATATCCTTGTCAGCTTCGATGTGGTCTCTTTGTTCACCAAGGTCCCAGTACCTGATACCATTGAAATAATTGAAAATTTGGTCCAACATGGACTAGACCCCGACACACCTGCACTGGTTAGGCACTGCCTCAACAATACCTACTTTACTTGGAATGGCTCCTTCTACAAACAAAATGAGGGTACCCCCATGGGATCCCCCTTATCACGAGTGATAGCCAATATTTTCATGGAGAAATTTGAATCAGACGCCATCCAGACTTCCACACTCAGACCTTCCCTGTGGAAGAGAAATGTGGATGACACTTTCGTCATTTGGCCACATGGCCTCCCAGCTCTGAACCTTTTCCTACACCACATCAATTCCAGACATCCCGCCATCAAATTCACCATGGAAGTGGAGAAAGATGGCAAGCTACCATTCTTAGCCGTTCTGTTTGAGAGGAGACCTGATGGCTCATTGGGGCATTCTGTCTACAGGAAACCCACCCACACAGATTCCTACTTGAAACCTGATTCCCACCACCACCCAGCCTAAAATAATTCTCTCATCAAAACTTTATACCATAGGGCTCATTACATTTCCGACCAACACCACCTGACCAGTGAATTAAAACATGTACACCTGGCCCTCAAAAGGAATGGTTACTCTGACCGTACCATCCACCAAGCTGTCTCTCCCTCCATACAGAAACAACCACTTGATACTCCGGTCAAAACCATCACACTTCCATATATAGCAGGCGTTACTAAAAAGATTTCCAAAATTCTAAACAAACACAAGATCCAGGTCCGGTTCAATACAGTACACAAAATTCGTGATCTGATTCCATCCATGAAGGATGTCATTCCTGATTTACAGTACCCCGGGGTTTACAAATTGAGTTGTACCTGCGGTGATTGCTACATCGGTGAGACAAAGCGACATGTCTCTGACCGAATTCGCGAGCACAAATCAGATTTGAAACACGGCAAAACGAATTCTTCTGCCGTGGCTGATCACTGTTACAACGCTGTGGGGGATCACGATATAATTTTCTCCGATACCAAGGTTCTTTGCAAACCCACGGGCTTTTATCAGAGATTTGTTCATGAAGCAATTCAGATCTACAAACACAGACACAATTTCAACCGAGAGGATGGTTTCAAATTAAGCAACCATTGGAAAGATGTTCTAAACCGAACTAAACATTAAACTAATTTCAATGGTACAATATATTTTTCAAGTAGTGGTACCCCAAACTTTCGCAGCTCTTATAAATTCCCTTTTCACACCATCAATAGGTAAACTCCCCTCCCCCCCTCCCCCCCCCCCGCGCCAAACGGCACGTACACCACCTCTTTCCTAAAATCCGCCAATCAAATGCTAATTTTTATGCAAATTTCTTTGTCAGAACACCTTGTTGCTCGCACACAGTTTAAAGGTCCGCTGTCTGAGCGTGGTTGTGTTTCGCTAAATTCTCCTGTTTGATGAGTACTAGGTGCCTCGGTGAATGTATATGCTCTGACTTTAACATAGCTATTTCTGTGACCAGTTACAAGCTAATCACTCAGCTATTTCAATGCTAAATTCTATGCTAATTCCTTTGTCAAGGGTTACCTCTGCAGATGTGTATACTTTAACTTAGCTATTTCAATGAGCCATTTCAATGCTAATTCCTTTGTCAAGGCGCTTTGTGTTTTCTTCTCACACAGCTTAAAGGTCGTGATCTAAGCGTGGCTTCTCCCACTCCAGCGCTGTCCTCCAGACAGTCTCGTCCCTTCACCTGATGAAGGCCGCTTGTGTTGTGGCCGAAACGTCGTGATTTTTTGTTATTTTATTTTCACCTACGTGACTTTACCCAATAGAACCAAAGAGTATGGATCCTAGCAGTCACGGAAGCTTTAAATCTAAAATTGATTTGTTTCGGCTTTTTTCTTTCTTGCAAGCATCAATTCTTTCCAGGGTTTTTCAGTTAAATAGAAGGGAATGCGAAGTTAACCAAAGACAAGAATCCAAGTTCCGGGCGAAGCTGGGTAGTGAAGTTCGTTACTAATAAACCCCAATGATCCTATCAAAATTAGGGATTTCTATCGGATCGTTGGGGGGCACGTGCCACTCCACCCCCACTGGCTCCACCACTGTCACACACTGGCATGGTTCACAGGTGGTGGTGTGTCCAGACCCACGCCTGGCCACCTTCACCTGCTCAGTATTAATGCTTCCTCACTCCACCAAGTAGTTAATTGAGGATCAATAAACACAGCCGAGGCTGCGTTTCTCTCTCTCTCCCCGTGGTCGTGCGGATTTCCTTTCCGATCCCACGGTCTCCCCTCTACATGTAGAGAATGAACACCTCCACGCGTCTAGAGTGAACACCACTAAGCGTCTAAAGTGAACACCGCCACGTGTCTAGAGTGAACACCGCCACGTGTCTAGAGTGAACACCGCCACGCGTCTAGAGTGAACACCGCCACGTGTCTAGAGTGAACACCACCAAGGCGTCTAGAGTGACCACCACCACGCTGTTGACAAGCCCCACCTTACACCATTGGAAACCTCATTTGCCAGTAACAAAATGATAATTGGTTTTTTACCCTTTTATCTGGCAACAAAACTGACACCTTTTTTACAAGGAGTCATGTTTACATTGACCACAATACCTGCGGTCAGAATGCAAACAAAAAACAACAACTCTGATAATGTATGTGGCACTGTCCTTGAAATTGATTGGTCCACACCCGAGACAACTTTCTTTAGAGCCTCGTCTCATGTTGGTGTTGGACCAGAAGACGCCAAAAAGAAAGTTGTTTCGGTGTAAAAAAACAATTATCAAGTCCCACCTTGTTGTTATTGTTGTTGTGGGCAGGTCGCTTCTGATAACAAGAGCGGTATAGCAGCTCAAGCGGGCTTGGCCTGGTGGAAAAAATAAAAACTGCTTGAATATTTACAATAAAACAAAGTTACAAAGTGGCGAGCCGGGTGAAGACAAATTAAACTTAAGCGAGATAATTAAAGTAAACGCAATCAGGCGAGGGCAGGAGGCAAGGCCCCGCGTGGCTAGGCCCCGCGTTGTAAAGTTCCAACCTGGACATCGATTCCCATGCTCGCTGCTACTCAACTGACATCCCTACGAGAGAGGCTCTACCTTGGTAAACAACAACCACCACAACCGCCACACCACAATCGCAATGAGAAGTTCTCACCTCGGATTTCAGTGCAGTGTTACCTCGTGACGTCACGCGGCAGCAGGTGACGTGACGTCAGATCCGGGGAACGATACACGCTCCTCCCACAATGAGCGGGTCCGTAACTAAATAGTGAATAAATTATGTTAATATTACTTGTCCCATGTGTCGTGGACAATGATCTCGTCGGCTTTAACGAATAAATTATGTTAATGAGTTGCCGTCACTGGGCGTAGCTTTGCCCAAATAAGGATTGGCACTGGAACGCAATCGGCAGTGACACAAGCGGAGCTGACGTCACGCTCAAGAGCGCGGTGTAATACCTTGTTGACATGACGTCACTAGCGAGGTACACCTCCCCCTGGCGTTTCACGCCGATGAAGTAATGCTGAGTGGTGACGTCACAGAGCGGGATTGGAGTTTAAGTTGATTTAGATTCATTTTCATTGCTCCCTCCCTTGGGTGCGTGGGCTCAGCTACAACAACAACGTGGACATTATTGTGTGTACACTGTGTGTATATACTGTGTGTGTGTGTACACTGTGTGTGTGTACACAGTGTGTGTGTACACTGTGTGTGTACACTGTGTGTGTGTACACTGTGTGTGTACACTGTGTGTGTGTACACTGTGTGTGTGTACACAGTGTGTGTACACTGTGTGTGTGTACACTGTGTGTACACGTACACTGTGTGTGTGTACACTGTGTCTGTGTGTGTGTACACTGTGTGTGTACATTGTGTGTGTACACTGTGTGTATACTCTGTGTGTGTGTACACTGTGTGTGTGTACACTGTGTGTGTGTACACTGTGTGTGCACAGTGTGTACACTGTGTGTGTACACTGTGTGTGTACACAATGTGTGTGTGTGTACATGTGTGTGTGTACACAATGTGTGTGTACACTCTGTGTGTGTACACTGTGTGTTTACACTGTGTGTTTACACTGTGTGTGTACACTCTGTGTTTACACTGTGTGTGTGTGTACACTCTGTGTGTGTTTATACTGTGTGTTTACACTGTGTGTGTACACTGTGTGTGTGTACACTGTGTGTGTTTACACTGTGTGTGTGTACACTGTGTGTGTACACTCTATGTGTGTTTACACTGTGTGTGTGTGTACACTGTCTGTGTACAGTGTGTGTGTGTGTACACTGTGTGTGTGTGTACACTGTGTCTGTGTACACTGTGTGTGTGTACACTGTGTGTGTACAGTGTGTGTGTGTACACTGTGTGTGTGTGTGTACATTGTGTCTGTGTACACTGTGTGTGTGTACACTGTGTGTGTTTACACTGTGTGTGTGTACACTGTGTGTGTACACTCTATGTGTGTTTACACTGTGTGTGTGTGTACACTGTCTGTGTACAGTGTGTGTGTGTGTACACTGTGTGTGTGTGTACACTGTGTCTGTGTACACTGTGTGTGTGTACACTGTGTGTGTACAGTGTGTGTGTGTACACTGTGTGTGTATACACTGTGTGTGTACACTGTGTGTGTGTACACTCTGTGAATGTACAATCTGTGTGTGTACACTGTGTGTTTACACTGTGTGTGTGTACAATGTGTGTGTGTGTACACACACAGACACAACCTCTACCGTCAGCAGTGGATGGGTGTAGCGAGGTGCAATGCCCCCCCCCCCCCCATCTGTGTGATTAAAACACACAAACACCACTAGCCTATAATAATAATAAAGTGACCAAAAAGGACAAAGAGTACGTTTGACCTGTCAACTGATATAAATTCCACATTTATATGGCGTAGCCCAGTCTCTCCATTGGATGACTCCTGTTAACCTCACACAGAGTAGTACTCAATTTATTGAGCTCTGATGCCCAAACTGTATTTTGAAATTGCAACCTTTAAAACTGCGAGACAAACGTTTTAACCACATCACTTTCCAGCCAGATATCTCTGCCCAAGTTGGAGCACTCTACCAAATGAATCCAGTCATCTGAAATGAACGTTATTGTAACATGCATTCGGAATTCCTTTGGTCGCCCAAATGAGCCTCCGCACCTTGGCATGGATAGCGAGTCCTGCACTCACATCAGAAGCAATAACGTCCAGATATTTTATTTCAGCATGGCAGATTTTAAGCCACGTTGACTTGGGATAAACCTCCCCAGGTACTTGGTCCGATTGAAACTGTAAAAATAAAATTGTACCCTTAGGGGTTAGCGTAATGCATCAAAGCAGCACTCCCATCTCGCTGGGTTTGTACAAAATATCTGTGCTATACACCATACTACTTTACAGTAATATACTACTATACTTTAGCTGGAATGTAGCATGTTTATGGTAGAGTGGATTATTTGTAAATTTTGATGGAAAATCCAAAGTGTCTTCAGTTATAAGACTCCATCATTCTTCAAGCTGCATACCAATGTTGAACAAACATTTACATTGCTAAAGGACATTTGCAGATGATACATTATTAATGTTTGAGACAGAGGGACATGCCAATGCACGTGAATGTTTTTCAATAAAACATATCAAAACTATACAGTTGCAATGATATTAAAATTAAATCCAAGCAACATTACCATTTTCCCTGCTCCTTGAGTTTGTGCTCAACACTTTAACGTGTACAGGGCCATGGCGGTGTGGGGGCCGACGTCCACCCCACCGCCCTCGCTAGGCAGGTGGGGCGCGACGTCCGCCCCTTCCGCCGCCTCCTCCACCGCGTCGATCGGCTCCCGCCGGGCCCCCGCCGACCGAGTGATCGGGGCCCCCCGCGCTAGCGCCCTCTCCGAGGGACAGACTCGTGCTGCTGGCTCACGGCCGCACGGAGTAAACCCACGCACTCCCGCGCGCACCGCGGCTATCGCTAACGCAGCGGACAGCGGCTCGCTAGCGCCTACACCGGCGAGCGATTACCTCCACGAGCATCCGCGCGCACCGCAGCCGTCATTAACACGGGGCCCGAACGGTCTCGCACCTGCAGGCGATTATCTCAACGCGCGTCCGTGCACGCCGCGCGCCCACTACGGCTGACGCTGACGCAGCACGCGGCGGCCCACTCGCTCTCGCTGCGCATCCGCCCACGGAGCCGCTCCGCACGGGAATCACACGCGCACTACACCGATGCTCTCTGCTAACTTTTATTCGTGGCGCAAACCCCGCACCGCCCGGAGGGAATATTCTACGAGCGGAGCCTAGGCCTACCGCTACCCAAGTCCGAAAATGCTCGCACGCCCCATCACGCACCTTGCGGCCGTGCTCACAGCGTCGCGCAGACGCCGTGAGAGTCGGAGGGACGAAGACGAACGGGAACTTTGCCTATCGCCGCCTCGTAGCGGCGCTCGCCGGCGTCGCATGGATGCCGCGGGCGGCATGAGAAGGCTGGCAGCGTCGTGTGTGACTCGTCGCCGCCGACCCGGCGAACCTTCGCG
Source organism: Petromyzon marinus (assembly GCF_048934315.1). NCBI lineage: Eukaryota > Metazoa > Chordata > Hyperoartia > Petromyzontiformes > Petromyzontidae > Petromyzon > Petromyzon marinus. The sequence goes on from NW_027423046.1 coordinate 4,875,405, forward strand.
CGCCCAAACAATTTGAAGCCAACTCAGGGGCGCCGCAATGTGACTTGCTCTGCGAGGGTCGGCCATTCTCCTGGCACCGAGAAACCGCGGGACTTTCATCCCAGAGACCCTTCAGATGAAAACCCGTCGTGACGGGCAATCCCCCGCCAGGACGCTACATGTGCGCGCTGCAGGTGCGTGCTCGGTGTGGGGGGCCACGGGGGAGTCGAGGCGCCGGCAGAGTTGCTCCGAGACCGTGGCACCACAACGGATCGGGAATTGTGTTGAAATCCGGCTCACGCAAAAGCACAAAAGGGGCGACCCAACGGGACCCGAAATCAAATCGATTCGCCGAGTCGACAAATGTGCACATTGCCCCGGGGATGGCAACTGACAGTCGAGTACGGAAAATCGTGATGTGAACAGATTCTGTTTATGTGCGACACAACTTCACGCCACATGGTCCCATGGGGAAAGACGGTGGCATAAGTAAATACAAAAACGAACCAGTAAACCATTGGTGATTGAATTTAGATTTAAAGCTTTCGTGACTGCAGGGATTCATATTCTTGGTTCTTTCGGTAAAGTCACGTATAAGGAAAACAATAAAATAATAAAAATATAAAACAATAAAATTCTCACAACGTTTCGACTGCAACACAAGCAATCATCATCAGGTGTGAAAACCACAGCAAGAAAATTTGAAAAAAAAATTGGTAATGGATCAAAGCTATGAAGGTGATGATCCAGGAAAATTATATTATGATGCTGTGGGAAAAGGTAATAAGTTACTCTAAAGTGCCTGGCCATGGAAACGTTGGTAATGATTAGGAAAAAGTCTTAAATATGTTGACGTATAAATCAGCAAATCAAATTAAATCCACAGAGGAGGGAAAGAAGGATCCCAAACATGCGACACTCAGAACCAAAAGTGGCAGAGACTCGGCCGAGAGAGTGGAGAGAGAGAGAGGAAGAGACTTTTCAGGACTTTATTTCCACTAAAAAATTTACAAAAAAACATTACAGGAAAAAAACACCTAAATGGAAAATCAATAAAACATCAAACTCTTAACAGCGGTATGCGCATGAAATACAAATGGCAGCGGGATAGAAGCTGTGGAAACGAGGCATGCACGGACATCTCCGTGTGCAGCAAAGTTGTTCAAGGGTTTTTCAATTTTATAAAGAATCAAATGTTTTGACATCAGAATGCGATGTGAACAATATATATTTTTCTCCCGTACAAAACGAAATGTCAAACACCTGAATTCGTTTTTTCTTCAAGGATTCTGTTGTCGTAGTTACGTATGCAGTCTGCAAGTTTTTTTAATGTGGGCACGTGCAAATATTGTCTGGGTACATGAAAATATTTCTTTGAAAATGTGTCCTAGACACTATATTTGTAAGTTAATAAAAGTAGAATTGAAACATTAGCACAATGTAGATTTGTATATTGTAGGGTAGAAATATATTTATCATAGCGATGATCTAACATTGGTTTAATACAATTTATATTTTTACTTAGAATACTTTAGCCATGCAATAGACTAAATATAATGCTTGTGTTTTAAAAGAAAAAAATATATTTACTAGGATTAAAGTTGCGCGAAAGATTTTCTAAAATCTGAGGCTTGGAGAATTGCATGCTGGGAATTAAATTGAGACAGAAAGGGGTTAATGCATGGCTTGCAGAGCAGTCGCGCGTTACAGAGATCATTGACAAAACAGAATGCGATGTGAACAATATATATTTTTCTCCGCTACATTTTCTAAACGAAATGGCGTCGACATGTCAAACACCTGAATTCGTTTTTTTCTTCAAGGATTCTGTTGTCGGTTTTCATTAAAGTGCAATGACAGGGTGACACCTGCTGACATCACAGGGTGACACCTGCTGACATCACAGGGTGACACCTGCTGACATGACAGGGTAACACCTGCTGACATGACAGGGTGACACCCGCTGGCCTGGCAAGGGCTTCACGGGTACGGCCACGGAGGTAACAACCAATTAGGGAAGGAGGCGCATCTGGGGCAAAGGCAACAGGTGGGGCTAGCCGAGTTACTCCGGTAACCTTTGCGAAAGGTTCCACGAGAGGGCGTGGCCGGAGGCGGGGCCTAGCCACGCCTCTGGCCACATTCTCAGAGGATTTGCCTTGCTGAGGATGTTGTAGGCGAGCTGACATGCCACCTCCCGTGCTCCCTCCTCGCTGGAGCTCAGAAATTCGGGGAAGATGTCGGCGCCTTCTCCCACCCCGGGAATCGACACCTTATAGACGAGGCCCACGGGTATCCCGGGCTCCGAGTGAGCGTGCAGCTCGAAGATTGGGTAGCTGATGCCGGCGGTCCGGCACAGCATCCGCAGCCGCACCTCCCACGACAGCATGGCCGCCTCCGGCAGCGCCTCGAGAGCTACGGGCATGGGCCGCAGGTGGAGAGGTACCCACCACAGCCACGTGCGTGCCCCCCAGCCCTCAAACAGGCTGTGTGCGGCTTTGCCGGTGCCCGTGCACTCCGGCTGCAGCAGGTCTGGCACGGCCGCCTCCATCTCCACCGCCGCGGCCGCAGCCACCCGTTCCGGGATGGCCCAGTCCACCTTGATGGTCCGGCCCCATAGCTGCAAGGTGATTCGAAGGAGCTTCTTCCTGGCCATGGCGGCCACGTGATGGCTCCCGTACTCGATGAACGCGTAGCCTCGGTTGAGGGTTTTGTCCCAGCAACAGACGCTCATCGTGACGTCCACCACGCCCTCCGTGGCACCGCTCATCGCAATCATCACCTCCGCTCGCTTCTTGTCCTCTGGCAGCCCCCCAATAAAGAGGTGGCGATTGTCCACACTGAAGCGGACTCCAATGCGGCGTCCGGGACGGATCTCGAATTTGTTGAGTTTCTTGACGGCATCCGTGGCTTGGGCGCGCGTGGCATAGGTAGCGAATGCGTAGCCGCGGTTCTCTCCGCTATGCTCCATCATGAGGTGGAGCTGGTAGAGATTCCCCACCGTCTCCAGCACGGGCACCAGCTCGTCCTCGTAGAGGTCGCGCGGGATCCTCCCCAGAAACACCTCGCAGCCACGTGCGGGAGGGGGCCCCTGCCAGTCGGGCGGCGGTCCGAACTTCCTCTGTCCGTTCTCCTGGATGATGTTGTACCCCGTGCGCAACATGAGGTCCAGCAAGACCTTCATACAGGCCATGCCGAGCACCGGTGGTTTGGCTACTACGGTGGTGCTGGGGCAGCGCCTTGGGGCCCGGTGGAGCCCTTGACACTCCGCGCGGTCGCCTCGTGCCGACAAAGCCACGGGGGGAATCAGCTCCTGAAAAGCCAAATCCCCGGCAGGAACTCGCTCGGCCCAAACCTACAGGCCAGCAGTGGAGAGAGGAAGAGAGATAGTGGAGACGGATGGAGAAAGAGAGACGCGTTTGTTCGGTCCATGGGCCTAAATGTGACGTTAGCGTAGCCTGTGCAGTATGCATACAGCGCTTTTGTCAATCCACTGCTGGATGAACCCCTTCCCCACATTGTGCAAAGGAGACAAGAAACACAAACCCACACGGTTCCCGAGCGGCGCTCACGAGGCGGCGTTTGACTTCGCGTGGTGAACTTCGCCCGTGATGACGTCACTGGGCACGACAGGAGAGGTTGGCGCTGACTTTTAGCGCCTTTTTTTTCTCCCCATCCAATAGTCCATGAGACGCTTCAAAATGAGACCGTTTTGCCGGTATCAAAGTATGACAAAATAAGAATAGATTTGATCCTTTTTTGGCAATAAAACGGGTGTTTAGATGTTCAAACACCAAACAGAAACCTTCTTCAATGAATCGTAAGATCTGTTTTATTGCCAGAAAGGATACAACCTATTCTTATTTTTTCATAGCCCATGAGATGTCTCCTTTGTCGGTACCACGTGAGGTGGCCTAAATTGAGCAGTTTCAATTTCTCTACGTGGCCAGTGATAAACAAATGCAATGAGTGAGACTATCAAGTAATTTACTTTCATTTTCCATCCAAATAAATGGGTACGACTGAAGTGTTGCTACCTTAGGTGGTACCGAGTTCTGCTCTGGACCATGAGTGGGCCGTGTAATAAATTTTGGCCAGTTTTCAACATTGTTAGGTCCCTAACAGCAACAGAGCTGTTGTACTACAATTGTGTTCATATTGGATCATCTTTACAACAGAGCAGACATGCAGACAGAGCTAATGCTTAATGCTTTCAACCCACGTTGTTGAAATGTGAGTTTACTTGCAAATGGAATCACAGTTCTAGATTTAAAGCTTTCGTGACTGCTAGGATCCATACTCTTTGGTTCTATTGGGTAAAGTCACGTAGGTAAAAAAAAAAAAATAACAAAAATCACGATGTTTCGGCCACAACACGGCCTTCATCAGGTGAAGGGACGAGACTGTCTGGAGGACAGTGCTGGAGTGAAAAAAGCCACGCTCAGATCACGACCTTTAAGCTGTGTGAGAAGAAACAAAGCGCCGTGACAAAGGAATTAGCATATAATTTAGCATTGAAATGGCTCATTGAAATAGCTAAGTTAAAGTATACACATCCGCAGAGGCACCCCTTGACAAAGGAATTAGCATAGAATTTAGCATTGAAATAGCTGAGTGATTAGCTTGTAACTGGTCACAGAAATAGCTATGTTAAAGTCAGAGCATATACATTCACCGAGGCACCTAGTACAAATCAAACAGGAGAATTTAGCGAAACACAACCACGCCAGACCGCGGACCTTTAAACTGTGTGCGAGCAAACAAGGTGTCCTGACAAAGAAATTAGCATAAAAATTAGCATTTGATTGGCCGATTTTAGAAAAGAGGTGGTGTACGTGCCGGTGGACTTGCCGTTTGGCGCGGGGGGGGGGGGGGGGGAGGGGGAGTTAAACCTATTGATGGGTGTGAAAAGGGAATTTATAAGAGCTGCGAAAGTTTGGGGTACCACTACTTGAAAAATATACTGTACCATTGAAATTTGTTTAATGTTTAGTTCGATTTAGAACATCTTTCCAATGGTTGCTTAATTTGAAACCATCTTCTCGGTTGAAATTGTGTCTCTGTTTGTAGATCTGAATTGCCTCGTGAACAAATCTCTGATAAAAACCCGTGGGTTTGCCAAGAACCTTGGTATCGGGAGAAAATTATATCGTGATCACCCACAGCATTGTAACAGTGATCAGCCATGGCAGAAGAATTCGTTTTGCCGTGTTTCAAATCTGATTTGTGCTCGCGAATTCGGTCAGAGACATGTCGCTTTGTCTCCCCGATATAGCAATCACCGCAGGTACAACTCAATTTGTAAACCCCGGGGTACTGTAAGTCAGGAATGACATCCTTCACGGATGGGATCAGATCACGAATTTTGTGTACTGTATTGAACCGGACCTGGATCTTGTGTTTGTTTAGAATTTTGGAAATCTTTTTAGTAACGCCTGCTATATATGGTAGTGTGATGGTTTTGACTGGAGTATCAAGTGGCTGTTTCTGTATGGAGGGAGAAAAAGCTTGGCGGATGGTACGGTCAGAGTAACCATTCCTTTTGAAGGCCAGGTGTACATGTTTTAATTCACTGGTCAGGTGGTGTTGGTCCGAAATGCAATGAGCACTATGGTATAAAGTTTTGATGAGATAATTCTTTTGGGCTGGGTGGTGGTGGGAATCAGGTTTCAAGTAGGAATCTGTGTGGGTGGGTTTCCTGTAGACAGAATGCCCCAATGAGCCATCAGGTCTCCTCTCAAACAGAACATCACTCAGCTATTTCAATGTTAAATTCTATGCTAATTCCTTTGTCAAGGGGTGCCTCTGCGGATGTGTATACTTTAACTTAGCTATTTCAGTGAGCCATTTCAAAGCTAAATTCTATGCTAATTCCTTTGTCAAGGCGCTTTGTTTCTTCTCACACAGCTTAAAGGTCGTGATCTGCGCGTCGCTTTTTTTCACTCCAGCGCTGTTGTTGTATATGAGCCTTTTCCAAAATTGATATTAACAATAATATTTGCCGTTGTATATATCATATTTTTTTTTAACAAACGAAAAAAATAATCAATAAAACCCGTAAGCCAGGCACACGAAAAACCAGATGTCGGTCATAAACAGGCCATTAATAAATAAAGAAATAATAAAACTCTCGAGGCGAGGATGTTAGCAGCTATCTGCGAAGATCTCCAGATGAACAAGAGTTTAATGTGCCCTAAGGGAGGTCACGCAGAGGGATGCCATCCGCAAGCCAGAAATGAGGACGCCCACGGGTTAAACCATTTTTTTTTAAAAACAGTTAAAATTTAAAATGCAATAACAAGAATAAGCTAAAGTTAGCGGTCCTCGCGCTCACTCCAATTAAGACCAGGCCACCAGATACATTAGTGAATTATTATCCAATAATTAATTCGCTATCAAATGATTTTCACCTTTAATACTTTTACTGTTAAAACAAAGCTTGGAGACAAAATACAGAGTCACATCAAAGGTTTTCGAGAAGGAATGAGACAACGGGCAAACTTGCGAAAGAGTTTAAACAATATCCCAAGCAACCCCGACCACCTTTGTCTCTCTCGCAGCGCGGAGAAGCAAGAATTACACCTTATCACAACGGGCCATCTGGAAAAGCCAGCCGGGTTTGATGAGGAGACACACCCCACCCCACACACGGCAACCAGGCAAACAAAGTTTTAAAGAAATTGCAATATAACATTAATAATAACGTGTTAACCTTAAACTATATTCCATTATAGAACCTTACAGAACCAAGGGATATGGATTCCAACAATCAAGAAACGGAACTCTTAAACTCAGGATGAAAATTATTTTTCTTTTTAATAATTCCATCATAACAATGCGAACCTCGGTAAGCCGAGAGGGGTGTCGGGAGGACGTAGTTACAAACACGAGTCTTGGCGAACATGGGACCAAATGGTATTTGAGAAATATAAAGTCGAAAGTATAAAGAGATAGGTGCTCCCGACCACCTTTGTCTCTCCCGCAGAGCGCGAGAGAGGAATTTCATGCCAGGGCAAACAGATCGTTATCGCAGGAGCCATCTGTACACACACGAACTCACACACAAACAGACCACCCCCCCCCCCCCCCACCTTTTCCACAGCGCGGAGAGAATTGTCTTTGAATATAACGGTCAGCCGCATTTTCAAAAGTCAGTCAACAGTCAAGAGTCAAGACAGATCAGCGAGTCAAGACGTCCACAGGACGAGCAGTCGCATGGAGCGGCTGGCCGCGAGCCTTGCTGAGTAGCGAGGATCGCATGAGTCGCCATGTATCAACGAAATTGAGTCATACAGCAGTGGAGAGAAACTGCTATCAGCGAATCAGCGCTGAGAGCGCTCGAGCATCTCCACAGGGAGAGAGCGTGCAACGTGGCTCAACCAGCAGCGGAAAAGCTTGGACAGCCGCCAACAACTTCAGCAAACCAGCGACCAAGCGCGTGCGACTTGAGTCATACAGCAGTGGAGGAAACCTGCTGTCAGAGAGCCGCCAACAACTTCAACAAAGAGAGCACGTGCGACTCGGCTCACTCAGCAGAAGAAAACTTGACCTGTCACCCGCGAGCGCAGCGTCAGATACTACAGCAGCGGAAAGAGCGTGGCCAGCAACGCCAAGCAAGAGCGTGCAGCAGCTCATCCAGCAGTGGAGGAAACTGCTGTCAGCGAACCAGCACGGGCGCGTTCGCGCATCTTCAAGGAGAGGGAGCGCGCGCCACCAGCGTGCCATCAGCACCAGCATCAGCACCAGTGCGCGAACAGCGTGCCACCAGCGTGCCACAGCGCGCAACTTCGCGTCACCAGCGCTGAGAGGGCAGCGGCCCCGCACTCAACACCCATCGGCACGACGACGGCGAGCGTCGTGCTGACTCATCCAGCCAGCGGTGGACAGAAACTGGCAGTCGTTCGTATGCCCCCCACACTCTCCCCCCTCCTCACTCCCCCACCGCTACACAACGAACAAACATTTTTTTTTGACAAGGAAATCAACCTAGGCGTTTGCTCAACGCAAGAAATCAACAACGCTCCCATTAAACATACAAGACTCATGATAACTGCGTCAACTATTAGCTGATAACGAAAAACATCGCCACCCATTGAGTTACGTTGATGAGGCAATCAGAATAATTTCAGTCGAACGCTTTAATTGCATAATCGTTGATGAATCAATGAACGAACATCGCCGTGGTACTGTGCTGACGATTTCCAGCATAATAATTTTGCATATCAGAATGTGTTAAGGATTGGATACGAATCAAAGACCGAGTGCCGTCTTGTGTAATAATTCAAGTATACGAATTCGCATATAATAGAGTTAAGGTTTGATAGAATAGTTATGCATGTTTTTAATCTCTCTCTCAACAACCGATTGATTGCGTTACGCGTCGGGAATTAACCACAGGTGCCGCTATCGAGGTGAAACAACGCAATCGTGATGGTATCATGTTAACGCTGTGTTGAAATTCCAAAATCCCGAGATTGAGTTTTCATATTATCCAAAATTAAAGTTAGCTAGAAAATAAAATTGATTAAAGCAGAAGGTTTGTGTGATTCTTCCTGAAATTCTGCATATTGTTCTGCGTATGAGATCTGAATCCTGGGGACCTATCATAAGCACACTATCACCACACATAATCCATAACACACATAATTCATAATGTTCAATCGAGAGTAATCGTATCCTTATCGATAATACGGAATTAAAGAGCAAAGTCGAATCGACTCTCTCTCATTCGTGCTCACAACACCTACAGAACTGCATACGATTAATCGCGTTGTTCAAATTCATAACACAATCCTCGTCACCGAGGCTCGACCTAATTATCATAACGACCTGCATTATTATAACCACGCCCACTCGCATAAATTAATACAATCATATCTCGAACCAGCATAATGTATGCGCATAATTACACAAATTAACATAATTTCGGATAAATTATGCAAATTTCATTTAATTTTCATTATTTTCATAACACCTATATATACAACAGTTCCAACCTGGACATCGATTCCCATGCTCGCTGCTACTCAACTGACATCCCTACGAGAGAGAGAGGCTCTACCTTGGTAAACAACAACAACCACCACTACCACCAGCATGAGAATTTCTCACCTCGGATTTCAGTGCAAGCGCGGATCGGCAGCCTCCTGTTACTCGCGACGTCACGCGGAAGCAGGTTGGGGGAGTGTGAATACCTTGGTGACATGACGTCACTAGCGAGGTACACCTCCCGCTGGCACTTCATGCCGATGAGGTCATGCTGAGTGGTGACGTCACAGAGCGGGGATGGAGTTTAAGTTGATTTAGCTTCATTTTTCATTGCCCCCTCCCTTGGGTGCGTGAACTCAGCAACAACGTGGACATTATTGTCCACGTACGTACACACACTGTGTGTGTGGTGGGGGGCAAAGGCGGTGCATTGGCCAGTCATCTGAGTCAGTCGACCCCTGGCATCTTATCAAATTATTTTTTAAAATTTATTTTTATTTATTTGTATTAATTTTTATTTTAAAAACATTTTATTTTGTTTTCTATCTACGTGACTTTACCGAAAGAACCAGGAATATGGTAGCGTATTCTCTATTTGTTGCAGAGGTTCAAAGTTCAAATCCGACAGGCACACCTGGCTACCCCAGTAACATTCACCACAATATGCGCTGTTCTGCTTCACGGCGGATGTCAAACAGAGTATTTTGTCACTCACAATGCACAGGTCATTGCATGTTGGTGTCACGGTCAAAATTGTGGTTAATTCCAGACATTATCCGGAAACTCCACAATGTAGATGACGCGTCAATGATCGCCCCCTACTGACAGACTCATGCCACGTGCAGGCCGGTGCAGGGCCACCTTGTGCCACACAGGGGCAGCTGCCACTAGGGGGCGCCCTTCGATTGTTTGAGATGAGATTCGATACGAAACACCGAGTTGCTGAGGCAATTAGGCAAGCGACTTATGAGTGAAAATATGTTGTTTATAACGTAGTGAATGCTTGGGAGCTTAATTATCTCTCGCTCCTGCTCACAGATTTACCCAGCCCACAGATCTTACATATGAAAAGCTAACGGTCAGTGAGGTCAGCAGCACTGTAGGTGCTGGTGTCAAGGACATGGGCCTGCATTCGCTGGTCCACTGCTATATAGTCCCGCGGATGTTCTTGCTTGGACCCGGCGTGAATTCAAGATGTTGTCTGGATGCACAGATGCCAGAACAGCGTGTTGGCAATGACAAGCCCAAAGGCTGCACAGAAGTCTAACAGCCTCCTATCGTTGTTATTGAGTTAATCTGGCCCATGCCTTCCAATCGCTCCAGACCAGGTGCCAGCATCATCACCAACTCGGGCATTGAAGTCACCCAACAGGATGACTCTATCCCGAGGGGGCACTTTTAGCTAACATCTGTGACAGGAGGTCATAGAAGGAATCTGAATCCACGGGCTTGCCTGCATCCCTCCACTGATGTTCGTCTTCGGTGGGGGCGTAAGCAGCCACCACCACCATTCTCTGCCTCCTGTTGATGGGGAGGCGAGCCCAAAGTAGCCTGGGGCTTACAGCTTCCCACACCTCGCCGCCACCTTCCCACGCCGCCTTCATTCTTTTTTTCAGAATAAGAGCCACTCCTTGTTGTTGGGCAGTCTCCTGCCCCGAGTGGATGACTCTGCACCCCTCATGATGATTGGAGTCAGAGCCGGTCCACTGGATCTCCTGAATGCCACAGAGATCCAGGCGGTACCGGTCCAGCTCTGTGCAGAGTAGCAGCCTCTCCTCCACGTGGCCACTCTCAGTGACTTTTTGCCATTTCTAGAGGAACCCCAAGGGTAAGGATTCAGGCATTGCTCCTCACAATGTTATCGTCTGGCATCACAACCACCAACAACACACCTGTATTTGAATTGCAAGTAACTTTAATGAACACAACGCAACCCAAACAACCGTTCGTTTGAAAAACATATCCTAAAGAATCGTCACTGGGTGTTGGCTGTGAGCGGGAATCAAACTCGAGTCGTCATGTTTGTAGAGCAGCGCACTAACTGCTAGACTACCGCCACACACGTTACACACGCACGGTACACACACACACAGTGTACACACACATGGTACACACACACACAATATATACACACACACACACAGTACACACGCACGCACAGTACACACACACACAGTACACACACACACGCACGGTACACACACACACGGTACACACACACATGCAAGTACACACACACACAGTACACACACACATGGTATACACACACACGCACGGCACGCCCTCACTCCTTCAGTCACGTGACTAAGGTTGACGTGCCGCCCCGTCTCCCGAGGTGACCTCTTGGCTCTCTCGTCTCTCCTCGACACGTAGATTCATTTCTTACTCTTACCTAGAAATGTCATTGTCTGTGGACGCAACTTGCGAGGAATTGTACTCACACACTGTGGGGTTTACGTTTCAAATAAAGTGCCCAGATACCACGCGCTAAGCCCCGTGGTGAGCCAGTGCTATTCGTAGTTACAATCCGTCAACATGAAAGTAATTAAATTAACAATTTATTACTAATCTCCATATATATCAAAGGCAAAGTTGTGAATGTGTGTGTCTGTTCAAAATGTTTAGCGTACTTCCCGACACGCACCAAGCTTGAAATTTGCCATGTGGGTAATTTCCAGACTGTACACCATGCAAACATTATAAAAATACACTTTTGTATATTTTTTTGGGGGGCGCGCAATAATGGATAAGCATGAAAACACCAAGATACATAGGACTTACTTTGATTAGAATCTTGGAATTGATTGTGTACATGTTGAAATTGGTAAATTTGCATTTTGAGCACACTGTTTTAATAAATGTTCATGATTCTGAGAATATAAGTGTAATTCTGAGCATCATAATGACCATATTGGAATTGTCATCATGAATGGGGGTTCAATTATTTTTTATAATAGGAATGCGGTTTTGAGCATGACTATTGCTATTTCGGACTCATTAATGACAATAGATTGATGATTAAATTGCGATTTTGTTTTGCTCATCAATCAGGACACTGTTAATGATGCGCATGCCCATAAATTGTTGAAATTACTAGAAATGCAAGTTGTGTATACTCTCCAACCCCATTCCTCTACCTACCCATTCCCTTGGCGGGCTCCATGCCCACTTAAAACCATGACGGTGACGATTCCACCCATCGCTGTAACAATCAAAGCACCTCCAACTTCTGAATGCAAAGGTGCTGGTTGGTGTAACGCCAAAACACATCGTCAACGCCGCTCCCAAGCCCGCCCTACGTTAGTTAAAGCGTTAGAATCAACAAAATAAAAAGTTCCACAGAGGAAACTAAAATGACATTACGCAATCCCCAAAGTTGCACGCGGTAGGCTACACGACTCGGAGAACAACGTCAGACTTCAAGACTTGCATCGCCATCATCATCATTCTTCCTCTCCACAAGTCATCGCACGTCAATATTCAATAAGTTGCACACACGTGCAAGTCACCTCTCGACCCGCCACCTGCACGGTTAACGCGATCAGACCCGGGGGTCAAATTAAAATTGTGTCGTCTTTGGTGACGTATTACAATCGGTGTAATTTTAATGATGTACGTACAGCAACTGCTGTACGTACATCGAATTATATCATTGACAATGGGGTCCACTTTTGCGGTATTTGCGTGCGGTCTTTTAATTATATAGATACGTAGTCAGTTCATTAGTATGGGGTTCCTCTATAAGGAATTGTAATTGTAAAATGTATTACTTAATAATACGATTCCAGGCCGCACTTAGCTTGTAGCAGTCAGAGCAGTTAAAATGACTGTACATGTGTAGGTATGAAATAAAATAAATTTAATTTAAATGAAATACATTTTAGTTATTAAAACATTTAAATAAAATAAATGTAATTAAAATAAATTTATAAAAAATTTCAATTTAATTTAACGTAGGTATGAAATAAAATTAATTCAAATAACATTTAAATTATAAAAAAAAATACTCATTCACTTAGAAAAAAAATACATAGGTATAAAATTTATTTTTATTAAATTAATTAAAAACATTAATGAAATGTAGGTATAAAATTAAATAAAATCATAAATTAAATAAATTTTATTTTCTACCTCCGTGACTTTACCGAAAGAATCAAAGAGTGTGGACCCACGTGACATCAAGGCTGTCCTAGTCTAGGCAAGGCCTCAGGGTGTACCGGGCCTTTCACAACAGCAGCAGCAACAATAACGGTTCTCTTGAAAAAATGCTTTAAAAAATAAAGTCAACGTAGCTTACCTTGACACTCGCGAACTTTAAAGATTAAAATAATTAAAACAAAACTAAACACTCACACGCACATGGGCGCGCGGCGTTCGGCGTGTAGGGAATTAAAAATGGTAGCGTCCTCCCGCGATCTGATTGGTCGCCGCGTGCCAAAGTGGGGAGGGGGGAGGGCCAGCGATCCGATTGGTCGAGAGGCAAATCTGGGCGCGTCTCCGGCGATGGTGCGCTGCGATTGGTCAACGGTTGTCCTATGCTAATTTGGTATGCTAATTAATTTTAATCTGTATGCTAATGCAGTATATTTATCCATACTCATTAAGTTGAATGTTTATCCTAAATTAGTTAAAAATGTATGCTCGTTTAGTTAACATTCTAAGATAGTATCATAATATTTTTATGCTATAATTACAGCAGGCATACTGACCGTAATGGTACCTGCTATAATTACAGCAGTACATACTGACTGTAGTGGGACCTGCTAAGGTTACAGCAGTGCATATTGTGGTGGTTACCTACTTCCACCACAGCAGTGCATACTGCTGTGGTGGTACCTGCTATGATAACAGCAGGCATACTGACTAGTGGTACCTGCTATAATTACATCAGTGCATACTGTGGTGGTACCTGCTTTCACTACAGCAGTGCATACTGACTGTGGTGGTACCTGCTAAGGTTACAGCAGTGCATACTGCTTAAATGCTTTATCGTGTGTCGTGAATGTGATAGTTTCATCCCAGAAATGATGTCCTTGACCGGCCCAGAGCAGACATTTCACTTTGCCTTCGAACCTGAGGTGGCACAGCATTAGCAATTCCAAGTTCTTTATGTGACCAATAGCAACGAATTGTGGCAAGCATTTGAAATGAGTGGGTTATGACGTACTGTACTTCACTCTTATCGACCATTTACATAAGTCTGTGTTACTGGCGTTGTGCTGCTTCGGCTGGTACCAACTTCTTCTTTGACCACGTGGACCATGGGGATGAATGGTCTACGCGAGTCAAGCGACCGATGGAGAAGACCTATGGGGGCACGCGGCGGGAGACTCTCAGGCGAAATCGTGGAAGTCGCGTGACAGAGGCCACGCGTGGAGGATAGACGCATGCTGGCGAGATGTCGTCTTCAGTTTAATTTAAGTTTCATGTGTTAGGTGTGGAGCCCTGTGAGCCGTGTGGCTCTTGACTCGGGTGCAACCGCAACAAAACAAACACGTGAACAAGAAACATCTTAAAGTGACTACGCGCAAACAGAAAAATCCAGGAAAAAAACAGCAGAGTCTTAAAAAAAAAACCAAACGTATTTCAACGGTGTGTGCAGAAATCCCAGTGGGATGCAAGTCAAACAATAACAACCATAAGACAATTGAGATTAAAGTTATCAGGCTAACTCTGTACTACAATAAACGTTTTCAAAATCACCAAAACAAAGCTACAAAACACAATGTAACAGTGATCGACATAGGCGAGGCCATAACTGATTCAGACAATCGTCACCGGTCTTTGCCGTGAGCGGGGAATCCAACTGGTTGGCCGACTTCGTGGCGAAGCGTGTTCATCACGACACTACCGCTTCCCACATTTACACACTCACGCAAAGACAAATATCCCGCAGCACCTGCGCCGAGCACCTTAACAGACTGTTGGGGCAGGTGCTGTTAGCGGGCACCTGCCCCGAGCACCTTAACAGACTGTTGGGGCAGGTGCTGTTAGCGAGCACCTGCCCCGAGCACCTTAACAGACTGTTGGGGCAGGTGCTGTTAGCGAGCACCTGTGAAGGTCAGCACGGCTTGGTGAATGAGTTATTGTGTGTGTGAGAACTTGAGAGGGTGGGTAGGTGGTTTTGTGATTGATTGGTATAAATAAATATTCTGATGAATTTGCAACTTGGTATCTGAATTCAATATTTGGACGGCAGAACGTGTATTTACATGCATATTCATGCGTGTCATGTATGAAGTGTATTTGTTGGGGTGTGTGTGTGCGCACCTTCTACCAACAGTCTGTTCATAAGGGTGCGCGAGGCGCGTGCTAGTGCTTCGTGTGCTGGGCTCCTCTCCGATTCGTGCGCCACGGAGCATGTGACGTGCCGTGCCGTCATTCAAATAGCCGCGTTCTTGCGGCGCTCAGGATTCCCGAAGAATGACCTCGTACGAGAAGATTGCACAGAAAGACATTGACATGGCGAGTGGAGCGAGTGTGGCTGTGTGTGTGTGTAGATTCCCGTGTGGGGAGTAGGCAGAGCTGTTGCGTCGCTAGAAGAATAGCGCGAATTTATATTCCAGTTGTTGAGTTCTTTTTTTTTAAGTCATGGGCCTCCTCTACATCCACTCAGACTCGAAACGATGACAGCATCTGATTCAACGTGTTAAAACATTACCAATGTGGAGACCTCCCCTTGAAGGCATCAGCATAGGGGAGACAAAGGTGGCCATGCGCGGTGTGCCGTGCTGCTCTTCAGCACAGCTCCGGCCCAAGGCTACCAGGGGGGGATCTTCGTCTCTGCAGCTGTACGTGAGGAGCGTGCTTAGCGGCACGCTTCACAATTTTATTTTCCTCCGCCCTCGGTTCCCTCCCTTTTGTCTCCGGATTCTGAGAAGCCTGCGAGGTCCTCATCCACAGCCGCTTGGGCCGAAGCGGTCGCGGTCTACGAGGCGAACCAAGGGTACTGAACATCTGTGAGAACGAGCTTTATAGTTCATCGTATTCCTCCAGTGTGAATATTGATTGAGATTCTGATTCTGACCAAAGGCAAGTACAGAAACCCCCCGTGTAGCCGTAACAGACTTGGGGTAGGTGCTCATCGCGAGTAACCAATCAACACCCACCACTCACTTGCTTCAGTGGGAAACAACTTTGACGTGCCCGCCCTTGCTCGACAGTAAACAATGATTTAATAGCGACGACGAGTACATTCATACGTAGAGTGACGCACCTTGAATGACGACATTCAAGGTGCGTCACTCTTCGGCCTGTGGCCGCACCTCCCAGCAATTTTCCTCTTTGGTTTTTCCTCTTAAACACCTGGCGAGTTGCTATCTCTTAAACAAGTAATTTGGCAAGGATAGTCTCAGCAACAATAAGTAAATCAATGGTAAACGAGCGCTAATTTAATGGTGGCTTTCAGACAGCATGCATTAATTTTTCGTCTCTCCCCCCTCCTCTTTTCCGAACATACATGGACTCGTCCATCTAAACCAGGGGTGTTCAAACTACGGCCCGTGGGCCAACTGCCACCCGCGGTCCAGTTTTTATTGGCCCGCAGCAAATTCTGACAATATAATAGAATATGGCCCGCACAAGAAGCTTGAGCTCAACTCTGTTGCACTTCTCAGTTTCAACACTAGATGGAGCCAGCCACGGAAAACCGTGCTTCTCCACTAAACAAAATTAAGCAAAGAAAAACTTTTACCGCGAGTCACCAGAAATGGCAGCACCGAAGAAACGCAAAATAGCAAGTGAGAGTAGAAGATTTCAAACACGGTGGGAAAATGAATATTTTTTCAAAGAAATCAACGGAAAGTGTGTCTGTTTGATTTGCAATGAAGATTTTGCTGTGATGAAAGAGTATAATGTCCGTCCGCACTATGAGACCAAACATCAGAGCTACACATCGTACACCGGTGCCGAACGAACACAGAAAGTCAAGCAAATGGCGGCTAGCCTGCAAGCTCAACAACATTTTTTTTCGTGCTAACAAAATACAGGAAAACGCCACAACAGCAAGCTATGAAGTCACTAAACTTATTGCCCAGCACGGCAAACCGTTCTCAGACGGTGATTTCATAAAGCAGTGCCTCATCAAAGTCACAGAAATAATGTGCCCGGAAAAAGTGCAGGATTTCAACAGCGTGAGCTTATCCAGAAATACAGTGGTGCGGAGAATCGAGGACTTGTCAGCTAACTTGAAACTTCAGCTGAGAGACAAAGCTTGTGCTTTTGATTTTTACTCGATAGCATGCGACGAGAGCACAGATGCCACAGACACCGCGCAGCTGTTAATTTTTTTGTGGGGAGTAGATGATAATTTTTGCTGTATGGAGGAACTGCTTGATATGATGAGCCTAAAAGGCACAACGACGGGTAGAGATATTTTTGAAGCTGTGTCAGAGGCAGTTGAAAAGATGGGGCTTAAATGGGACAAGCTCTGTGGAGTAACAACGGATGGAGCTCCGGCCATGACGGGCGAGCGCAAAGGAATGGCATCGATGGTGTGCGCCAAGGTAAAAGAGAGCGGAGGTGAGGCTTTTAGGATGCACTGTATAATCCACCAAGAAGCACTGTGTGCCAAGACTGTCCAGCTGGGCGATGTGATGAACACTGTTGTAAAAACTGTCAACATAATTCGAGCTAGAGGACTGTACCACAGAGAATTTCAAGCTTTCCTATCTGATGTGGATGCTGAATATGGGGATGTACCCTACCACTCTGATGTGCGCTGGCTCAGCCGCGGCTCTGTGCTGCAGCGGTTTTACTCGCTGAGATCAGAAATCGACCAGTTTTTGAAAGAGAAGGGCCGACCTCTTCATGAACTGAGTGACACTCTGTGGCTGGCAGACCTGGCATTTTTAGTTGATCTTACTCATCATCTGAATACACTGAACAAGAACCTACAAGGCAAAGAACAGCTGGTGCCACACCTGTATGCGCACATGAAAGCCTTCTGTGCAAAGCTCCGCCTGTTTGAGACACAACTACGAAGCTTTAATGCTGCACACTTCCCTGCGCTATTTGAAATCAAGTATGCTTTTCCAAAGGCCGACCATTCTGCTAAACAGGAGAAATATGTGTCTGTGATTGTATCTCTCGTGACAGAATTCAACCAGCGTTTCCAAGATTTTTCTGTCATTGAAAAACAAATCAAGCTGTTCTCGACCCCCTTCCTGGTGGATGCAGAAGTGGAAGAGTGTCTGCAGTTAGAACTGATTGAAATGCAATGTGATGATTCTCTGAAGAGTCAACATCAGCTTCTCTCCCTCCCTGACTTCTATCAGAGTTTGGATAATGCCAAGTTTCCTCTGATGAGACGCCACGCAAAAAGAATGATGAGCCTGTTCGGCTCAACATACATATGTGAACGAACATTTTCTCTGTTAAATCAGAACAAAAGCAGACTGAGAACCAGAATGACTGACAGCCATCTCTGTGAAGTCCTTCGTGTCTCAACCACCAAACTTTCTCCTGACATGTCAGCCATCCTTCAATCCAAAGGACAGCATCACTGCTCCCACTGAGTGCAATGTTCTTCACATTATAGGTGAGTTAGAAATACACACAGTATTCATGTGTTAATGTCACCTCAAGTGTGTGGCCCGGCCTTTTGTTTATTTTTCTGTATTTGGCCCTCACTAAAAAAACTTTGGACACCCCTGGTGTAGTGTATAGTAGTGTATAGTGGAGTGTATAGTGTAGTGTATCGTTTAGTATACTAGTTATCACGTGACTAGTGTAGCTAGCCAGGTGGTGACCACACTCGTGCGTGCATCTCCACTCGTCCATGTCTGCAAGTAAGCGCTCGTGTGTGTATGTGTGTCCGCGTGTTTGTTCGTGTCTGTATGTACGCACACTGTTGCACATGGTTCGCTCGTGTGGGTGTGTAGTGGAACGCACTGCTCATGAAAACGTTGCCTCGTTACGCGGTAAATGATGCGGCACGACAGGAGGGAACTGCAGGGATGAGGCTCTCCGCTCTTGGTGCTGTGAATTAAAACAGCGCCAGGGTGGAGAATCCTGTCCCTACAGCTCGTAGCTGTGACGAAGCGAGAGTGATCAGCGGACAGCCACCATGGTTGGCAGGTAAGGGGAGACTTCACCCGGAACTCACCTACACACGTGTTCCCCTTGAACATTGTCGCAATAAACGTACGATCAGGAATCTTTAAAATATCCGACCTTTGTTGTTCCGCAAGAATATTAACGCTCAAACTCGTATCGAACTCTTCATGAATTCACTTGGTCAAACAGTTCAGGTACTCGGCAAAGCATTTCACCACCCGGTATGCAACAGTTAAACAATCTACTCCAAATTAACACCGAAATATCAAATTATCATCCACCATTGATTTCCACATCGATGGAAGCCATTTGCCATGACGTCCAAGCCATTAAACACCGGAACAACGAACGTGCCATTCAAGTACATCTTGAAACCCATTATCTGAAGTAGTTGGTATTAAACAATAACTAAATAACAGAAACACGTTTACAATATTGAGCGAAGTTATAGTCACGGACTTTTTCCAACTTTAGCTCAACAGGACCACAAAAGCTCGGATGTGGTTCATAATAAATGAATCAATCTGATTGAAATCATCAACTGGCCAAACACTTTTCGATTTCAACATCACCTTATAAAAGAATAACATTTTAAATATAAGCGCACAACTTTCATCTGTGATGAGCGCTGCACTTTCCGTTGTTTTCATGCAGGGGGCGCTGCAAACCGAAGCACCCCCTGCATGGACGACGGAGGCGCAGGGACAGACGTTCGATTACGTTGGAATCGATCTGCAGACGGCAGTCTTCTCGCACGGTCAGCTCAGTGTCGCCTTATCTCAATCCCGCGATCCCAAACAGGTGAAAGTCCACATCGAACCGAACCCCCGGCAAGGCCATCTACTTAACGTTGAGAGAAAATTCACACGAAATGTCCTTTTCAATGAAGTCTTCCAGATGTAAATTGATACAAGCTTTTAATGAAGAAATAAAATAATCTAATTCAAAACACAACACAATTCAAAGATGTTTCATTTTAAAACTTCAAAACGGAGCATGGGGTACTTGCGTGAATGCGTCCTTCGTGTGAAAATGTTGTGACTTTCCTGGCCTGAAGGCCGTCAACGTGTTGGACCCTTATTGGTGTACAGCGTCTCAACAACAGCAGTGGGGTTTGCTTCAACCGATGGTAACGAACATCCAGACGTGAATCAGCAAGGAGCATTTCTAGTCCCAGTTAGACAAAATCTACGTCAACACGCAAGACAAAATTATAATTCGTGTTGTAGAGAATGTACCTCCTCCTATACGTGTAACTTTCAAGTGGTATGCCTTGTAAATGATGAATGATCCGAGCGTGCTCCCTATTTCAAAGACAATGAGTTGCTCCAGAGGCAGACGCTTCGTGAAACACAAAAGTACCCTTTGACCTGTATCACAAGAACAACGGGTCTCACCCGAGTTTTCTGTCCAGGTTACTTCCAAAACACACACACACACTTTCTCCTAACATCACTTATTCAATGTGTGACCCTCAGACAAAATGTTACATGTACGCGCACAATCAGACAAGTATTCATTCTAAATCATTGACGGGCATATTAACAACATTGATTACTGCAGCGAAATTGACTGCGTCACGTTAAATCATATTAACAAAAAGTTATTTTACAAATACGCACCGTCTGCTTAACAGTGTATGTACAACATACTATTGTTGCGTCATTCAAAACGAGTAGGCCGTTGCATGCTGGCGTCTGGGTAAAAATGTAACAAATTCTAAACATTACGCTACAAATAATAAATCAAGGCGTTTCGATGGCAACACAAGCAATCGTCATCAGGTGGGACAACCACAGCAGGAAGAAGACGCTGAAATAGGTGCCTACTTCAGCAGGAAGAAGACGCTGAAGTAGGTGCCTACTTCAGCGTCTTCTTGCTGCTGTGGTTGTCCCACCTGATGACGATTGCTTGTGTTGTGATCTAAACGCCGTGGTCTGTTATGTTTCTACCCACGTGATGACTTCACCGAAATAACTAGAGAGTGTGGATTCCTGCAGTCGCGAAAGCTTCGAATCAAGATTGCCTACAAACTACACAACCGAGATGACGCATCAATCATCGCCCCCTACTGACAGGCTCTTGTTCACATGCAGGCCGGTGCAGGGCCACCACCTTGTGCCACACAGGGGCAACTGCTACTTGGGGATGCTCTTCGAGCGTTTCAGACGAGATACAAAACTCCGAGTTGCCGAGGCGATTAAGCAAGCACCATGTAAAAGCAATTATCATTAGAACATCGTGAATGCTTGGGAGCTTATTGGCTCTCGCTCCTGGTGAGAGATTGACCCAACCCACAGGTCCACAAAGACTGGCCGCTCTTACTCTGCAGGTTGAACCTAGGAATTGAGTGTTCAACTTCACATTCTTGTCATTAAAGGCCTGTGACAAAGGTGCATCTATTGTAGCGACATTGTCTCAAGCTTACACATCTACCGGGTCTCCACTTGACTTTGTATTGTCTCGGAAGAAGTCCACCCACACCTCCATTTCCACAAACTGCTGGGAGTTGCCTCGCTCTGCCTCACAGTCAGAATTCTCCTCCTGCTTCACATTGCCTCCATCGATGTGAAGATCCCATTTTGGAGTTGAATCTTCATCTTCACATTTCACCTTCACTTCTTCCCTCTTCACCATCACCTCTTCCCTCTTCACCATCACTTCTTCCCTCTTCACCATCACATCTTTCATATTTCACCTCGATAACTTTAAAAGTGTCCAAGCTGGGATTTTCTTCCGGTTCTTGTTTCATGAGGGATGGGCTTATTGTGGCACTTTGACTTTCACAAGCTGATTTCAGACTCCAGCCCTTGCAGATCTTCTGATGCTTCTGTGTTCTCTGGTGTACTTGAAGATGTGGTTGCTGTGCAAACGCTATCCCGCACGGAGTGCACTTGAAGGGTTTCTCTCCCATGTGTGTTCTCTGGTGTTCTACAAGAGCAGATGACTTTGCAAACGCCTTCACGCACACACTGCACTTGAAGGGTTTCTCTCCCGTGTGTGTTCTCTGGTGTGTTACAAGAGGAGATGACTGTGCAAACGCCTTCCCACACACACTGCACTTGAAGGGTTTCTCTCCCGTGTATGTTCTCTGGTGTTTTTTAAGAACAGATGACTGTGCAAACGCCTTCCCACACACACTGCACTTGAAGGGGTTCTCTCCCGTGTGTGTTTTCTGGTGTTCTACAAGAGTAGATGAATGTGCAAACGCCTTCCCACACACACTGCACTTGAAGGGTTTCTCTCCCGTGTGTGTTCTCTGGTGTGCTACAAGAGCAGATGAATGTGCAAATGCCTTCCCACACACACTGCACTTGAAGGGTTTCTCTCCTGTGTGTGTTCTCTGGTGTTCTACAAGATTAGATGAATGTGCAAACGCCTTCCCACACACTTTGCACTTGAAGGGTTTCTCTCCTGTGTGAGTTCTCTGGTGCCGTGTCAAATCTCCAGTACGATCCGTGCTGTATGCACACTGGTCGCATTGTTGACTTGTCATACCGAGCTGCGCTGAGCGCCTTTGCTCCATCAGACCAATTCTGCAGAGGAAGCGTCAGAGGAAGCGTCAGCGGCAGACAGAAAAAAATAATATCCACACCATCTACACGTCAGTATCGATGCACAGAGGAATGCATATATACAGTCACACGTGACTAACACGTCTATACTTATTCATATATTAATGATATAGTGGAAAAGTGTCCCAAATTCATCACACGGGCTGTTATGGCACACAATGAGAGGGCAAATGGTTATAAACATGCCTGGAAGCCCTCGTATCTTCAAAATGAATGTTCACCAAAAACTCCGAGCACACAATTTCAGCTGTCTGGCTACAAAAGGAATATTTTTGAAAGCTAAATTCAGCTGACATAGCAAAGGGTGTTTAAATAATACTGTTTGTGTTATGCAGAAATGCATAAATTAATGTTCAATCGCAACTTAGAGGTGTGAAGCCAGGCACAGATGTCCTTGAATGCTGACTTCAGCTGCACGTGTGTGCTGTGTTAACTTCCTGACTCCATTCTTACAAAGAGCTGCAGAGGAAAACAAAACTAAACTACTGTTTTGATATAACCTCCGTGCTCAATAGAGTTAATAGACTTTACTGCAAACACAAACTTGACAATGTCACACACTCAGAGGCGGAGCCAGGATTTTCAGGTAGGGGGGGCAACCCCTCCAGCAATGAAAAATGATAGGAGTTGTTAGTAAGTAAGGAGTTGTTAGTAAGTAGTTGTTAGTAAGTAAGGAGTTGTTAGTAAGGAGTCGTTAGTAAGGGGCTGTTAGTATGTAAGGAGTTGTTAGTAAGTAAGGAGTTGTTAATAAGGAGTTGTTAGTACGTAATGACTTGTCCCTTGCTTTTTATTCGACGCGTGTGATCGGCATTGCGCTCACTGAAGGTGTTTGCCTTCAGGGAAGTCGTGTACTGTATACGCAACTGCGCAAAATTCTGTGACTCACAACTGCTTTGCCGTTACTTATTGCCAATTATGGACTGTTGTCCTCTCATAGAGTCCCTGGCACGTAATAATATGCCACACGGTGGCAGTGGGGGACGCAAAATGCTGATTTATCTATATATATGAAAGGGAAATGTGTGGATATGTGTGTCTGTTCGAAATGTTTAGCATACTTCCCAACGTGCCACATACTTGAAATTTGGCATGTGGGTATGTTCCATACTGTACACAATGCAACAAAATATAAAAATAGTCTTTTGTATTTTCTTTGGGGGGGGGAATGACCATGAAGTGTCTGGCGTCAACCCGCAACACCTCTGAGTTAAGCGCTCTGCAATGCTTAGAGCTGTTAACAGCGTGCCGGGAGATTTTAGGTGGCGCTTCGCTCCTGGCCGATGAAGCCATTGGATTCTCCGAGTTCAATACATATCCTCCGTGCGAAGAACGGGTAGAACTGCTATCTTAAATATGAAGCAGAACATTCCATCTGTTTGTTTGTGCGAAGCAGCAAAAACCTCTCCAACGCTGAGCTCTGGCGTCGTGAAAATTTGCACAGCTTACGCTGTCTGGAATTTCTAAGTGAACGTGACTATTTTCAGCTCGCCACGTCATTATTCCCTTCCCGAGTCGCCGAAATCGACCTTACGTAGAAGTGGGGTAAGGTTGAATTTCCTTGAGTGAAAACATCCGATTTAGGTAAGTTGATTTGTTTCGGCTTTTTCTTTCTTGCAAGCATCAATTTTTTCCAGGGTTTTTCAGTGAAATAGAAGGGAATGTGAAGTTAATCAAAGACAATAATCCAAGTCCTGGGCGAAGCCTGGTAGTGAAGCTCGTTACTAATAAACCCCAATGATCCTATCAAAATTAGGGATTTCGATCGGATCGTTGGGGGGGCACGTGCAACTCCACCCCCACTGGTTCCACCACTGTCACACACTGGCATGGTTCACAGGTGGTGGTGTGTCCAGACCCACGCCTGGCCACCTTCACCTGCTCAGTATTAATGCTTCCTCACTCCACCAAGTAGTTAATTGAGGATCAATCAACACAGCCGAGGCTGCGTGTCTCTCTCCCCGTGGTCGTGTAGATTTCCTTCCCGATCCCCCGGTCTCCCCTCTACGCGTAGAGAATGAACACCGCCACGCGTCTAGAGTGAACACCGCCACGTGTCTAGAGTGAACACCACTACACATCTAGAGTGAACACCACCAAGCGTCTAGAGTGAACACCACCAAGTGTCTAGAGTGAACACCGCCACGTGTCTAGAGTGAACACCGCCACGCGTCTAGGGTGAACACCACCCCGAGTCTAGAGTGAACACCGCCACGCGTCTAGAGTGAACACCGCCACGCGTCTAGAGTGAACACCGCCACGCGTCTAGAGTGAACACCACCACATGTCTAGAGTGAACACCACCACGCGTCTAGAGTGAACACCACCACGCTGTTGACAAAGCCTCACCTTGTGTTGTTGTGGGCAGGTTGCTTCTGATAACAAGAGCGGTATAGCAGCTCAAGCGGGCTTGGCCTGGTGAAAAAAAATAAAAACTGCGTGAATATTTACAATAAAAACAAAGTTACAAAGTGGCGAGCCGGGTGAAGACAAATTAAACTTAAGCGAGATAATTAAAGTAAACGCAATCAGGCGAGGGCAGGAGGCAAGGCCCCGCGTGGCTAGGCCCCGCGCTGTAAAGTTCCAACCTGGACATCGATTCCCATGCTCACTGCTACTCAAGTGACATCCCTACGAGCGAGAGAGAGCGAGGCTCTACCTTGGTAAACAACAACCACCACAACCACCACCACCACCACAACCGCGATGAGAATTTCTCACCTCGGATTTCAGTTCACGTGCGGAGCGGCAGATTCCTGTTACCTCGTGACGTCACGCGGCAGCAGGAGGTGACGTCACTTGAGTGGTACAAGACACTCCCCTCCCGCAACGAGCGGGTCTTAATTTAAATAAATTATGTTAATGAGTCCGGCCCATACGTGGAGGGATGGGGCGTGGGTGCTGAAACCCGTCGCAATAAACTCGCGACGGCCTTCACGAATACATTATGTTAATGAGCCGCCAGTCACCGGGCGTAGCTTTGCCCAAATAAGGATTGTACTTGAACAGATAACGGAAGTTGACCCAGGCAGAGGTGACGTCATGCTCAAGGGCGCGGTAGACGGGGTGGGGTGAATACCTTGGTGACATGACGTCACTGGCGAGGTACACCTCCCCCTGGCGTTTCACGCCGATGAGGTGATGCTGAGTGGTGACGTCACAGAGCGGGATTGGAGTTTAAGTTGATTTAGATTCATTTTCCATTGCTCCCTCCCTTGAACTCAGCAACAACAACAACGTGGACATTGCATCCCACTGGGATTTTTTTAGCACACAGCGTTGGTGTACGGTGCTTTTTTCAGGAATATTTTGCTGTTTTTAATTCATGGATTTTCTGTTTGCAGTCACACAAAGTAGTCACTTTAAGATGTGTTTCTTGTTCGTTTTTGTGTTTGTTGTGGTTGCACTTGATTCAAGAGCCGAATGGCTCACAGGGGTATACCAAAATATATAAACTGAAACTATTGTGTACACTGTGTGTACACACTGTGTACGTACACGCTGTGTGTGCACTGTGTGTGTGTACACGTACACACTGTGTGTACGTGTACACTGTGAATGTACAGTGTGTGTACAGTGTGTGTACACACACTGTGTGTGCACTGTGTGTGTGTGCACTGTGTGTGTGCACTGTGTGTGTCTGTGCACTGTGTTGTATATACACTGTGTGTGTGTACACTGTGGGGGGCACAGTCATCTCAGTCGACCAATGGGCATCTTTTCATCAATTTATTATTTTCCAATTTTCTTGTTTTCTATCTACGTGACTTTACCGAAAGAACCAAGAATGTGGTAGCACATTCTCTATTTATTGCAGAGGTTCAAGGTTAAAATCCGACAGGCACACCTGGCTACCCCAGTAACATTCACCACAACATGCGCAGTCTGCTAAACGGCAGATGTAAAACAAACCACTGTGTATGTTGGTGTCACGGTCAAAATTGTGTCAATTCCAGTAACACTATCCAGAAACTCCACAACGGAGACACGCACCCCCTGTACCAACGACGGAGGCGCAGGGACAGATGCTCGATTACGTTGGAATCGATCTGCAGACGGCCAGCAGCTCCGTGTCGCCTTATCTCGATCCCGCGATCCCTACCAGGTGATAGTCCGCATCGAACCAAACCCCCGGCAAGGCCATCGTCTACTTAACGATGAGAGAAAACTCACACAAAATGTCGTTTTCAATGAATAAGCTTTTAATGAAGAAATACAACTATATAATTCAAAACATAATACAATTAAAAGCTGTTTCATTTTCAAACTTCAAGACGGAGCATCGGGAGCTTGCGTGGAGGCGTCGTTCGCGTGCAATTTTTTTCGTGACTTTCCTGGCCCAAGGCCGCAAATGGTTGTGAGGGGCGCCGCAGGTGGTCAGGCTTGCTTCAACTCTTGGTCGTGAACATCCAGACGTGAATCAGCAAGGAGCATTTCATGTCCTAGTTCGAGAAAATCTACGTCAACACGTAATACAAAACTACAATTCGTGTTGCAGAGAATGAACCTCCTCTATGTGTAACCTTTGAGTGGTGTGCCACGTAACTGATTAATGATCCGAGTATGCTCCTTATTTCAAAGACGATGAATTGCTGCAGAGGGAGATGCTTCCTGAAAACACAAAAATACCCTTTGACCTGTATCACAAGAACAATGAGTCTCACCTGAGTTCTCTGTACAGGTTACTTCCAAACACACACACACACACTTTGTCCTAACATCACTTATTCAATGTTTGACCCTTATAGACAAAATTTTACATGTATGCACACAATCAGACAAGTATTCATTCTAAATTGAATTACTGCACTGAAATATACTGCATCAGGTTACATCGCATTAACAAGAAGATATTTTAAAAAATACGCACTGTCTGCTTAACAGTGTATGTACAACGTACTATTGTTGCGTCATTCAAAACGAGTAGGCCATTGCATGCTGGCGTCTGGGTCAAAATTTATCAAATTCGAAACATTGCCTACAAACTCCACAACTAAGATGCCACATCAACCATCGCCCCCTACTGACAGGCTCTTGTCCACATGCAGGCCGGTGCAGGGCCACCACCTTGTGCCACACAGGGGCAGCTGCTACTTGGGGATGCTCTTCGTGTGTCTGAGACGAGATACAAAAGTCCGAATTGCCAGAGGCGATAAAGCAAGCACCATATAAGTGGAATAATTAAATAACAAAAATCACGACGTTTCGGCCACAACACAAGTGGCCTTCATCAGGTGAAGGGACCGTGCTGTCATGATGAAGGCCACTTGTGTTGTGGCTGAAACGTCGTGATTTTTGTTATTTTATCTTTTTACCTACGTGACTTTACCGAATAGAACCAAAGAGTATGGATCCTTGCAGTCACGAAAGCTTCAAATCTAGAATGGAATGATTAAAACCGAGTGAATGCTTGGGAGCTTATTGGCTCTCGCTCCTGGTTAGAGATCTACCCAACCCACAGGTCCACAAAGACTGGCCACTCTCACCATGCAGGTTTAACCTAGGAACTGAGTGTTCAACTTCACATTCTTGTCATTAAAGGCCTGTGACTAAGGTGTATCCATTGGAGCGACCAGAGTGGAGTCGGCTCCGGGAGAGGCAACCACCTCGCCCCACGCCGCTCCTCCACTTCGAGGTCTGCGGAGAACTTCGCCACCACCACCACCACCAGCGTGGCAATCTTCATGGCTGTGCTCACTGTGGTTCTGCTGCTCACGCAGCCGGTGGTGGAACTCCTCGGAGGATCTCAGCGTGGGGTCCAACGCCACCACCACCACCACCACGATCAACAACTACTCGGGACTCGTGAAGGACGTCTCTCCACCGGCAGCGGTCGCCACCTGGGGACCGATGTTCACCAGCGGCCACGCAGACGGACAGGAGAGGGGCGGCCCAGCCTGGCCCCACGGGATGTCCTGGCTCATGGACAGCGCGCCGACTCCTCTCCTGCAGGCTGCGGGTCAGCTGTGCAGTAGCCACAGTGAGGCCATTGTGGACAGCGTGCTCCCTGCCCTACTGCAGGCTGTGGGTCAGCTGTGCAGTAGCCACAGTGAGGACATAGTGGACAGCTCGCTCCCTGCCCTACTGCAGGCTATGGGTCAGCTGAGCGGCAGCTGACAGGACATAGTGGACAGCGTGCTCCCTGCCCTGCTCCACGTCGTGCGTCAGCTGTACAGCGGCTGCAAGGAGGCCATCGGCTCCACCGTGCCGCTGAACACCCCGCACATCGCCGTGCGTCTCCGGCGTTCTGTAAGTCGCAGAGTTGAGTGAGCAACATCCATCATCGTCGTCGTCACCATCAGCCACGGTCAATCCACTAGCGGGTAGAGACCTCCCCGTGCCGTCGCAACCTCCCACGATGCCGCTGTGCGGTGATCCACCCAGCGCCTGACACGTGGAGCGATTTCATTGCTTCATCTCCCCACTGGGCATCCTCTCGGATGACCACCCCGCCGGCCATCGGCATCAATCGCCCCCTTCGCGTCCTCCACCGTCACCCTCAACTCCACCCGCGGTGTTTTCAACAGCCTGGTTGGCCACTGGAACGGTATCCCGGACAGTGCCGGATTAAGCTCGTGCGGGTCCTGTGGCATATATTATAACGGTGCCCAAAATAAAATAAAAAAACACAATTATTAAAACGCAAAGTTTACACATCTACCGGGTCTCCACCTGACTTTGTATTGTCTTGGAGGAAGTCCACCCACACCTCCACTTCCACAAACTGCTGGGAGTTGCCTCGCTCTGCCTCAATCAGAATTCTCCTCCTGCTTCACGTTGCCTCCATCGATGTGAAGGTCCCATTTTGGAGTTGAATCTTCATCTTCATATTTCACCTTCACTTCTTCGCTCTTCACCATCACTTCTTCACATTTCACCTTCACTTCTTCGCTCTTCACCATCACTTCTTCCCTCTTCACCATCACCTCTTCATATTTCACCTCGATACCTTTAAAAGTCTCCAAGCTGGGATTTTCTTTCGGTTCTTATTTCATGAGGGATGGGCTTATTGTGGCACTTTGACTTTCACAAGCTGATTTCAGACTCCACTCCTTGTGGACCTTCTGATGCTTGTGCGTTCTCTGGTGTACTTGAAGATGTGATGACTGTGCAAACGCCATCCCGCACAGAGTGTACCTGAAGGGTTTCTCTCCTGTGTGTGTTCTCTGGTGTTTTTTAAGAGCAGATGAACGTGCAAACGCATTCCCACACACACTGCACTTGAAGGGTTTCTCTCCCGTGTGTGTTCTCTGGTGTACTTGAAGATGATGATGAAAGTGCAAACGGCTTCCCGCACAGAGTGCACTTGAAGGGTTTCTCTCCCGTGTGTGTTCTCTGGTGTACTTGAAGATGTTGTTGCTGTGCAAACGCCATCCTGCACAGATTACACTTGAAGGGTTTCTCTCCTCTGTGTGTTCTCAGGTGCCTTTTAACAACAGATGACCGTGAAAATGCCTTCCCACACACACTGCACTTGAAGGGTTTTTCTCCCGTGTGTGTTCTCTGGTGTGCTACAAGAGGAGATGAATGTGCAAACGCCTTCCCACACGTACTGCACTTGAAGGGTTTCTCTCCCGTGTGTGTTTTCTGGTGTACTAGAAGATGTGGGGACTGTGCAAACGCCTTCCCGCACAGAGTGCACTTGAAGGGTTTCTCTCCTGTGTGTGTACTCTGATGTCTTTGCAGATGTGATGACTGTGAAAATGCCTTCCCGCACACCGTGCACCTGAAGGGTTTCTCTCCCGTGTGTGTTCTCTGGTGGATCTCAAGAACTGATGCCCATGCAAATGCCTTCCCACACACAGTGCACTTGAAGGGTTTCTCTCCCGTGCGAGTTCTCTGGTGCCGTGTCAAATTTCCAGTCCGATCCGTGCTGTATGCACGCTGGTCGCATTGTTGCCTTGTCGTACAGAGCTGCGCTGAGTGCCTTGCTCCAGCAGACCAGCGTCAGCTGCAGACAGAAAAAAATAATATCCACACCATCTACACGTCAGTATCGAGGCACAGAGGAATGAATATATACACAGTAACACGTGACTTACACGTCTATACTTATTCATATATTCATGAAGTAGTGAAGAAGTGTCCCAAATTCATCACAGGGCTGTTATGGCACACAATGAGAGGGCAAACGGTCATAAACATGCCTGGAAGCCCTCGTATCTTCAAAATGAATGTCCACCCAAAACTCCGAGCACACAATTTCAGCTGTCTGGCTACAAAAGGAATATTTATGAGAGCTAAATTCAGCTGACATAGCAAAGGGTGGTGAAAACAATACTATTTGTGTTAGGCAGAAATGCATAAATTAATGTTCAATCGCAACTTAGACATGTGAATCCAGGCTCAGATGTCCTTGAATGCTGGGATGAACAGTTCCGACTTCAGCTGAATGTGTGTGCTGTGTTAACTTCCTGTTTCCATTCATATAAAGAGTTCCAGAGGAAAACAAAAGTAAACTATTGTAATGCTATAACCTCCGTGTTCAACAGAGCTAATAGATGTTACTGCAAACACAAACTGTACACTGTCACTGGGTAAACAGGCGGTGGCGTGTCTAGAATCACGCCTGGCCACCTTCATCTGCTTGGCATGAATGCTTCCTCACTCCACCAAGTAATTAATTGAGGATCAACGAACATAGCCGAGGCTAACTGGAGTTTGCGTGTCTCTCTCCGTGGTGAGACGTTAACTACCTCACCTGGTATACAGGAAGTCGTGGGTTTGATCCCGACCCTGACGCCTGCTGTATATTTGGAGTTTGCGCGTATCTCCGTTTAGCGTCTTTGACCGATAGACATTGACACAGGTATTCTTGTTTCTTTCGGTAAAGTTACGTAGATAGAAAATAACAATAACAGATAATACAATTACATTAAATAAAGACCACTGTGTTGCGATCAAAACGACGTGAGTTTTTTTGCTTTATTTACATTTTTTCATTTATTTTCATTTAATTTTCTATCTACGTGACTTTACCGAAAGAACCAAGAATATTAATTCCTGCAGTCACCAAAGTTTTAAGTCAAAACATTCACACACGTTGACAAACCCTCACCTTGTGTTGTTGTGGGCAGGTTGCTTCTGATAACAAGAGCGGTATAGCAGCTCAAGCGGGCTTGGCCTGCTAACAAAAGAAAATAAAAACTGCGTGAATATTTACAATAACACAAAGTTACAAAGTGGTGAGCCGGGTGAAGACAAATTAAACTTAAGTGAGATAATTAAAGTGAATGCAATCAGGCGAGGGCAGGAGGCAAGGCCCCGCGTGGCAAGGCCCCGCGTTGTAAAGTTCCAACCTGGACATCGATTCCCATGCTCGCTGCTACTCAACTGACATCCCTACGAGAGAGAGCGAGGCTCTACCTTGGTAAACAACAACAACCACCACTACCACCACCACAACAACCACAATCGCAATGAAAATTTCTCACCTCGGATTTCAGTGCAGGAAGCGATAGCTTCCTGTTACCTCGTGACGTCATGCGGCAGCAGGTGACATGACGTCACATCCGGGGTACGAGACACGCTCCTCCCACAATGAGCTGCTCCGTAAATAAATAAGTTATTGAATGAATAAATTATGTTAATGTTATCCGTCCCATATGTCGTGGGGTGCTGAACCCGTCGCAAAAAACTCGCGACGGCTTTAACGAACACATTATGTTAATGAGCCGCCAGTCACTGGGCGTAGCTTTGCCCAAATAAGGATTGGCACTGGAACGATATCGGCAGTGACCCAAGCGGAGGTGACGTCATGTTCAAGAGCGCGGTAAACGGGGGAGGGGTGAATACCTTGGTGACATGACGTCACTAGCGAGGGACACCTCCCTCTGGCGTTTCACACCGATGAGGTGATGCTGAGTAGTGACGTCACAGAGCGGGATTGGAGTTTAAGTTGATTTAGATTCATTTTCCATTGCTCCCTCCCTTGAACTCAGCAACAACAACAACGTGGACATTGCATCCCACTGGGATTTTTAGCACACAGCGTTGGTGTACGGTGCTTTTTTCAGGAACATTTAGCTGTTTTTTTCATGAATTTTCTGTTTGCAGAGTCACACAAAGTAGTCACTTTAAGATGTGTTTCTTGTTCGGGTTTGTGTTTGTTGTGGTTGCACTTGATTCAAGAGCCGAATGGCTCACAGGGGTATACCAAAAAATATACTGAAATTATTGTGTACACTCTGTGTGTGTGTACACTGTGTGTGTGTGCACTGTGTGTGTACACTGTGTGTGTGTACACTGTGTGTGTGTGCACTGTGTGTGTGTGTGTGCACTGTGTGTGTGTACACTGTGTGTGTACACAGTGGGGGGCACAGTCATCTCAGTCGACCAATGGGCATCTTTTCATCAATTTATTATTTTCCAATTTTCTTGTTTTTGTTATTTTCTATTTACGTGACTTTACCGAAAGAACCAAGAATGTGGTAGCACATTCTCTATTCATTGCAGACGTTCCAGGTTAAAATCCGACAGGCACACCTGGCTACCCCAGTAACATTCACCAAAATATGCGCAGTCTGCTAAACGGCAGATGTAAAACATAATGTTGTGTCATTCACAACGCATGTTGGTGTCACGGTCAAAATTGTGGCAATTCCAAACATTATCCAGAAACTCCACAACGGAGACACGCACCCCCTGTACCAACGACGGAGGCGCAGGGACAGACGCTCGATTACGTTGGAATCGATCTACAGACGGCCAGCAGCTCCGTGTCGCCTTATCTCGATCCCGCAATCCCAAACAGGTGAAAGTCCGCATCGAACCGAACCCCCGGCAAGGCCATCTACTTAACGACGAGAGAAAATTCACACGAAATGTCCTTCTCAACGAAGTCTTCCGGATGTAAAATGAAATAAACTTTTAATGAAGAAATAACAATAATCTAATTCAAAACACAACGCGATTCAAAGATGTTTCATTTTAAAACTTCAAAACGGAGCACGGGGCGCTTGCGTGAATGCGTCCTTCGTGTGCCGTAAATGTTGTGACTTTCCTGGCCTGTAGGCCGTCAATGTGTTGGACCATTATTGGTGCACAGCATCTCAACAACAGCAGTGGGGTTTGCTTCAAGCGAGAGGTATGAACATCCAGACGTGAATCAGCAAGGAGAATTTCTAGTCCGAGTTAGACAAAATCTACGTCAATACGTAAGACAAAACTACAATTCGTGTTGTAGAGAATGTACCTCCTCCTATACGTGTAACTTTCAAGTGGTATGCCTTGTAACTGATGAATGATCCGACCGTGCTCCCTATTTCAAAGACGATGAGTTGCTGCAGAGGCAGATGCTTCATGAAACACAAAAGTACCCTTTGACCTGCATCACAAGAACAACGGGTCTCACCCGAGTTCTCTGTACAGGTTACTTCCAAACACACACACACTTTGTCCTAACATCACTTAATCAATATAGATTTGAACACTGACAGTCTATAATGTACAGACACACACCGATACAACAACAACAACAACCGCCATTCGCCACTAAGTGGCGGTGACGTCACCACGACGCTTGTGCCAGGCTATGTGCACCGTGAGGCCACGTGAAGTGTCGAACGCCCGCTGGCAGGAGGTCACTGGGCAGACCCAGGTGCCACGGGTCGACTGACTGAGATGACTGGCTGATGCACCACCTGTGCCCCCTACTGTGCCAACCTGCTGTGCTTTAGCCACCCGGCGCTCCGCTCGTTGTTGTGAACGTCGCTCCTCCGCCCTCCGTTGTTGTTGGAGGGCGACTGCCTCCAACTGCCCAGTAGCATCCTTCACGAGCCTCCTCCACAGAGGCCGATCTTGACACCGCTGGTACCAGTCATCGGCAAGTCCACTCAGCTCCACGTCCTCCTGTACCACATCACTCCATCTCTTCTCTAGCCCGTGCCGCGCCCGCCCAGCCCCCTCAATCCGGCCAAACAAAAGCTGTTTCGGCATGCGGTGGCTGGGCATGCGGGCTACATGACCCAGCCATCGCAGCCTTGCCTGCCGGAGGAGCTCACCGATGGGACCCTGCCCAGATCTTTCAAGGATTTGTGAGCTCCTCACACAATCCAGTCTGGTTAAA
Organism: Petromyzon marinus; assembly: GCF_048934315.1. Classification (NCBI taxonomy): domain Eukaryota; kingdom Metazoa; phylum Chordata; class Hyperoartia; order Petromyzontiformes; family Petromyzontidae; genus Petromyzon; species Petromyzon marinus. Next base: position 4,910,064 of record NW_027423046.1, read on the forward strand.
CCCAGGATGGATCGTAGGCAGGCCAGCCTAAATGTTTCTAACCGGCGAAGATGTTCCATTAGGGGGGTCCACGTTTCGCAAGCGTAGAGAAGGGAGGGAATGACCGTGGCCGAGAAGACCTGAAGCTTAGTGCGGAGCGACAGACCAGGTAGCTTCCACACAGCGTTACGCAACCGATGAAAAGATATTGCCGCTCGACTGATTCGGAGTGAGACCTCTGCTGTTAAACTGGAGCCAGTCATAAGCACACTGCCCAGGTATGGGAAACTCTCCACTCTCTCCACAACTGTCCCATCACCGATTGGGAGTTGTGGGGGTGGAGTGTCCGATGGTACAAAATACCCAGGCAGGTGCTTAGTTTTGGTGGGGCTGATGGTAAGGCCCCACCTCTTAGTGGCACGCTCCAGTCTCAGCAGCAGCGTCTCCAACTCCTCCTCTGACTGAGCAGCTATTACCAAATCATCTGCATACATAACGTGGTTGAGCAATAGGGAGCCATCCCTTGACCGCACCCGGGCATCGATTAGCCTCCCATTATATCTGTACCATATGGAGATTCCCCCGGTACAGCTATTGAAGGCTTCACGAACTACGTGGTCAAAATAGATGTTAAATAATGTGGGAGCCAGAGGACATCCCTGTCGCACCCCAAGGTGTACAGGGAATGGCTCTGACTCCCGGTCACGTAGTTTTACCCGGGCCCGCTCACCATCATGAAGGTCCTTAATAATCGTGAGCAGAGGGTCAGGTACTCCAAAAGCACGAAGAACGACCCAGAGCCCAGGCCTACTGATGGTATCATAGGCCTTGACCAGGCCAATAAAGCAGAGATTTAGGTCTTGTTGGAATTCCCTACACCTCTGCTGTAGCAGACGGACAGAAAATATGGCATCTGTGCAGGACCGCCCTATCCTGAAACCGCATTGGGGCTCCGCAAGCCTCTCCTCAGCGTGCCTGGCAAGGCGATGCTGAATAATCCTTGCAAGGACCTTTCCCGGCACACTGAGGAGTGAGATGCCCCTGTAGTTGTTACAGTCTGAGCGGTCCCCCTTCTTAAAAAGTGACAGACACAAACAGACACACACAGACACACAAACACGCAGAGACACATAGACACACACGCACACACCAATAGACACACACAGACCCACGCAGAGACACAGACACATACCGATACAGACACACACCGAAACAGACACAGACAGACACATAGACACACGCAGAGACACAGACACACAGACACACGCAGAGACACGCACACACCGATACAGACACACACAGACACAAACACGTAAACACACACAGACACACACATAGACACACGCAGAGACAGGCGTGTGTTTGTCGGGATGAGTAAAAAAAAGCGTTGTTGTTGTTGTTGTGTTTGGTGTTGTTGGGGGAGTTTTTGGTGTTTTGACTTTGGGAGCTCATTGATGAGAGATGTAAAAATCTCTAATAAATACATCAGTCAGTGGGTTCATAATGGTCGTGTCAGAGACACTGACACCCTGGGTTCAAGCCCTGGGTCTGGGTGTCTCTCTCAGTGGGTTCATAATGGCCGTGTCAGAGACACTGACACCCTGGGTTTAAGCCCTGGGTCTGGGTGTCTCTCAGTGGGTTCATAATGGCCGTGTCAGAGACACTGACACCCTGGGTTCAAGCCCTGGGTCTGGGTGTCTCTCTCTCAGTGGGTTCATAATGGCCGTGTCAGAGACACTGAGACCCTGGGTTCAAGCCCTGGGTCTGGGTGTCTCTCTCTCTCAGTGGGTTCATAATGGCCGTGTCAGAGACACTGAGACCCTGGGTTCAAGCCCTGGGTCTGGGTGGCTCTCTCTCAGTGGGTTCATAATGGCCTTGTCAGAGACACTGACACCTTGGGTTCAAGCCCTGGGTCTGGGTGTCTCTCTCTCTCAGTGGGTTCATAATGGCCGTGTCAGAGACACTGACACCCTGGGTTCAAGCCCTGGGTCTGGGTGTCACTCTCTCATGTGGGTTCATAATGGCCGTATCAGAGACACTGAGACCCTGGGTTCAAGCCCTGGTTCTGGGTGTCTCTCTCTCTCAGTGGGTTCAATATGGCCGTGTCAGAGACACTGAGACCGTGGGTTCAAGCCCTGGGTCTGGGTGTCTCTCTCTCAGTGGGTTCATAATGGCCGTGTCAGAGACACTGAGACCCTAAGTTCAAGCCGTGGGTCTGTGTGTCTCTCTCAGTGGGTTCATAATGGCCGTGTCAGAGACACTGAGACCCTGGGTTCAAGCCCTGGGTCTGGGTGTCTCTCTCTCAGTGGGTTCAAAACGGCCGTGTCATTGACACTGACACCCTGGGTTCAAGCCCTGGGTCTGGGTGTCTCTCTCTCAGTGGGTTCATAACGGCCGTGTCAGAGACACTGACACCCTGGGTTCAAGCCCTGGGTCTGGGTGTCTCTCTCTCTCAGTGGGTTCATAATGGCTGTGTCAGAGACACTGAGACCCTGGGTTCAAGCCCTGGGTCTGGGTGTCTCTCTCTCAGTGGGTTCATAATGGCCATGTCGGAGACACTGAGAGTCTGGGTTCTAGCCCTGGGTATGGGTGTCTCGCTCTCTCAGTGGGTTCATAATGGCCGTGTCAGAGACACTGAGACCCTGGGTTCAAGCCCTGGGTCTGGGTGTCTCTCGCTCTCAGTGGGTTCATAACGGCCGTGTCAGAGACAGTGAGACCCTGGGTTCAAGCCCTGGGTCTGGGTGTCTCTCTCTCAGTGGGTTCATAATGGCTGTGTCAGAGACACTGAGACCCTGGGTTAAAGCCCTGGGTCTGGGTGTCTCTCTCTCTCAGTGGGTTCATAATGGCCGTGTCAGAGGCACTGACACCCTGGGTTCAAGCCCTGGGTCTGGGTGTCTCGCTCTCTCAGTGGGTTCATAACGGCCGTGTCAGAGGCACTGACACCCTGGGTTCAAGCCCTGGGTCTGGGTGTCTCGCTCTCTCAGTGGGTTCATAACGGCCGTGTCAGAGACACTGACACCCTGGGTTCAAGCCCTGGGTCTGGGTGTCTCTCTCTCTCAGTGGGTTCATAATGGCCGTGTCAGAGACACTGACACCCTGGGTTCAAGCCCTGGGTCTGGGTGTCTCTCTCTCAGTGGGGTCATAATGGCCGTGTCAGAGACACTGAGACCCTGGGTTCAAGCCCTGGGTCTGGGTGTCTCTCTCAGTGGGTTCATAATGGCCGTGTCAGAGACACTGACACCCTGGGTTCAAGCCCTGGGTCTGGGTGTCTCTCTCAGTGGGTTGATAATGGCCGTGTCAGAGACACTGAGACCCTGGGTTCAAGCCCTGAGTCTGGGTGTCTCTCTCTCTCAGTGGGTTCATAATGGCCGTGTCAGAGACACTGAGACTCTGGGTTCAAGCCCTGGGTCTGGGTCTCTCTCTCTCTCAGTGGGTTCATAATGGCCGTGTCAGAGGCACTGACACCCTGGGTTCAAGCCCTGGGTCTGGGTGTCTCGCTCTCTCAGTGGGTTCATAACGGCCGTGTCAGAGGCACTGACACCCTGGGTTCAAGCCCTGGGTCTGGGTGTCTCGCTCTCTCAGTGGGTTCATAACGGCCGTGTCAGAGACACTGACACCCTGGGTTCAAGCCCTGGGTCTGGGTGTCTCTCTCTCTCAGTGGGTTCATAATGGCCGTGTCAGAGACACTGACACCCTGGGTTCAAGCCCTGGGTCTGGGTGTCTCTCTCTCAGTGGGGTCATAATGGCCGTGTCAGAGACACTGAGACCCTGGGTTCAAGCCCTGGGTCTGGGTGTCTCTCTCAGTGGGTTCATAATGGCCGTGTCAGAGACACTGACACCCTGGGTTCAAGCCCTGGGTCTGGGTGTCTCTCTCAGTGGGTTGATAATGGCCGTGTCAGAGACACTGAGACCCTGGGTTCAAGCCCTGAGTCTGGGTGTCTCTCTCTCTTAGTGGGTTCATAATGGCCGTGTCAGAGACACTGAGACTCTGGGTTCAAGCCCTGGGTCTGGGTCTCTCTCTCTCTCAGTGGGTTCATAATGGCCGTGTCAGAGACGCTGACACCGTGGGTTCAAGCCCTGGGTCTGGGTGTTGTGGGTTCCATGCCGACCCTAATGCCCGCTGCTGCTGCTGCTGTATAGACTTTGTCTCTGTCCCTTTTGTCGCGTGGATTTTTTTCCGGGCCCTCTGGTTTTCCCCTCCACATTCGAGAAACGTGAGTTGTCGAGTATTTGTCAACTGCTCTAAAGGTCCACGTGATGATGATGACGACGATGATAATAAACCGAATTGCTAGAGCTATCATTTGTAACGGTCAGGTCAGGGCCTTCTGATAGAGCTACGCCGCATCTCAACGAGGGCCTTACCCGGTAAAAAATAAAACATTTCGTTTTTAGTTCAAGTCCCGTGCACAACATCACGCATCCACCTGTAAAGAGGAGGAGTTCCAGCCCAGGTAAGTGAACTCGCCACCTTTATTATCGTCACCACCAGCACCACCACCACCGCGATGTCTCCAGCAAACAACGAAACAGCTGCCAGGCCCCCTTCAGTCTGGGGGCAGGCAGGCAGGGAGAGAGGGGACGAGGCCACGACAGACCACGTGACCCACAACCAACGCTGGGGCACGTGGCGACGTCAAACAGAACCGTGACGCACAAAGCGCCCCCACCCCCCACCCAGGGGGGTGGGGGCGAGTCGAACAGACGACGATTCTCTGTCGACTCTCTCGGATCGTTCTGGAAGATTCATCGTGGACGCGCCCCAACAACGCACGCACAGCCTCACCACCACCACCCACCACCACCCACCGGGCCATCGATAAAGTTGTGCGAGTCTGGTGAGTCTTTGGGTCTCTGTGTGGTGAGTCTGTGGGTCTCTGTGTGATGAGTCTATGGGTCTCTGTGTGGTGAGTCTGTGGGTCTCTGTGTGGTGAGTCTGTGGGTCTCTGTGTGGTGAGTCTGTGGGTCTCTGTGTGGTGAGTCTGTGGGTCTCTGTGTGGTGAGTCTATGGGTCTCTGTGTGTGGTGAATCTATGGGTCTCTGTGTGGTGAGTCTGGGTCTCTGTGTGGTGAGTCTATGGGTCTCTGTGTGGTGAGTCTATGGGTCTCCGTGTGATGAGTCTATGGGTCTCTGTGTGATGAGTCTATGGGTCTCTGCGTGAGTCTATGGGTCTCTGTGTGGTGAGTCTGTGGGTCTCTGTGTGGTGAGTCTGTGGGTCTCTGTGTGGTGAGTCTGTGGGTCTCTGTGTGGTGAGTCTATGGGTCTCTGTGTGTGGTGAATCTATGGGTCTCTGTGTGGTGAGTCTGGGTCTCTGTGTGGTGAGTCTATGGGTCTCTGTGTGGTGAGTCTATGGGTCTCCGTGTGATGAGTCTATGGGTCTCTGTGTGATGAGTCTATGGGTCTCTGTGTGAGTCTATGGGTCTCTGTGTGGTGAGTCTATGGGTCTCTGTTTGGTGAGTCTATGGGTCTCTGTGTGGTGAGTCTGTGGGTCTCTGTGTGGTGAGTCTATGGGTCTCTGTGTGATGAGTCTATGGGTCTCAGTGTGAGTCTATGAGTCTCTGTTTGGTGAGTCTGTGGGTCTCTGTGTGATGAGTCTATGGGTCAAACTCAGAAATATACAGCGGCGGCAGGCATCGTCAGGGGTCGGGATGGAACCCACGACCTCCCGCGTGCCAGGCGAGGTGGTCGACATCTCCTAGCCACCGCGCGGTGTGATTGGTGTGGCGACGACTTGTGGAGCGGCTTTCATCCGGCGGTGTCAACCGGGGGCGGGGACGAGGTCCTAAAGTTCCGATTTCTGCTCCACCGCGGCGGTGGTGGCGGCGGCGGTGGCAGCGGTGGCAGCGGCGGCGGTGGTGGCGGCGCTGGCGGCGGTGGCTACCTGCACTCGGCAGAGACAATATCAGGCTTGGGGTCCAGGCCTGGGGCGTTCCCCCCTCGCTCGTTCGCCGGGGAACGAGAAGATCACGCAGGGTGGGGAGAAAAACTCACAAGGCACGGAACTCGAAACAACAGCCAGCAGCAGCATCATCATCATCATCAGGCCCGATGATGATGATGATGCCGGTTGTGGTCGTTGTAATTACCGGTGAGGTGTCACCAGGTACCTGAATTGTGAACGTCGTGGGTTTACTCTCCAACGCACTACCGGTTAGTACTGAACAAGCATACTACACTGTACACTACACACCACACTGTACACTACACTACACACAACACTGTACAGTACACTGCACTGTCCACTACACTATACACTACACTGTACAGTACACTATAAACTAGTAACTAATTGGCACATTTTGTTTACGTGACACTAAACCTGACTAATTGGCTGCGTCAGGTGGTGGCGGGTTTTACGACACAGCGTTTATATATTGAAGCCACTTAACACAAAAACAAATTCGACTTTGGACACAACGGGAATATTGTGTTCATGTTGTAGCAGCATGAGGAGGAGGAATCCACAAATGTACGGTCGGGGGTACGGGGGTCAGAACGTTACAACAGCAAACACGACATGCAAACACGACACGCAGACACGACACGCTAACACGTCACGCAAACATGACAAGCAGACACGACACGCAGACACGACACGCTAACACGACACGCAGACACGTCACGCAAACATGACACGCAGACACGTCACGCAGACACGTCACGCAGACACGACACGCTAACACGTCACGCAGACACGTCACGCAAACACGACACGCAGACACGTCACGCAGATACGTCACGCAGACACGTCACGCAAACACGACACGCAGACACGACACGCAGACACGACACGCTAACACGTCACGCTAACACGACACGCAGACACGACACGCAGACACGTCACGCAAACACGACACGCAAACACGACACGCGCCGTCGGCACATGCCAGGTATAGCAAAGGTTAACAAATAAATAAAAATAAATATATAGACACAAATATTTTGTGTATCTTACCGGGTAAGCCCCCCGCTATGCTACTACATCACTTGTTTAGTAGAAGCTACACCGGCTACCACAAGTGACAGCTCAACTCAGTGGCTTATCGTCATCATCGTCATCATTATCGTCATCATCGTCATCACCGTCATTATCATCGTCGTCATCGTCATCATCGTTATCATCGTCGTCATCGTCATCATCATCGTTATCGTCATCATCGTCATCATCGTTGTCATCGTCATCATCTTCGTCATCATCGTTGTCATCGTCATCATCGTCATCATTATCATCGTCGTCATCGTCATCATCGTCATCATCATCGTTGTCGGGTGGCAAATATAGAGCAGCAGCCAAATGGCTCTGAACGCGTAGAGACGCAGGAAGTGTCAGGGTCGGGATAGGACCCACGACCTCCTGCGTACCAGGCGAGGTAATAATAATAGGGTTTTTCCCCTTTTTGGTACTGGCAAAGGAGGTCTAATGATGTAGATGATCCAGGCGAGGTAATTAACATCTCATAGCCACCGTGATGATGACGATGATGATGAGGGAGACACCGCAAACTCCAAATACACGGGTGTCAGGGGCGGGTAAGTAGCCCACGCCCTCCTGTGGACCAAGCGAGGCAGTCCACATCTCAGCCATTGTGATGATGATTATGAGAGACACCGCAAACTCTAAATATACAGCAGCAGCAGGCGTCGTCAGGGTCTGGATCCAACCCACGCCCTCCTGTGTACCAAGCTTGGCAGTCCGCATCTACGTAGCCACCGCGACGCCACCGCCGCTCACTGGGACGCTCGCCGGCGTTCCGTCTGCCCCGCACGGCGCACACCAGGAAGGGGAGCAGCACCAGCACCGTCAGCACCGTCATGGCCACCGTCAAGCTGATGGGGTAGATAGTGCTGCTGCCGCTGGCGGGGAGCGTCTCCTCGTCTCCCGTAGACACCGCGGACGAGGGTGGGGAGGAGCGGGAGGTGGTGGTGGTGGTGGCGGCGGCGGCATTGGTGGTGGCGGTGGTGGTGGTGGTGGCGGCGGTGGTGGTGGTGGCGGCGGTGGTGGTGGCGGTGGTGGTGGTGGCGGTGGTGGTGGGGGTGGTGGTGGTGGCATTGGTGGTGGTGGTGGTGGCGGTGGTGGTGGTGGTGGTGGTGGCGGCGGTGGTGGTGGTGGCGGCGGTAGTGGTGGTTATGGGATTGGGGACACACGAGGAGATTCGGTGAGATGCAGGGAGATAACGGGGAGATACGGGTAGACATGGGGAGGCAGAGACACGGGGAAACAGAGAGACACAGTGAGACAGATACAGACAGAGAGACAGATACAGACAGAGAGGCAGATACACAGAGAAACAGACAGAAACAGACAGAGAGACAGATACAGACAGAGAGACAGATACACAGAGAAACAGACAGAGAGAGACTGACAGAGAGACAGACAGAGTGGGATGCTGAGCAGTGTTGTTGGATGAGGTTAGTGAGGAGGAGGTTTCGGTCTTAATCACTTCTCTGTGTATGTGTGTGTCTGTGCGTCTGTGTGTGTCTGTGTGTGTCTGTCTGTGTGTGTCTGTCTGTGTGTCTGTCTGTGTGTGTGTCTGTATGCTGGGCTGGCTGAGTCATGTAGCCCGCATGCCCAGCCACCGCATGCCGAAACAGCTTTTGTTCGGCCGGATTGAGGGGGCTAAACGGGCGCGGCATGGGCTGGAGAAGAGATGGAGTGATGTGGTACAGAAGGACGTGGAGCTGAGTGGACTTGCCGATGACTGGTACCAGCAGTGTCAAGATCGGCCTCTGTGGAGGAGGCTCGTGAAGTAGTAGCGTCCTTCACGAGCCCTCCAACAACAACGGAGGGCGGAGAAGCGACGCTCACAACAACGAGCGGAGCGCCGGGTGGCTAAAGCACAGCAGGTTGGCACAGGTGGTGCATCAGCCAGTCATCTCAGTCAACCCGTGGCACCTGGGTCTGCCCCGTGACCTCCTGCCAGTGGGCGTTCGACACTCCACGTGGCCTCAAGGTGCACATGTCCTGGCACATGTGTCGTGGTAACGTCACCGCCACTTAGTGGCGAATGGCGGTTGTTGTTGTCTGTGTGTGGCTGTGTGTCTGTGTGTGTCTGTCTGTCTGTGTCTATTCAACACTGCCTTGCCAGGCATGCTGAGGAGAGGCTTGCGGAGCCCCAATGCGGTTTCAGGAAAGGGCGGTCCTGCACAGATGCCATAATTTGTCCGTCTGCTACAGCAGAGGTGTAGGGAATTCCAACAAGACCTACATCTCTGCTTTATTGACCTGGTCAAGGCCTATGATACCATCAGTTGGCATGGGCTCTGGGTTGTTCTTTGTGCTTTTGGAGTACCTGACCCTCCGCTCACGATCATTAAGGACCTTCATGATGGTGAGCGGGCCCGGGTAAAACTACGTGGCTGGGAGTCAGCCATTCCCTGTACACCTTGGGGTGCGACAGGGATGTCCTCTGGCTCCCACATTATTTAACATCTATTTTGACCACGCAGTTCGTGAAGCCTTCGATGGCTGTATCAGACCAGAGGAATTTCCATCTGGTACAGATGTAGCACCGTAGATGTGACGGTGGTGCCTCGTGCCGTCAGGGGAGGGGCTGCAGCGGCAGCCCTAGAGGGGAGGGGCTGCTGGGGGCTCAGGACCCCAGACAGCCCCACCCCTCGATGGGCAGGAGGCACCAGAGGGGACCTCCCCGGCCGATCTGGAGCCAGCCGCGGCCCAAGAACGAAGACTGGCGGCGGCGGCGGCCGGGTTGGACCCTGGACCCCCTCGCCCTGCCGTCCTTGTGCAGGGCGGTAGTCGGTGACGTCACGTCACACTAGCACTCCGGTACGATGACGTCACGTGCGGTGACGTCACGGACAGGGGGCCGGGACGGTGACGTCATGTCCCCCCTGGGGTATTTAGGTTGGGACCCCGTGACGCGTTCGAGGCCGTTGGCGGGGAGCCAGGAACGTGTGAAGTTGGGAGTTGAGACCCAGGGTAGGGGGAGATTGGCACCGGGCTAGGGGAGCCTGTGGGTGTGCTAGGGACCTCCCCAGTACCCTACCCCTGGGGGAGCGATGGGACCTAGGGTAGGGGGAGATTGGCACCAGGCTAGGGTAGTCTGTGGGTGTGCTAGGGACCTCCCCAGTACCCTTCGCCTGGGGTGTGGAGTGTAGGCAGTGAGCGTGCAGTACACGGAGTCGTGGTGTGTGAAGAGAAGTCTTTAATAAAACAACTGGCGCAAGCCCCTACACGAAGATCTGCCTCCGAGTCGTCATTTACGCCTCAACACTTGTGTAGTGTTGTAAGGACGAGCAGACTTCTTTAGGAGGCACACTCTGTTTATTGTATTATTTCCTTATACAACGCTTAACACACGCAGAGGGATATGCGGTCCCCTCACCCGATACCATAGAGAGGTACAGCCTCCGGACCTGGCGGGACTCACACGTCTACCGCTAACCTCCTTGATACCTAAGGAGGTACAGCCTCCGGACCTGGCGGGACTCACACGTCTACCGCTAACCTCCTTGATACCTAAGGAGGTACAACCTCCGGACTTGGAGGGACTCACACGTCTACCGCTATCCTAGTCCTCCGGCTAGGACTAGGGGAGGCTATCTGACGCACCGCTGGCCCGGTGGGTCCTGACCACTGGGTATGCCGAACCTTAGCCCTTAGAAGGGCTGAAAGGCTGGTCCAGGGTCCTAGCTAGGCTTCAGCCCAGTCTTCTATCTTCGTGCAGGGAGAGAACTCCCCGAGGTCCGTTGGGTCACCTGTCTTATACTCCTTCGTGGCCAGGTAGAACCAATCATACATTCCCACGTGGAACCGTCTGATTGGTTCGTACCAAACCCTGGCCACGATCCGTTTCACCTCGACTGACCCCAACCGTTGTACCCAGGGGTAATGCTGCACTGCCCTGGTGGCAATGCAGGTTACGCAACAGCGCGTAGTTAACACCTCTACATCACCCCCTCCTTCGGAAGCTCCATCCGTCCCGGCTGCAACAATGGGAAACTCAGAAATTACCAAAGGTAGAAGAATTGTGAGTGTGCCTCACGAACAACAAGAACAATAAAACCCCTATAAATACCCCCCTTAACAACATAACGTATGTACAAGGCACTAGACATGCCAAAAAAACATAACAACCGGTGAGATTTCGCGCGCGTGTGTTTCGCGGGACCATCGTAGGGGATGGCAGGCTTCATCGGCGGCACAAGGGAAGGAGGAGGATGAGCCAGAGCATCCGGTGGGCCTTTAGGCATCTCCACGGGGACACCTGCTGCTCCACGGTCCATTGAGGCCGAACGTGGCCTGCATGGAGCCGTCACTCCCGCGTCATCTGCAGGAGGAATGACACACCTGCGCTGTGGGTTAGGCACCAACGGGGCAACATCCGGCTCGTCGGACGCATCGCACACTCGGCCCCCGTGTCGTGTGTGTTGTGGAGGGACGCGTGGCGTGACGAAGGGTTTCAACCGAGAGGGGTGAACGCACCAGCGACGCCGTCCCCAGCTAATTTTAACACATTGGGGACGCAGGACTTCCACTACCTCAACCGGGCCTCGCCATGGTCTGAGGAGTTTGGCCGACGTGGACACCGGCACCTGGGGGCAGTGGAGCCATGCCCTGTCTCCCGGTGCCCACTGATGCGTGTACGTCCGAGGGTCCCGCAGTCGCAAATTTGCCCGTTGGCGGGAAGCCGAATTTTCAATGTCGGCCTCCCGTGCCTCGGCCAACTTACGGAGGTTGAATCGCAAGTGGTCAACGAGCTTTGACTTTTGCGGTGGCTGTTCGATTTCCAACCGAACGTCGGCGGGAGGAAAGGCATCCCTGCCGTACATTAGAAAGAACGCGGAAAATTCCGTCGCCGCGTGAGGTGCCATACGGTATGCGGCGAGGACCCCCAGAACCTGCAAGTCCCAATTGAGGTGGGATTCATCGACCTGATGGCATAACATTCTATGAAGGCGCTCCACCATGCCGTCGGTCTGGGGATGGTAGGGCGAAGTGCGCACCTTCTTAGTGCCCAACAGGCGGCACACATCATTCAGCAAGGCTCCCTGATCGGTCAGCAACCGTTCTGGTGCGCCCTTGTCCAGGACGTAGCCCTGAACAAAGGCGTCCACAACGGCCGCCGCCAACTGGTTGGGGAGGGCCCAGGCCATAGGCCACCGTGTAAAATACTCTACCCCAACCAGAAGGTACTTATTACCCCGTGGCGTAGTAGGAAAAGGGCCCAAAATATCGAGAGCCACCAACTCATTTATACGAGAGACAGAAATGGGTTGCAGGGGTGGACATGTCAGTTTAGCCGGTGGTTTACGTTGCGCACAATGGGTGCATCCCAGCAAAATGTCAGTGACGTCGCGCTGCATGCCCGGCCAGAAAAATTGCAACCGCAACAACCTAATGGTCTTATGAACACCCAGGTGCAATAAACGCTCATGCGCCGCCCATACGGCCTTGCATCGCAAGGCGGATGGCACGACGATTTTATGTTGACACGAGTCAGCATCCCAATGCATCAACAAGCCATGCTTCATGACAAATGAATTAAATTTGCCCTGTCTTGGAACCGCATTATTCGCGTGGCGACGCAACCTCAATAACGACATGTCCTCGCCCTGGTGCCGACCCCATTCGGCCAAAGTTAGCCCCAGCAAATCGTCACTGGCCATTGGATCTGCATGATCCAACATCGGCGCTGAGGCGGCGGGAAGTGCGGCTGACACCGTTGTGAGAGGCGCGAGCTGCGCAGGCAGTGGCGGCTTACAACGGCCCGAGCCCAAAAAACACGCACATTTTTGAGCCGGCGGAAGGCGAGACAACGCATCGGCATTCGTGTGTTGTGCAGCCCTACGGTAAGTGACATTGAAATTGTAGTCCTGAAGGACTTCGAGCCACCGAGAAAACTGCCCGGACGGTTGGTCAACCCGCAGAGCGTACTGTAAAGCCGAATGATCATATCGCACGGTAAAATGCTGACCATACAGGTACGGCCTGTATTGCTGAATAAAAAAAAACAATGGCCAGCAGCTCACTTCTGGTCACACAGTATCTTTGTTCAGCAAGAGACAAGACTCTGCTACCATAGGCAACAACCCTTTCAATGCCATCAACTTTTTGGGACAGAACACCCCCAATCCCCGTATTGCTAGCGTCGGTGTCCAACACGAATGGCACGGAAAAATCGGGGTACGCAAGGGACGGTGCCGTCACGAGCGCGTTCCGCAAGGAGTCGAACGCAGCCTGTTCTGCGTCCCCCCAATGAAACGCCACCCCTTTTGACGTAAGGACGTGGAGCGGCTTGGCAATCGTCGCGAAGCCAGCAACAAACCGGCGGTAGTACGACGCAAAACCAATAAAACTACGAACATCACCCGCAGATGTAGGGGTCGGCCAATGTTGAACACATTTGGTTTTTTCAGGGTCAGTAGAGATGCCCGAGCGGCTAACTATGTGGCCCAGATAGCGCACAGACTATATGCAGAAGGTGACACTTCTGCGGCTTGAATTTCAAGTTAGCGGCCCGCATTTTCAAGAAGACAGCACGCAACTGTTCGATGTGTTCGCCGAACGTGCGGCTAAAGACGATGACATCAAGATAAATGAGACATGAGTCCCACTGGAGCCCAGCGAGGACCAGCTCCATGAGCCTCTGGAATGTCGCTGGGGCCGAGTGGAGACCCATGGGCAATCTATTAAACTCTAAAAGGCCCTGTGGTGTCCGAAAAGCAGTCTTAGGTTTTGACGATTCGTCGAGGGGGAGTTGCCAAAACCCCGACAGAAGGTCTAAGGTGGAGAAATAGTGCGCCCCTGCCAGGGCATCCAATGACTCGTCCATACGAGGGAGAGGGTAGGCGTCCGCTACCGAGATTTTATTTAGGCGCCGAAAATCAACGCAAAAACGGAGACTGCCATCGTGCTTTTTGACCAGCACTATTGGAGCACCCCAGGGACTAGTGGAGGGAGAAATTATATCGGCCTTCAGCATGTCATCCACAGCCGATTTAACATGCTGTTTCTCCGCCGGGCTAAGCCGAAATGGGTTTTGTCGATTCGGGGCAGCGTCAACCGTATCAATGTGGTGACGCAGCAGCTTGGTGCAGCCAATATCAAATTTAGATTTACTGAAGACATCGGAAAATTCTCGCAGAAGAGCGCGCAATTTAATTCGCTGCGAATGAGACAGATCACCCGTGTCTGTGCAGAGCGCGTCCAACCATCTCTCATCCGATTCGGAAGGAGGTGGGACCTGCGGCGTGTCATGCACGTGTCCCGCGACTCCGGTCCCCAACGGCACCAGGGTCGCGTGAGTGAGCACAGTTCCTTGCGGAATGACGGTTGTGGACAATCCGACATTCAAAACCTGCAAGAACGGCTCCCTGTCGGCTGCTACGAGGGTCTGTGCAGCCACCAAATCTAACCCCTTAGCAGCTGCGTTTGAAGGCCCCAGCAAAATGCCATGTGCCGAGGCCTCCGGGGCTAGCGGTTTTTTAAGTTGCAAGGGCACGAGCATTTGTGTCCCTGGCGGAATGCGGACTGTGCTCGCGACAAACGCCTGCACCGAGGCACTAGCCATGCGCGGATGTGAGGGTGTGGGCAAGAACGCCATCCGTCGACCCGACGGGAGTTCGATGCAGCCTTGATCTACAAGGATCTTAATAGGCATTTTCGCGAGAAAATCAGTGCCTAACAAACACGGCACGGCGAGGGAAGAAGAGACCAAAATAGGCCCTGGCAATTTAATGTCTCCAATCGAAATTTGCGCCCGAATTTGCCCAATAAAGCCCAGTGAACTGCCATTAGCGGCGAAACACGGGATAGAAACCCGTTCCAAGTGGCGGCATCGTACGGGCAGTATATTGTAAATCAAATCCGAAATGATCGTCGCCGACGCATCAGTATCGACCAACACGCGAAATTCCACACCCTCGATTGATCCGACAACCACGGACGAACCTGCCGTCGCCGCGACTACCCTATGGGCCAACTCAGACCACTGCCCAGGTCCGAGTGGCCGCGAACAAACGCCAGAATACCCCCCATCACACGCCGAATCGCGAGCCCTTCTTATGGTGCGTTGCAGTGTGTATGGTGTGAATGAGGGCCGAGCGTGAGAGGCTCCGACGTCGAAGCCGTATTGGACCTACCACGGTCTCACCCGGACTCCGTCGCGCGGCAAGGCGCGCGAGTTCTCCGGCAGCGAAATCAGGCAAGGCAGGCCCTGGCGCGGGCCCGGGGAGCGCCGGGACGACGAGGGCTTTTGTCCGGCAGCGAAATCAGGCAAGGCAGGCCCTGCGCTTGCGCTTGGGCCCGGGGCCCGCCAGGACACGAGAGATGTGTGCCTGCGTGTTTTATTTTGCACTTAAAAAATATATATATCACGTAATAAATAAACGGTTAAATTATGAAGAGGATTAACATCACATGCAATGCAGCGAGCACATTCAAACGCCACACAGAGAGATTATTGCTGATTTTACACCCAAAAGCACGAGATTTCACTTCGTTAAAGTATTGAAAGGGGACGGACGGACGGACGGACTGACACATTAATCTATTGCAGGCTGGTACACTCAGTTTACAACTTCGTTCCTACCAGTATAACGTAATAATCAACGTGACCTTGCGTTAATTGTGTTTTGACCGTCTGTGTTGCGTTATATGGTTTCCAAATCTTGCTAAAACCTGTTAGGTTTAGTGTGCTCCCACGTGTCTCTCTCTCTGTATCCCCTGTTGTATCTGTGTCTGTATATATATCTGCGGTTGTGTGTCTCCTCTCTCTCGTAAATTTAGCTCTTCTGTGCCTGGTGATGATTGCTTGTGTTGCAATCGAAACGACGTACACTATTATGTTATTTTATTATTTCTACGTGACTTTACCGAAAAAAACAAAGAATAAAAGATTCCCCCTCTTTTTACTACAAGCTTTTATTTAGCTCACTGTCTGTCGTCCTTATCGTATCCTCAAATCTTGTAACTCAATTTTAACCCACTTCCCAATGTGGTATCGACTGCAAACTTGGTATACTTATGGCATACTGATGACAATTACTATATTCTATCATTAAAAAAGAAATATATTTTAAACACTGTTTTTTTATATGTTATGTTTCGGCTTGGGTCTAATTGTCCACGCTCAACTGATGTTGGCTGTAATGGACCACGGTCCCTTGCGTCGTGGCCAAGCTTCGGGCCACTTCCTGGAGTCGTGGAGTTCTTTCATTACTTGTACGTTTCTTAAAAGCGTGTTAAAATTTTATTTTAATATTACTTATTCACCTGAAGACGGTTACTTGTGTTGCGATCAAAACGTCGTGATATATTTTTTTTCTACCTACGTGACTTTACCGAAAGAACCAAGAATATGAATCCCTGCAGTGACGAAAGCTTTAAATAAAAAAAAAATTACAGTAGTTTTATAGTTATAACTCGACCATGCCCGGTCAAGTTAATATTGTTATGAACACGGTATGCAATAATTGTGCATTCCACCAGTCCCTGCTATAGAGTATTTGACTGCTGCTATAAATTTCCACGCGATGATGATGATACTCTTTGGTCGAGCTATCATCTGTGATGATCAGGTCACCTTCTCAAAAAAAGCTACAAAGCAGCTCAGGAGGGCCTTACACCTGGTAAACTTAACATAGTTAAAAAAAATAGTAATACCATAGCAACAACATGTATTGTGTCCACGCTACGTATTGTAATATCAATGTAAAATAATAATACAGTACACGGCAGTGTGTGTCATACGTTCGAGAAGCGTCAACCTTAACAATTTAAATCAACGCGCGCGCTTACGATTGCATTGAGAGACCGGGTACAATTAAAACTTAAGCGGCAGAATGACGAACACGCGTGGATTTAATTAGCTCACAAACAAATCACATCGGCCACGTAACCGTATTGGACCTACCACGGTCTCACCCGGACTCCATCGCGCGGCAAGGCGCGCGAGTTCTCCGGCAGCGAAATCAGGCAAGGCAGGCCCTGGCGCGGGCCCGGGGAGCGCCGGGACGACGAGGGCTTTTGTCCGGCAGCGAAATCAGGCAAGGCAGGCCCTGCGCTTGCGCTTGGGCCCGGGGCCCGCCAGGACACGAGGGATGTGTGCCTGCGTGTTTTATTTTGCACTTAATAAAATATATATCACGTAATAAATAAACGGTTAAATTATGAAAAAAATTATATCACGTAAATAAATAAACGGATAAATTATGAAGAGGATTAACATCACACGCAATGCAGCGAGCACATTCAAACGCCACACACAGATTATTGCTGATTTTACACCCAACAGCACGAGATTTCACTTCGTTAAAGTATTGAAAGGGGACGGACGGACGGACACATTAATCTATTGCAGGCTGGTACACTCAGTTTACAACTTCGTTCCCACCAGTATTATCTGAACCTGTCCTGGGTTTCCCCTATGTCGATTCAGCCTCAAATGAGTACCTGGTGCAATGTTTAAACATCATCACTGGGGAGACAAAGGCGGACGGGCGTGGTGTTGGCCACCCACCCCCTCGTGTGCCACAGTGCCGGCCTTCATAGGTGCTCGCTGACAGCGCTTGCCCCGACAGTCTGTGTAGGTTCCGTGGTGGGGGGGGGTCTTTGTCTTTGTAACCGTATTATTAACATTTTCTCAAGTAAAGCTTTTGATCAGAAGCAACCTGGCCACAAATGACAGCTCAACGAAGTGGCCCATCATAACGTGAAACTTTATGGCAGCCAGATAGTCTGAAATCGTGACGTTGATTTAGAATCTGGAGGGTGGAAAAACAGAGAACCCAGATAAAAATCCACGCGATGAGTTGGGGAGAGACAGGCAAACTCCGAATGTGCAGCAGGCGTTAGGATCAAACTCACGACCTCCTCTATAACCAGGTGAAGTAATCCACATCTTTTAGACACCGTTGTGTCATTTACGTTTTTAATTTCTCAGCGTTTCCGTTCCTTCATTCTCGCGAGTCACGTACGGTTGCGTTGGAACGTTCGCCAGCCACTGATTGCGCTACGTAACACAATCTTTTTTGTTTCCTGGATCGTCGGTGTTACTGCCTAATCGCTTATGCCTAAAAAGTTTACAAATATATACAAAGGTGACATCGTCACGGCGGTGACGCGCTTCGCCGCTCCTGATGCGGTTGTCTGACTTGACCACCCGAATGTGACATTGTGGTCATTGCCCTGCGTCTACATCAGCAGCCGTGCGGCAAGAACAAGCACGTGACACGTGGACACGCTGCACGATGGCCACTCCAGCAAGGTCTTTATCAGGGTAGATGTACATTTTTTGTGGGAAATCTACAAATCAACTCAAATTAAAATATATCAGTGGTCCGAAGGTAGCGACAACAGCAATTGTAAATCCGCTGCCAGCAGCGGATATTGGAAGATTTGCGGATAATATGCTGACGTGAAAGAGGAGGCCTACAGGGCTTGAAAAACTGACTGCCCCCAAAAGTACAAATACCGTGGGATTTGGACCCGGGCTAGGATTATGGCTGTACTGTGAGAAGATTCGGTTTCTAGCTTACGCAGTGCTGTTGTTAGACAGCACAACTCGCATTTGGATGGGTTAAAAGTTAAAATCCTTGGTCAGGAATGAAGTCAGCTCATGGTCTCTCTGGTGATTGCTAACGCGTCGCTTTTGTGGCCAGGTCACTCGCGGTTATGCTCCACATAATCTAATCCTGGCCATATGAATGTGTGAATGTCCACCTGTAACTCAGATCCACCAACAAAGTTGAGCGCCAACCCAATTTCGATTTAAAGCTTTCGTGACTGCAGTGATTCATATTCTTGGTTCTTTCGGTAAAGTCACCACGTAGAAGGGAAACAATAAAATAATAAAAATATATAAAACAATAAAATTCTCACGTTTCGACAGTAACACAAACATTCATCATCAGGTGTGAAAAAACCAACAGCAAGATGATGACTGTGTTACAGTCGAAACGTCGTGAGAATTGTATTGTTTTATATATATTTTATTGTTTTATTGTTTCCCTTCAACGTGACTTTACCGAAAGAACCAAGAATATCACCAACCACAATGTCAATGTCGAGCAGGGGGACACTATTGCTTACATTTCAGATGACCGAGTTTCACTCTGGTGTCACGTGTTTAGTGTCGGCCGTACGTTCATGCACAGGGTAACTGTGCAAACACATGGGGAAGTACTGTGCTCATTTTACATTAAAACACACACACACAACTGGAAACAGCAGATTAAGATGGACCAGGATCAAAATATTTACGTAAAAAGGTAGATGTGAGCAAGTTGGAGTTTAGAACGCTGAACTTGACAATTCAACACTTAGGCTTTCGTGACCAATATCCATAGGTTTTTTTATATATACGGAAACAGGAGGATTTCTCCATAGCTCTGGCTGCTGCTGCCTGATGAGGTTGGCTGTAATTACTGGCAAAACATCACAGTACTCGAATTGTAAATGTTGTGTGGGGCTTTATTATCCAACACACAACCAACCGGTGTGCTGAATTGGCATGAATTCTAGATTTGAAGCTTTCGTGACTGCAAGGATCCATACTCTTTGGTTCTATTCGGTAAAGTCACGTAGGTAAAAAAATAAAACGTCGTGATTTTTGTTTAATTTTTTACCTACGTGACTTTACCGAATAGAACCAAAGAGTATGAATTGGCATGCTTTGTTTACGTGACAAACCTTGCTGATTGGCTGTGTTGCGAGGTGGTGGTGGATGTAACGACACATTTACGTGAGCTAACCCAAAAGAAAAACCTCATGGCTGATAAATAAAGGTAACATAGCAACGTGACCTGAAGACTAAAATCTTGAATTGGTACGTACTGCCTGCTGTGATATACGGTTTAGAGACACAGCCATCAACCGACAATAAAACTGAACGAAAACTGGAAATAACGTAAATAGGCTTGTCGAAACGCACACTTGGAAATCGTGCCGAGAGACAGGAAGAAGAACACGTGGATCAGAAAACAAGCAGGTTGATGAAAACATTCAAAAGTGAGCGGGCTTGGGCAGGACACATCACTGGAAGGGTTTCTTGACCAACATTCAAGGACACTCGATGGAGTGGAAGCCAAGAGACGAGATTCCTCCGAATGGAGACGAAGTGATGAAATCATTCGTAATAAAGGTGATGAAATCATAATAAAGGTGATGAAATCATTCATAATAAAGGTGATGAAATAATTCATTATAAAGGTGATGAAATCACTTTAACATAGCTACTTCTGTGACCAGTCACAAGCTAATCCCTCAACTGTTTCAATGCTAAACTCTCCTGTTTGATAAGTAAACCCCTTTGTCAAGGTGCCTCACTTCTCTCAACCGGCTTAAAAGACGCTGCGAATCTCAGCAGCGTTCATTGTAGCTCTGTCGTCCAGACAGGTTTGTTCCTTTCACCTGAAGAAGGCCACTTGTGTTGTGGCCGAAACGTCGTGAGAATTTTATTATTTTATTCTCATTCTAAGTGACTTTACCGAAAGAACCAAAGAAGGTGATTAAATCAGCTCACGTGCTGTGGGTTGATCGTTGCATCGGCACAATCGTGAGAAGTGGCGGCGGTGGCTTGAGGCCTTCATCCAGCAGTGAATGTGATCGTTGATTTATTTATGATGTTTAAATTTAATCGCAGGCCAATCTTACGCGTAACGGGGTTACCCCCGTTGTAGCCTTTCAGCTGTGGCCGGTGTAAGTCGTGAACTGCCTCCACCTTCGGCAAAGACTGCAGAGAATTTCTCATGAAACTCTGGCATCACTCTGTGTAAGCTGCGTATACGCCGCTACGCTCAACTGATGATATTTTAAATCACTAAGCAACTGGAAAGTATGTCAATTGTACGTGTGGTATAAGCCGCGCTTTGCATATTCACAGTGTGGTGCCTGTAATTTATGGAAACATTTTCTGTTTGTAAAAAGGGCTTAAGGCCATCCTCTTAAAACGCCTAACTTGGCGATCCTGGTATTGTGGATATCGGGAGGTGATTCGCCCTGAACTGCCCGTGTTAAATAGCGTTGTGCTTGTGCCCGTATGTATGCCGGCCTAAAAAAATAAAAAAATCACCTGACAGATGTCCTGTTGAAGAATTTGCCCGTTGTACAACAGCAGTACCTTGCCTTGCTAAATGCAGAAAATGTGTTACATAATAATAACAAGCCTTCACCGTGCACATGGGTGGTTCAGGGCAACTCACCTCCAGATGTCCACAATACCATGGTCGCCAAGTTAGGCGTTTTAAGAGGATGGCCTTAAGCCCTTTTTATCCGAACCGGGACCTGGGGAATGCACAGGTTCCCGGTTTGGATAATAATAATGTTTTATTTTGTTATTTTATTTTTTACCTACGTGACTTTACCGAATATAACCAAAGAGTATGGATCCTTGCAGTCACGAAAGCTTCAAATCTAGAATTAAAAAATAATAATATTCACTGGCATTGGCCGCGAGCGGGAATCGAACTCGGGTTGGCAGGTTCGTAGCGCAACGCGCTGACCGCTACACCACCGCTCCCCTTCGCCAGGAGCACGGCGACGTCACCGGCCCCCCCAACCACAGCCGCACAATCAACAACAACAACAACCGCACAACAACAACAACCGCACAACAACAACAACCGCACAATCAACAACAACAACGCTCGTGAACGCCTCGGCGGGGCGCGTTGTGGCGGCGCCCTCTTTGCGAGGTTTTCTAAGATCGGTTTCACACGACGGCTGTCTCCCCACAAGTAATCTGTCTCATCGTGCCGCAGGGCCCAGGTGCCGCTAGCGCGCGCGACGTTCGCCGCGGCCGTTTGAATTTGGGTTCTCGTGCGTGCGATTGGAATCGGGTGAATTAATGTTCAACGCTTTGTTTTATATCTCTCTCTCGTAACGTTGAGCGTAGGCGATCAAACCGGCCTGCAACCACAGCCACCTGGGGTGGTTCCCCCCCCCCCCCCCCCCGGTTGTTGCAGCCTTTCCAGAATTCCTGCCTAAATTAAAACGTCGAGTTTAAATTTCGATTTAAAGCTTTCGTGACTGCAAGGATTCATCTTCGTTGGTTATTTTGGTAAGGTCACGTAGAATGAGAATAAAATAATAAAATAACACAATAAAATTCTCACGACGTTTTGGCTACAACGCAAGCGGCCGTCTTCAGGTGAAAGGTACAGACCTGTCGGGACGACAGAGCTTCAATGGAGCTCTGTCATCCCGACAGTTCTGTACCTTTCACCTGAAGACGGCCGCTTGCGTTGTGGCCGAAACGTCGTGTGAATTTTATTGTGTTATTTTGTTGTCGAGTTTGCATGCTAAGATTGGTCCACAGCCACACACCAAGATCCTACAGGGACGTCTCTCTCTTTAATGTGGAACACCGGAATGGAGTGAAATCACAGCTGACGCATCTGAAGGCATTCCTGTATTCCCCCGGGGAACGTTTCACCCCACACGTACGTGTGTGTGTGTATATACGTCTCTTAATAAAATGAGTGCAAACCTGCAAGGGCGTATATTTATATAATTACGTGTAAGTTGAAATGGATTTTTGTTGTTGTCACGGACAGTGTATGCCATTTGAGCCTCTGATGCAGCCGGACGTCATCAGTAAATGTCAAAGCAGCCAGACGAACTTCCCTCAACACGAGCAGCAGAGAGATTGTCAACACCGCTGGCGTTTCCCTTCGTGCCCCAACTCCCATCGCTCGCGTCTTTTATTTTTACGCACAATTAAAAGAGTCATTGCCCGAAACGCAGCCGACTGCATACACGTTTAAACATTTTGATTTAAAGCTTTCGTGACTGCAGTAATTCATATTCTAAGCTCTTTCGGTAAAGTCACGTTGAAGGGAAACAATAAAATATATATAAAACAATATTTTTATTGTTTTATATATATTTTATTATTTTATTGTTCCCCTTCAACGTGACTTTATATATATTTTATTATTTTATTGTTTCCCTTCAACGTGACTTTACCAAAAGAGCTAAGAATAAGGAAAACAAAGTTAAAGAAAAATAAAATGTATTTTTTTTTTACAAGGCTAACGACGAATAAAATTCAGCATGCGCAACTGAAATCACTTTTCACTTCGTCTCTGGAGGCGCTTCAGCTGGACGAGGCCCCTGGGCTGCAGCCCCTGAAGCCTCCCCCCCCCCACGCCCGAATCCGGCCCCGATGTTGGATGTTGGTGGATGAGTGAGCGAGTGAGGACGAGTGAGTGAGAGAGAGTGAGAGAGGGGAGTGTGAGTGAGGAAGAGTGAGTGATGTACGCGCATCGGTTCATCCGGCGGTTGTTTATTTTAGCGTTTCGGACGAATCGCGCGGCGGCAAACGTGCGATCGGGGCGACAAGCTCGTACGCGCGGAACATTGCAAATTACGCGGCTGTGGAAACTTTAGCTGACGTGGAAATACGTCGATAATCCTTCGACGCGCCCGCGCGCACAAAACCAGAGCGCCACGCAAATTCGAGAATGATGTTGAAACCGCGTCAACGATTGGGGGAAAACAATAAATCTCGAGGCTCACTCAAACAACAAATATTAAGGAACGCGACCCTAAATAACAAACCGTGAGGCGGCGTGGCGCGCTCGCGAGTCCCGACGTACCGCGGCGACGGTGCCGAAGCAGACGAGCAAAAAAATTATAGATTTGAAGATTTAGTGACCGCGAGGATCCACACACTCTTTGGTTCTATTCGGTAAAGTCACGCGGGTAAAAAAAATGAAACAATAAAAAATCACCACGTTTCGGCCACAACACAAGCGGCCTTCATCAGGTAACTTCTTGTCCCGTTGTCTGTTAAAAGCTCTAACAGATAGGTGAAAACCCTCCCCGTAGAGGCTATCAATTCTAGATTGGACGCTTTCGTTGACCGCGAGGATCCACGCTCTTTGGTTCTATTCGGTAAAGTCACGCGGGTAAAAAAAAAAAAAAAAAATCACGTTTCAGCCACAGCACAAGCGGGCGTCAAAGGTCTCGCCACGGAGCCCACGCCACTGGGTGGCGGGCCAAGGAGCTCGGGGAATGAGCGGCGAGGGTCGTCGAGCATTCCGGCAAACTCGTAGCCACCTACCCGGCGGGTAATGGGGGCGGTTCCGTGTACACAACGCGCGCGCACGTGGCATCGTGACGTGTACACAACGCGTGTGCACGTGGCATCGTGACGTGTGCACGTGGCATCGTGACGTGTACACAACGCGTGTGCACGTGGCATCGTGACGTGTGCACGTGGCATCGTGACGCGTACACGTGGCATCATGATGTGTACACAACGCGTGTGCACGTGGCATCGTGACGTGTGCACGTGGCGTCGTGACGTGTGCACGTGGCGTCGTGACATGTGCACGTGGCATCGTGACGTGTACACAACACGTGTGCACGTGTCATCGTGACGCGTGCACAAAGTAAAGGATTGGCGACGTTGTTGCCGGCGGTTTGGTGACGATGTTTCTCGCGTTGCTTTACGGAGATCGAGAAAGTTTTGATTTAAAGCTTTCGTGACTGGGGCGATTCATATTCTTGGTTCTTTCGGTGAAGTCACCACGTTGAAGGGAAACAATAAAATATATTGCATTATTTTGTTTTATTATTTTATTATATATTTTGTAATACATTTTAATAATAACAAATATATAATAAAATATGCATTTTATTGTTTTATATATATTATATTATTTTATTGTTTCCCTTCAACGTGACTTTACCGAAAGAACCAAGAATATGAATATACATTTTGATTTAAAGCTTTCGTGACTGCAGCTAAATTCAGCTGACATAGCAAAGGGTGTTGAAAACAATACTATTTGTGTTATGCATAAATTAATGTTCAATCGCAACTTAGAGGTGTGAATCCAGGCTCAGATGTCCTTAAATGCTGGGATGAACAGTTCCGATTTCAGCTGCATGTGCATACTGTGTTAACTTCCTGTTTCCATTCTTATGAAGAGTTCCAGAGGAAAACAAAAGTAAACTATTGTTACGCTATAACCTCCGTGTTCAACAGAGTTAATAGACGTTACTGCAAACACAAACTGTACACTGTCACTGGGTAAACAGGCGGTGGCGTGTCTAGAATCACGCCTGGCCACCTTCATCTGCTTGGCATGAATGCTTCCTCACTCCACCAAGTAATTAATTGAGGATCAATGAACATAGCTGAGGCTAACTGGAGTTTGCGTGTCTCTCTCCGTGGTGTGATGTTAACTACCTCACCTGGTATACAGGAAGTCGTGGGTTCGATTCCGACCCTGACGCCTGCTGTATATTTGGAGTTTGCGCGTCTCTCCGTATAGCGCAGTGGTTCTTAACCTTGTTGGAGGTACCGAACCCCACCAGTTTCATATGCGCATTCACCGAACCCCTCTTTAGTGAAAAATAAAATGTGATTTTTTTCAAATTCAAGACATAGATATGTTTTTTACTGGTACACAAAATGAGCCGTGCATGAACATTACCTTGTTCAAAGAATAAAACCAA
The DNA here is from genome assembly GCF_048934315.1 of Petromyzon marinus. Taxonomy (NCBI): domain Eukaryota; kingdom Metazoa; phylum Chordata; class Hyperoartia; order Petromyzontiformes; family Petromyzontidae; genus Petromyzon; species Petromyzon marinus. Next base: position 4,935,472 of record NW_027423046.1, read on the forward strand.
CACAATGCATAAACTCACAACAAATTACATACCTGGAAATCAATGTGACTTCTGCTGTTGCCTTTGAGAGATCAGTTCAGATATGCGTGGCTTCACCTTGGCAAGTGCCACTCTCATGTCATTTTCACAGCAAAGTCTGTTCCTTTTCTTCGTTTTTATGTCCAGCATCCTCGAAAAGGATTGCTCACAAAGATATGTTGTAACAAATGGTATAAAAAAATCCAGGGCTTTCTTAGCAATAACTGGATACTTGTTCATTTGTCGACACCAAAACGTTGAGAGCGTTGTTGTTCTGAAGAGTTGCTGTTGAACCTGGCTCTGCTGAATTTCAATGATTTCGTCGAGGAATTCATCATTGACATCTGCTGTTTCAACAGCAAACGTGAAAGGCTGTCTCACCCATGCTGGATATGACTCTCTTGTAGGGAAATATCCGTCGAGAGACTTTGCAAGCTCATCTAAGCGCGTGGCAATTGTTTGCTTCAGTTCCGTGGATACAGAAATATCTCCGATTCCAGACACATCTTCGATCTTACTTGCACAGTCATCCATAAGCGGGAAGTTTTGCGAAGTTATTGTTCTCTGTTCGTCGTTTCCATAACGGTAGCTTTTTTTGAAAAGCCTTCAGGTGTTCTTCCGCTTCCATGATATTGACTCCACCACCCTGCATCTGCTGATTGAGATGATTGAGAGCTGCGAATATATCAGCCATGTACGCTAAAATGAGAATGAACTCAGGATTTTTGAAGCAATCTGCATGGCAGTGTTGGTGCTCTTGCAAAAACAGGGCTAATTCCACACGCATGGCAAAAACACGATTCAGCACCTGTCCCCGGGATAACCACCGAATATTAGAATGGAGCAGAAGTACCTCAAATTCAGAGCCCATTTCTTTACACAGCTCACTGAAGATGCGGTGCCTCAGAGCACTTTTTCGCACATAGTTCACACATTCCACCACAGTTTTTAATACTTCTGTCATTTTTGGAGGTAAGGTTTTTGTTGCCAACGCATGCCTGTGCAGAATACAATGCGTCACAATGATGTGTGGTGCATCGGCCTTTACTAGCGCACCAAAACCAGACTTTCTTCCCAGCATGACTGGAGCTCCGTCCGTACAAACTGCAGAAACCATATCCCATGAAAGATTGTTGTCTCTGAAGAAGTCATCCACAAGCTTCTTCACATCGGCTGCCTTCGTTGTTGTTGTAAGAGGCTTACAAAATAAAAACTCTTCTTTTATCATGTCGTCTTTCACATAGCGTACAAAAACAGCAAGCTGGCTTAGATCAGAAACGTCTGTGGTTTCGTCGAGTTGAAGGCTGAATTTTGCCGGGCTTGAAATCAGATCCGCGACTACTTGAGCCAAGATGTCTTTACTCATGTCTTCTATTCTGTCACTGACGGTGTCATTTGAAAGGGGAATTTGGGATAATTTACCTTCGGCCGCTGTTCCGAGTATCAGATTCGCCACCTTTAATGCAGCTGGTTTCACAAGTGTTTCACCAATGGTGTGTGGCTTGCCCTGCTTTGCGATCAGGTAAGCAACTTCGTACGATGCTGTCAGGATCGGTTTGTTAACAGGTACAAATCCAAGAGCAGGCAGAGTGGCCCTTTCATCGAATCTGGCTCTCTTCACCCTGAATTCAGCAAGTGTTGTGTTCTTGTATTCCCCGTCTCCATGCAGCTTCAAGAAGTGTTCCTTTAGTTTTGCCGGTGCAAGACTAGAGTTGCTCAACTTGGCGTTGCAAATCATGCAGATAGGACGCTCACTCCCATCACGTTCCGTGATACATGAGAATCCATGTTGTACATATTCGTCCGACCACTTTCTTCTTTTGCCCGACATAGTTAGTATGGATAAAATATTAAAGAAATCACACGACGTACGACAACAACAGTCACACGTTGACTACTGAGTACGCACTAAATTCCCCGCAGCGCTGATTGGCCAAGCAGTGTAGCATGATCATCTGCAGCCAGTGATGGCCAAGCGGGCCGTGTGTGTCATCACAAATTTACACAATTCAAGTGTGTCCGGACCTCCGTGGCGGGGGCTCTGCCGAACCCCTGAGATCGACTCACCGAACCCCTGGGGTTCGATCGAACCCAGGTTAAGAACCACTGGTATAGCGTCTTTGACCGATAGACATTGACACACGTATTCTTGTTTCTCTCAGTAAAGTTACGTAGATAGAAAATAAAAATAACTGATAATACAATTACATTAAATAAAGACTACTTGTGTTGCGATCAAAATGACGTGAGTTTTTTTGCTTTATTTACATTTATTTTTATTGTTATTTTCATTTTATTTTCTATCTACGTGACTTTACCGAAAGAACCAAGAATATTAATTCCTGCAGTCACCAAAGTTTTAAGTCAAAACATTCACACACGTTGACAAAGCCTCACCTTGTGTTGTTGTGGGCAGGTCGCTTCTGATAACAAGAGCGGTATAGCAGCTCAAGCGGGCTTGGCCTGGTGAAAAAGAAAATAAAAACTGCGTGAATATTGACAATAAAACAAAGTTACAAAGTGGCGAGCCGGGTGAAGACAAATTAAACTTAAGTGAGATAATTAAAGTGAATGCAATCAGGCGAGGGCAGGAGGCAAGGCCCCGCATGGCTAGGCCCCGCGTTTTAAAGTTCCAACCTGGACATCGATTCCCATGCTCGCTGCTACTCAACTGACATCCCTGAGAGAGAGAGAGGCTCTACCTTGGTAAACAACAACAACCACCACCACAACCATGAGAATTTCTCACCTCGGATTTCAGTGCAAGCGCGGATCGGCAGCCTCCTGTTACCTCGCGACCTCACGCGTGTAAGCAGGTAACATGACGTAACTTCCGGGGTAAGAGATAGCCCCTCCCATAATAAGCGGCTCTGTAACTGAATAAATTATGTTAATGAGCCTGGCCCATATGTCGAGGGATGGGGCGTGGCTGCTGAACTCGTCGCAATGAACTCTCAACGGCTTCAACGAATACATTATGTTAATGAACCGCCAGTCACTGGGCGTAGCTTTGCCCAAATAAGGATTGGCACTGGATTGATATCGGCAGTGACCCAAGCGGAGGTGACGTTACGCTCAAGAGCGCTGTGGACGGGGGAGGGCTGAATACCTTGGTGACATGACGTCACTAGCTGCCACTTCATGCCGATGAGGTCATGGGGATGGAGTTTAAGTTGATTTAGATTCATTTTCCATTGCCCCCTCCCTTGAGTGCGTGAACTCAGCAACAACGTGGACATTATTGTGTATGCGTACACACTATGTACACTTTGAGGCCACGTGAAGCGTCAAAGGCTCGCTGGAAGGAGGAAGTCGCGTGACAGACTCAGCAGTTGCGATGGGTTAACTGATGGATGGCTATCGATTAGAAATCACATATCCCCGAGTCTCACCTGTGAGTGGCACCGCCTCACGCTGTCGTGGATCCCCACGTGGCTCGGAGCCTCAAAAGCTCCGTAACTCCTGGGTGGTGATACAAAGACAAAGATCCCCCGTGTAGCCTTAACAGACTGTTGGGGCAAGTGCGGTTAGCAAGTAGCAGCACCACCTATGAAGGCCGGCGCGGCACGCGAAGGGAGTGGGTGGCCAGCACCGCGCCCGACCGCCTTTGTCTCCCCAGTAATGATGTTTGCACACCACACCGAGTACTCACTTGAGGCTGAGTCGACCTAGGGGAGGCCCTGAACCGGTTTAAATAATCGTCACTGGGTGTTGGCTGTGAGCGGGAATCAAACTCGGGTCGTTATGTTCGTAGAGCAGCGTACTAACCGCTAGACTACCGCCACACACGTTACACACACACAGTATACACACACACAGTGTACACACACACAGTACACACACACACAGTGTACACACACACAGTACACACACACACAGTACACACACACACAGTACACACACACAGTACACACACGCACAGTACACACACACAGTACACACACACACAGCACACACACAGTACACACACACAGAACACACACACGGTGCACACACACGCACGACACACACGCACATTACACACACACGCACAGTACACACACACACGCACGACACACACACGCACGGTACACACACACACACGCACAGTACACACACACGGTACACACACACACAGTACACACACACGGCACGCACAGACACACGCACGATACACACAAACACACGTTACACACACACACGCACGATACACACACACACACGGTACACACACGCACGGTACACACGCACAGACACGGTACACACACACACACGCACGGCACGCACACACACGCACGGTACACACACACATGCACGGTACACACACGCACAGCACACATACACACACGTTACACACACACAGTACACACACACAGTACACACACACACACGCACAGTACACACACACACGGTACACACACACACAGTACACACACGTACGCACGGCACGCCCACACTCCTTCAGTCACGTGACTAAGGTTGACGCGCCGCCCCGTCTCCCGAGGTGACCTCTTGGCTCTCTCGTCTCTCCTCTACACGTAGATTCATTTCTTACTCTTACCTAGAAGCGTCATTGTCAGTCTGTGTGTGTCTGTGGATGCAACTTGCGAGGAATTGTACTCACAAACTGTGGGGTTTACGTTTCAAATAAAGTGCCCAGATACCACGCGATAAGCCCCGTGGTGAGCCAGTGCTATTCCTATTTCCAATCCGTCAACATGAAAGTAGTTAAATTAACAATTTATTACCAATCTCCATATATATCAAAGGCAAAGTTGTCAATGTGTGCGTCTGTTCAAAATGTTTAGCGTACTTCCCGACACGCACCAAGCTTGAAATTTGCCATGTGGGTAATTTCCAGACTGTACACCGTGCAAACATTATAAAAATAGACTTTTGTATATTTTTTTTTTGGGGGGGGGGGCGCAATAATGTATAAGCATGAAAACACCACGATACATAGGACTTACTTTGATTAGAATCTTGGAATTGATTGGGTACATGTTGAAATTGGTAAATGAGCATTTTGAGCACACTGCTGTTTTAATAAATGTTCATGATTCTGAGAATACAAGTGTAATTCTGAGCATCATAATGACCATATTGGAATTGTCATCATGAATGGGGGTACAATGATTTTTTATAACAAAAAATACTCATTTATGACAACAGATTGATGATTAAATTGCGAATTTGTTTTGCTCATCAATCAGGATACTGTTAATGATGCGCATGCCCATAAATTGTTGAGATTACTAGAACTGCAAGTTGTGTATACTCTCCAACCCCATTCCTCTACCTACCCATTCCCTTGACGGGCTCCGTGCCCACTTAAACCCATGACGATGGCGGTGACGATTCCACCTCTCGCTGTAACAATCAAAGCACCTCCAACTTCTGAATGCAAAGGTGCTGGTTGGTGCAACGCCAAAACACATCGTCAACGCCGCTCCCAAGCCCGCCCTACGTTAGTTACATCGTTAGGATCAACAAAATAAAAAGTTCCACAGAGGAAACTGAAATGACATTACGCAATCCCCAAAGTCGCACGCGGTCGGCTACACGACTCGGAGAACAACGTCAGACTTCAAGACTTGCATCGCCATCATCATCATTCTTCCTCTCCACAAGTCATCGCACGTCAATATTCAACAAGCTGCACACACGTGCAAGTAACCTCTCGACCCGCCACCTGCACAGTTAACGCGATCAGACCCGGGGGTCAAATTAAAATTGTGTCTTTGGTGACGTATTGCAATCGGTGTCATTTTAATGATGTACGTACAGCAGTTGCTAAATTATATCATTGACAACGGGGTCCGCTTTTGCGATATCTGCGTGCGGTCTTTTAATTGTATAGATACGTAGTCAGTTCATTAGTATGGGGTTCCTCTATAATTGTAATTGTAAAATGTATTACTTAATAATACGCTTCCAGGCCGCACTTAGCTTGTAGCAGTCAGAGCAGTTAAAATGACTGTACATGTGTAGGTATGAAATAAAATACATTTAATTTAAATAAAATAAATTTTAGTTATTAAAACATTTCATTTAACGTAGGTATAAAATAAAATTAATTTAAATAAATGTAATTCATTTAAAAATTAAATTAAACGTAGGTATTAAATAAAATAAATGTAATTTAAACAAAATAAATTTATTTTCAAATTCAATTTAATTTAACGTAGGTATAAAATAAATTTAAATTAAATTAAACGTAGGTATACAATAAAATAAATGTAATTTAAAAGAAATTTAAATTATAAAAAAAATACTCATTCATTTAGAAAAAAAAATACGCAAGTATAAAATAAATTGTAATAAAAATGAATTCTTTTTTTTAATAAAATGTAGGTATAAAATAAAATTAAATCATAAATTAAATTGATTTTATTTTCTACCGAAAGAAGCAAAGAGTGTGGACCCACGTCAAATCAAGGCTGTCCTAGTAGTCTAGGCAAGGCCTCAGGGTGTACCGGGCCTTTCACAACAACAGCCGCAGCAGCAGCAACAACAGTTCTCTTGAGAAAATGCTTTAAAAAAAAAAGTCAACGTAGCTTACCTTGACACTCGCGAACTTTAATGATTAAAATAATTAAAACAAAACTAAACACTCACACACACATGGGCGCGCGCTGTTGAGCGTGTAGGGCATTAAAAATGGTAGCGTCCTCCCGCGATCTGATTGGTCGCCGCGTGCCAAAGTGGGGAGGGGGGAGGGCCAGGGATCCGATTGGTCGAGAGGCGATTGGTCAACGGTTGTCCTATGCTAATTTTGGTATGCTACTTAATTTTAATCTGTATGCTAATGCTCAAGAGAGGGGCTAGGAGAGAGAGCCAGAGGGAGAGAGAGAAACTCGCCATCATTCACTACGCACCGTGACGACTTCCCCGGGGGCTCGCTGTGTAGACGATGCTGCTTTTCGCCCCCCCCCCCCCCCCCCCCCGTTAAGTCGCCCTCCCAACGTGGACGTGTTTGAGTGAAACATCGAGGACGTTCGCCTTTCACCTGCGCGACGACCCCTTCAAAGCCATCCCCAAGGAGCCAGCGAGCGGAGTTCGTCTCCCAAGTGCACGCGTCTCCGTCGAGAACGAACGGGGTAAGATTCTGTTACTGGTAGGAACGAAGTTGTAAACTGAGTGTACCAGCCTGCAATAGATTAATGTGTCCGTCCGTCCCCTTTCAATACTTTAACGAAGTGAAATCTCGTGCTGTTGGGTGTAAAATCAGCAATAGACAGCGCAGAGACTTGTCCTACCAGCCCACCCTGCAGGGACCTGTTTAATGTATTTGGTGATAATGACACTGTGGGCCATGCGGCTTTTCACTCGGGTGGTGTAACTGCAACAAAACACTTCCTGTTCGTGTGTCCGCGAGATCGGTGCTGGGATTCACCCCCCCCCACCCCAGGTCGACTCAAACCGGTGGTGAGGTTTTGTCAACAATTTAATTTGCTACATTAATTTAATTCCTAAATGCTTTTACAACCGGCTTGTTTGTCCGTCGTCCTGGGACGGAGGCGGTAAATATTTACCAAGGTATGAACAATGTATGAGCAATGTCTGATTACATTGCGTGTACATTTAATGGCGGTGAATCTTGCACTAAAGTATGTCAAACACTTGGCTGCGTTTCACTGTGGCACTGTATTTATTAATGGCAGTCGAGCATGTCATCTCTAGCAACTTTGATTTAAGGTTATTCCGAAACGTGTTCATTATGTAATCAATGTGTGTGTACGTGGCCCAACACATGCCTCCCTGTGTTACTACTCAGTACAGCACGGTCTTCACAGCCAACTTTATCTCGTACAGATGTTTTAGCCACTCGGCATTGTCGGATATGAACATGAAAAGTAATATTTAAAATAACTTTTTTACAACACGCTTTAATGAAACGTACCGTGCTAGTGATGGAAGAACTCCAGGAAGTGGCCCAGAAGCTTGCCACGACGTAAGGGGCCGTGGTGATTTGCAGCCAACGTCAGTGGAGCGTGGACAATCAAACCCAAGCGGAACCATAACACGTAAAAAAATAATGTAAAAAAATATATATTTTATTGTTAATGATATAATATCGTATTGCCATCAGTATGACATAAGTATACCGAGTTTGCAGTCGATACCACATTGGGAAGTGGGTAAAAATTGAGTTACAATATTTGAGGATACAACAGAGTGAGTTCATAAAAAGCGTGTAATAATAAGTAATTTTAAAAAAAAAACTATCAAAAACACGATTTTATTAAATGTACCTGTGGGGGCTGATTTCCCCCCCCCCCTCATCCCCCCCCTCATCCCCCCCCCCTCATCCCCCCCTCATCCCCCCCCTCATCCCCCCCCCTCATCCCCCCCCCCTCATCCCCCCTCCCTCATCCCCCCCCCTCATCCCCCCCCCTCATCCCCCCCCTCGCTCCCCGCGAGCGGGTGGGGCGCTACGTCCCCCCCCTCCACCCCCTCCGCGTTTGCGTCTCGCGGCCCCCCCCCCGACCGGGTGACCCCCCCCCACCCCCCACCAGCGCCCTCTCTGACTGACAGCTGGCGGCTGGCAGACACCGCCTAGGGGTTAATTTGGCGCGCGCCTTCCACCACCCCCTCACTCAGTGGATAAGCCCCGCCTCCGGCCACGCCCTCTGGTGGAACCTTCGAGCAGGTTCCAGGAGCATCTCGGCTAGCCCCTCCTGTTGCCTTTGCCTCAGATACGCCCCCTTCCCCTGATTGGCTGTTACCTCTGTGGCTGTACCCATGATGTCACTTTGTCATGTTACGTGTCCACGGGTGGGGTGGGGGAGGGGCAGTCACGTGCCCACGGGTGGGGTGGGGGAGGGGCAGTCACGTGCCCACGGGTGGGGTGGGGGAGGGGCAGTCACGTGCCCACGGGTGGGGGAGTTTGGTGGTGGTGGTGAGGAGCAGAGAAGCAGCGAGTTGAGGTGCGGAGTGAGAGCGATGATGTTGATGCTACTGATGATGATGTTGATGCTACTGATGATGATGTTGATGCTACTGATGATGATGTTGATGCTACTGATGATGATGTTGATGCTACTGATGATGATGTTGATGCTACTGATGATGTTGATGCTACTGATGATGATGTTGATGCTACTGATGATGCTACTGATGATGATGTTGATGCTACTGATGATGATGCTACTGATGATGATGATGTTGATGCTACTGATGATGATGTTGATGCTACTGATGATGATGTTGATGCTACTGATGATGATGTTGATGCTACTGATGATGATGTTGATGCTACTGATGATGATGTTGATGCTACTGATGATGATGTTGATGCTACTGACGATGATGATGATGCTACTGATGATGATGCCACTGATGATGATGTTGATGCTACTGATGATGATGTTGATGCTACTGATGATGATGTTGATGCTACTGATGATGGTGTTGATGCTACTGATGATGTTGATGCTACTGATGATGTTGATGCTACTGATGATGATGTTGATGCTACTGATGATGTTGATGCTACTGATGATGATGCTGCTGTTACTGATGTTGATGCTGCTACTGATGATGATGTTGATGCTACTGATGATGATGTTGATGCTACTGATGATGATGTTGATGCTACTGATGATGATGTTGATGCTACTGATGATGTTGATGCTACTGATGATGATGTTGATGCTACTGATGATGATGCTACTGATGATGATGTTGATGCTACTGATGATGATGTTGATGCTACTGATGATGATGTTGATGCTACTGATGATGATGTTGATGCTACTGATGATGGTGTTGATGCTACTGATGATGTTGATGCTACTGATGATGTTGATGCTACTGATGATGATGTTGATGCTACTGATGATGTTGATGCTACTGATGATGATGCTGCTGTTACTGATGTTGATGCTGCTACTGATGATGATGTTGATGCTACTGATGATGATGTTGATGCTACTGATGATGATGTTGATGCTACTGATGATGATGTTGATGCTACTGATGATGATGTTGATGCTACTGATGATGGTGTTGATGCTACTGATGATGTTGATGCTACTGATGATGATGCTGCTGTTACTGATGTTGATGCTGCTACTGCTGCTACTGATGATGATGCTGCTGCTGATGCTGCTGCCTGCTATGATGACAACAGTACATACTGTGGTACCTGCTATGATGACAGCAGTACATACTGTGGTACCTGCTATGATGACAGCAGTACATACTGTGGTACCTGCTATGATGACAGCAGTACATACTGTGGTGGTTTTACCAGCTATGATGACAGCATTACATACTGTGGTGGTACCTGCTATGATAACAGCAGTACATACTGTGGCGGTGGTACCTGCTATGAAGACAGCAGTACATGCTGACGTTATGTATCTTAATTGTGAAAGGTAAATTTGTGAATGTGTGTGTCTGTTCGAAATGTTAAGCATACTTGGCGACATGCAAGCAAGTGTGATAAACTAATTTAAAGTTTTTTAATTAAGTTACTTTTCACAATAATAATGCCTGCGTCTAAGTCCATGTGCGTGTGTGTGGGTCAATGTGTGTGTGTGAGTCTGTGTGTCAGAGTCGATGTGTTTGTGTCAGCCGGTGTGTGTGTATGTTAGTCGCTGTGTGTGCATCGTTCCATGTCAGTCAGTGTAAGTACATTTCTTTCTGTGTGTGTTTTTTGCTCAATGTGTGCGTGTGAGTCCATGCGTGTGTGTCTGTACGTACGTGTGTGTGTGTGTGCGTACATCCATGTGTGTGTGTCAGTCGATGTGTGTATGCCAATGTGTCTATGTGTGACAGTCCATGTGTGTATGTGCGTCGATATGTCTGTGTGTGTAAGTTCGTATGTCTGTGTGTGTGAGAGTCTTATGTATGTGTGAGTCTATGTGTGAGTCGGTGTGTGTGTGAGTTGATGTGTCTGTATGTGTCTGTCCATGTTCGTGTGTTAGTCGCTGTGTGTGCGTGGTTTCCATGTTAGTGAGTGTAAGTCCATTTCTTTGTGTGCCTGTAGGTCCATATGTGCGTGTTAGTCCATGTGTGTGTGCTTTATTGACCTGCTCAACGCCTATGATACCATCAGTAGGCCTGGGCTCAGGGTTGCTCTTCGTGCTTTCGGAATCCCTGACTCTGCTCACGATCATTAAGGACCTTCATGATGGTGAGCGGGCCCGGGTAAAACTACGTGGCCGGGAGTCAGAGCCATTCCCTGTACACCTTGGGGTGCGACAGGGATGTCCTCTGGCTCCCACATTATTTAACATCTATTTTGACCACGTAGTTCGTGAAGCCTTCAATAGCTGTACTGGAGGAATTTCCATCTGGGTACAGATACAATGGGAGGCTGATTGATGCCCGGGTGCGGTCAAGGGATGGCTCCCTATTGCTCAACCACGTTATGTATGCTGATGATCTGGTAATTAATGCGCACCCAGAAGAGGAGTTGGACGCGCTGCTGCTGAACCTGGAGCTTGCCACTAAGACGTGGGGCCTTACCATCAGCCCCACCAAAACTAAGCACCTGCCTGGGTATTTTGTACCATCGGAAAATCCACCCCCACAACTCACAATTGCTGATGGCCCAATTGTGGAGAGAGTGCAGAGTTTCCCATACCTGACCAATGTGCTCATGACCGGTTCCGGTATAACACCAGAGGTCTCACTCCGAATCAGTCGAGCGGCATTATCTTTTCATCGGCTGCGTAACACTGTGTGTAAGCTACCTGGTCTCTCGCTCTGCACAAAGCTCCACGTTTTCTCGCCCACGATCATTCCCTCCCTTCTCTACGCTTGCGAAACTTGTATCCCCCTAATCCAACATCTTTACCGGCTAGAAACATTTAGGCTGGCCTGCTAACAATCCATCTTGGGTTTAACCATATCTGTGTGTGTGCGTCTAAGTCCATGTGTCTCTATGTGTGTGGGTCGACGTCTGTGTGTAAGTCCATGTGTGTGTTTGCCAATCTCCGGGTCCGGGGAAATCGTGGAACATCCCTAAGGGGGTCCTCGGGTAAAAACCCATCGCACACGGGCCCCCCCTCCCCTCGAGACCCTACGGGCGTGTATGCGAGTGTTTAGTGGGGCGTGCATGCGGTCGTTCGTGGGGGGGTGCGAGCAGAGGGTAGCGCCGGCCGAGTTGCTCCGCTGCGGTGGCACCACATACCCTACTAGTAATGGCAGAACTCCACAACTCCAGGAAGTGGCTCCGAAGCTCGCCATAACGTCAGAGGCCATGGTCATTTACAGCCAACGTCAGTTGAGCGTGGACAATTAGACCCAAGCGAAACATAACATAAAAAATAATGTTTTAAAATATATATTTTTTTCTTTTTAATAATAGAATATAGTATTGTCATCAGTATGACATACGTATACCAATTTTGCAGTCGATACCACATTGGGAAGTGGGTTAACATTTAGTTACAAGATTTGAGCATTTGACAACAACAACAGAGTGAGTTAATAGAAAGCGTGTTAAAAGATTATTTAAAAATATGTTTTTTTTTACTTTTTATTATATAAAATAGTATTGTCATCAGTAAGACAAGTATACGAAGTTTTCAGTCGATACCACATTGGGAAGTGAGTCAAATTGAGTTACAAGATTTGAGGATACGACAACAACAACAGACAGATTGAGTTAAATAAAAGCGTGTAATAATAAAAAGGACACTCCCTCTTGCGACAATAAGACGCCTTATTAAAGTCATTGGAGACTGAGGAGCGGAGGGGGGAGAGGAGAAGTTGGGGGGGGGGGCGTGGGTTTTCCATAGGTCTTCATTTGAATTCTGACCACACGCTTCGACAAAACACAGATGCCTTATCAACGCCTTTGAGAATTCAGCGAAGCATGCCAATTTTGCGTGTGGTCCTGGGACGTTAAGATGATCGAACCGCGGCGAGCGGACGGCGTCGACACAAAAGCGAGCGTTTCGTTTACTTTCTATTCACATCTTAAATGCCAGGAATGAATGAGACACGAGGAACGAAATGGAAAGGAACCCTGAGATGAAATGCGAAAGGGAGTCCGAGACATCATAAAAATGTGTGGTGCTCTATTATTGATAAGGCCAGGATTACATCTATCATGAAAATTGATTGCTTTGGTCTGATTTCCAGTTGGGATAATTTCACACTTTTTTTTGGTCCTTTGCTACTCCTGCCAAAAAAAAATACCCGACGGAGGCCAACCTCCATGGGCTTTGGTAAAAGTACGAAGCCGCTGCCTGCTGCTCAGTGAGCCAAGCCAGCAATCTCGCGGCCGGATTAGCGCGCCCGAGTATTTTTATTTGGCATTCTGTAGCCCGCGCGTGGTTGTAGCACACTGCACGTGATGCCCCCCATGGGGATTTGGCACAGCGCTATTCCCACTAACACGCGTTCACACAACCATTTAACTTACGGCAAGGGAAACCTCGCGCTGTAATGTGCCTCAGCCCATCCATACGCCTCGTGCGCTTTTTGGGCACATGCTTTTGTGATTATTTGTTACTTCTGATCTTATAGATGTTGTTGGGTCAACTTAAGATGCACTCCAGAACAGCATCATGCCGCCTCTTGGTGGCATAACCTGATTACTTCTATTTCCAGCGTGCACTGTGTTTAATTAGCGTCCAGGTGGTGGGTAAGATACTGTTAGTTTCACGGTTCATTTTTTGTCCTCGCAGTTTAATAATTGCGCCAGACCCATCCTCCCCTCCTTGTTTCTGGTTATTATTTCTTGGACCAAACGAGAGCGCTTTATTGCAGACACCTACAGAGCGCTGCGCCCCGTATGAAGATGCGATTTCGAATAAAAAACAAAGAGGGGTGGACCGTCCGTTAGATTCATCACGCGCACAGAAATGCACGGGTCGGTGTTGGGATCTAATATTTCTCCCATTGATCTCGCATTTACAGAATATCTTGCAAAAACCAACAACACCTGTCAGCGAGCCTGTGGATAATGACTAATTTAATAGTGTTCCAACGGGCTGCAGTCTGTCCATTGGCAGCGTTATGACCACTGTCACATCGTATTGCCACTTTCTAAACGTTTTCAGTTCAGTACAACGTTGCATATCCGACTGGCGTATATCTTCCTGTTGTATATGGCCCTTTTTCCACAATTAATATCCATAAGAATATTTACGGATGCATACACCTAGATTTCTTTTTCCTTTCATGACAAACAATATATATTTTTTTTAATGAATCAAACCCGTAAGCCAGAAACACGAAAAACCAGATGTCGGTCATAAACAGGCCGTTAATAAATAAAGAAATAATAAAACTCTCCAGGCGAGGATGTAACAGCTATCGGCGAAAATCTCCAGATGAACAAGAGTTTGATGGGCCCCTTAGGAAAGGTCCCTCCGAGGTCAGAACACCAAGAGAGCAGACACCAGACGCCAACAGGGTAAATCGTATACATATTCTTTTCCTTATTTTCCAGTAAAGCAACAAAAAAATTAAAAGGCAACAACAAGAATAAGATAAAAGTAGCGAGCCTAACGCTCACTCCAATTAAGAACAGGCCACCAGACACATCAGTGAATTATTATCCAATGATTAATTCGCTATCAAATGATTTTCACCTTTAATACCTTTACTGTTAAAACAAAGCTTGGAGCAAGAATACCGAGTCACATCAAAGGTTATCGAGAAGGAATGAGACAACGAGCAAACTTGCGAAAGAGTTTAAACAATATTCCAAGCAACCCCGACCACCTTTTGTCTCTCTCACAGCGCGGAGAAGCAGGAATTACACCTTATCACAAGGGGCCATCTGGAAAAGCCAGCCGGGTTTGATGAGGAGACGCACCCACCCCACACACGGCAACCAGGCAAAGAAAGTTTTAAAGAAAATTGCAAAATAATATTAATAATAACAACGCGTTAACCTTACACGACATTCCATTATAGAACCTTATAGAACCAAGGGATATGGATTCCAACAATCAAGAAATGGACCTCTTAAACTCAGGATGATAATTATTTTTCTTTTTAATAATTCCATCATAACAATTCGAACCTCGGTAAAACCGAGAGGTGTCGGGAGGACGTAGTTACAAACACGAGTCTTGGCGAACATGGGACCAAATGGTATTTGAGAAATATAAGTCGAAAGTATAAAGAGGTGCTCCCGACCACCTTTGTCTCTCCCGCCCACCTTTGTCTCTCCCGAAGAGCGCGAGAGAGGAATTTCACGCCAGGGCAAACAGATCGTTATCGCGGGGACCATCTGCCACACATGGAACTTGGTAGTAGCCCCACCCCACCCTGCACACGGGCAGCAAAAGAGCGAGCGAGCTTTAAGTTAAACTGTCACACATTTATAAACACACAAAGTGACGAAAATTAATAAACTAAGTAAGAGCCAAGGTAACGGGGTGGATTAGGCTGGTAGAATGTGGAGTCGAAATGATATTTGCAAAGTATAGAGAGATGGGAAGATCCCGGCCACCTTTGTCTTTCCCTGCAGCACGTGATAAAATGCATACGCTCGGAAGAGCATCTTCACTTGGAAATAAATCAAATACTATGAATCACAAGCAGGATCATAACTGTGTATGATAAGATACCAACTGTGATGTGAAATGTTAAACTTAAAAAAAAATCTTAACCATTTCTTTGTGCGTCGGAACGCGAACGGAAAAGGGGGGGGGGGGGGAACCCGCCCCTCTCTCTGGGTGGAGGGATCAGACAACCAGACGCCACCAAGATGAATCGAGGTGTCTGTTGTCTTGATGTTTATGGCTTGAGGAAAGACCCGAACAGGACCATGTCATAAATGACACACACACAAACATACACACTGACACACGAACCCCCCCCACCACCGACACACGAACCCCCCCCACCGACATACGATCAGATCAAAGATAGCTCCACCTCGTGAGGGGGAGCCGAGAAGGGGAGAGATTTTTGGCATAAAAAGGAGCCGTTTCAGCATTGAAATCAACTCATCAGCCCTCGGGGGCAGCTCAACAGAAGAAGACTCATCTCAACGCAGCTCAACAGAAGAAGACTCATCTCAACTCAGCTCAACAGAAGAAGACTCATCTCTACTCATCTCAGCAGAAGACCCGCTCAACTCATCTCAGCAGAAGAACAGCCATCACCGACGCCGGAGACGTCTCTACAACTCGCCGAATTGGCGAGTGTCGCCGATTGGCGACCCGCT
Organism: Petromyzon marinus; assembly: GCF_048934315.1. Classification (NCBI taxonomy): domain Eukaryota; kingdom Metazoa; phylum Chordata; class Hyperoartia; order Petromyzontiformes; family Petromyzontidae; genus Petromyzon; species Petromyzon marinus. The sequence continues at coordinate 4,951,616 of NW_027423046.1, forward strand.
GCCGCTGTTAGCGGCCAGCGCCACCACGAGCGAATCGTGAGCCTGCAATCTACAACCGCCAACGACGGAGCACCAGCGCGCCGCTGCGGGCGTGCTTCTGACGCCGTCTACCAGACGGTCATCTCAGCTACAACAACGCATCTACTCGTTCACCAACGTCCGTCGAGTCCGAACCAACTACTGAAAGAAGAATCAACTGATACGTATGATACACTGCCCCCCACTACACGACAAACCAGACGTCTGCTTGACGCAAAGAATCGATTCCGAACATTGGCCTACTCTTTCACCACTCATACCATTCAACACACACACATGGGTCATTAACAAAGCCAAAAAAACCTCAAGCCATTGAACCATCCGTGATTGTGGAAACATCGCAACGACCGAGTGAATAATCCATCGTTTTTAAGAGCGTTCATAATTTTTCTCTGTAATATTGTGCTGGGGCTGTACTTCTAACCGCATAAATTACCAACTGACCCATTAACAAAGATTAATTCTTGACTCCTCACCACGGAGCGCCGCTCGCGGGGATAGAGAGCGGGTTCAACCGGTTCCCTGTCAGGGGTCTGGCCACAATCAATTAAAAGATTGGCCCGAGATAAGGATCTCAAAAAGAAACATCGCCACCCATTGAGTCGCGTTGAGAAGTTGATTAGGAATACTTGAGTCGTTCGTTAATATTTGTCTTTCTGCATAATCTTGCCGGTATCCACGAATGAAATAACGAATTCAAACGCATATTTGTGCCTCCAAGAATAATACTGGTTGGAGTGCCCTGTCAACGAGTAGCGTTGCATAATAATCAGTCATCCTATTGTTAACAACGTGACAATAATTGCATTAAGGGCCGCGCATGATCAGTGACCGATTGCTGTTTTGTGTGACAATTCAAGTAACGAAGCATTGTGGCCATCGAGTGGTGTTGATAAGGCAATTAGAAGTATTACAGTCGAACGCTTTAAATTCATAATCGTTATGAATCAATGAACGAACATCAACGTGGTACTGTGCTGACGATTTCAAGCATAATAACTTCGCATATCAGAATGTATTAAGGATTGGATACGAATCAAAAACCAAGTGCCGTGTTGTGTAACAATTCAAGCATACGAGTTTGCATATTATAAAGTTAAGGTTTGATAGAATAGTTCGCATGTTTTTAATCTCTCTCTCTCAACAACCGATCGATTGCGTTACGCGTCGGGAATTAACCACAGGTGCCGCTATCGAGGTGAAACAACGCAATCGTGATGGTATTATGTTAACGCTGTGTTGAAATTCCAAAATCCCGAGATTGAGTTTTCATATTATCCAAAAATTAAAGTTAGCTAGAAATAAAATTGATTAATGCAGAAGGTTTGTGTGTGATTCTTCCTGAAATTCTGCATAATATTGTTCTGCGTATGAGATCTGAATCCTGGGGACCTATCATAAGCACACTATCACCACATAATCCATAACACACATAATCCATAATGTTCAATCGAGAGTAATCGTATCCTTATCGATAATACGGAATTAAAGAGCAGAGTCGAATCGTCTCTCTCTCATTCACGCTCACAACGCCTGCGTCACTGCATACGATTAATTGCGTTATTCCAATTCATAACACAATCCTCGTCACCGAGGCTCGACCTGATAATCCATAACGACCTGCATTATCATAACCACGCCCACTCGCATAAATTAATACGATTACCTCTCGAATCAACATAAATTATGCACATAATTACACTGATTAACATAATTTCGGATAAATTATGCAAATCTCAAATTTCATTTAATTTTCATTATTTTCATCAATTTTCATAACACCTATATATACAACATTCCTCCCGAACACAATTCACCACCCGCACTCAGCAGCGGTACGTTGTGCACGGTGTAAGTGTGACTTTAAATAGATGTTCGCATATCTGATTCTTTCACCTCATCCGCATATATACCTTAAGTTCCAAATGAGCAGATACGCGACGTTGTACTGTGTTTTAAATATCACGGTTTAAGTGTTGGGTAATGCTAGGTGTACTAGCTATGGTGTTTAATGCAGTACAAATAGCTGCCATGACTACAGCCTGATGTAAATATCAGTAATTGTCAATTACCTGCAGACTGATATATATGTAATGAGCGACTTCCACGACACGTCGTATAGAGGGTACTTATTTATTTCTCACACTGGGCACAACACCGGTTCTTCCTCTCACTGAATGTAACACGAGGCAGTAACACCTCTAGTGGCCACACGCACAGCCGATCACTCGGCGTGGTCCCCTCGCCCTTCACTCGTCACCGCCGCTGGCTGGCGGTGTGACGACGACGGCGATGGAACCCACGCAGGAGATCTTCCACGTGGTCGGACGACGGAGAGCGATGTCGGTGAACAGCGACGCAGCCAGGACCCAGGACCCCACACGAGCCCCGAGCTCCGGGTCCGCTCCCCCTTATATACCCCCAGGAGTGGCTAAGCCCCGCCTCCGGCCACGCCCTCTCGTGGAACCTTCGAGCAGGTTCCCGGAGCATCTCGGCTAACCCCTCCTGTTACCTTTGCCTCAGATACGCCTCCTTCCCCGATTGGCTGTTACCTCTGTGGCTGTACCCGTGAAACCCTTGCAATGCCAGTAGGTGTCACTTTGTCATGTCAGTAGGCGTAACACTGACATTACATCTATATTAGAGCAATTAACTAGATTGTTGCTGCAAGGGGTGCACTAATAAGTACGTAGCTCAATATGGCTTTTATCAGCCCCTCTCTAGCCACTGTTTGTTTTTTATGCCCCCTATTCAGCTGACGTAGTGATACCAGACATGCATTATCTGATACACGAGCCCGTTTACGAAACAGATTTTCCTACGATGAATGTTGTGTCGGCCACCGTGTCTCTGGCCGATGTAACCCCCCCCCCCTCCCGAGTGTGAGAGTGTATGCCGAAGAGCGCTCGTGCTACGTGCAATGCACGATCACTCCATTCCACCATTTCCATTCCTCCGCTCTAGCAATGAATGCAAATTTTGGCTGATGGTTTTTTAATCTAGATTTGAAGTTTTCGTGACTACAGGGATCCATACTCTGTTTTTTTTGGTAAAGTCATCACGTAGTGGGTAGAAAATAAAATCAATTAAACCACATGACGTTTCGATCGCAACACAAGCGACCGTCATCAGGTGGAACAGAGGAACAGATACAGCAGGAGAACTGCTGACATAAGAGAAAGAGCTGCTGCTGCAACAAGAGTTTATATCGGATTTTGGTGGGCTCAACCCAAAGGTAAGTGGGCGGAGCTAGAGAAGGAATTTGTATGTAAATGTGAGAGATTAGCGTGTCATTGTGAGAAGGTCCCCAGCCACCGGAGGTGGAGGGGATCCTGTGCCTGGGCTGCCTCACAGACATTTAGCCTGGTGATGTACTCGGAGAGTCGGAAATAACAGCTGAAACAGGCAGGGAGGATGGAAACATAACAGTCAGTTAAGACTTTACTTGGTTAATAACATCCTTACAATGATTGCTCAGTTTGTATCCATCTTCCCGGTTGAAGTTATGTCTATGGATGGCTTCATGAACATGTTTTTTTGTTGTTGTTGGTCACGCTGCTTAAGTGTAACAATGGCTTTGGCCATGACAAGCTGGAGGGGAGTCTGACATACTCATGAGTAGGGCATGATGGCAAGAAAACAACGGCCTTTGCAACGCGCATACGTTTGCCTAAATATCCCTCACACTTGTCACTGCTTGGAACAACCACGACGCTATTCGGGGGGGGTGGCAACATTTTACGATGCTCCGCATTAGCCCGTAGTGTAAAACGTTGGCGTATTACGGCGATCCGTACGTGGCATGACCACACGTGACCGCGCGCCCACCACCAATGTTCCACCGTTTGACTTCACATCGTCGAGAGCCCGCGGAAGTGAACGGAGAGCGGCTCCATGGATAATGCACAGGAGATTTGGCCGTGCTCACCTCCGATGAGCCCTGCGGTGCAAGTTGGGATAAACAATGCATCCCTGATTGGAGGGGGCTCTCGCGGCGGCGGCTGCAGCGAGATGTCGCACAAACGCGGTCGCAGATTGCACCTGCGGTTTGCGAGCTTCGAATCGTGTGAATGGCACGCAATGTTTCAGACACTGTTAATAGCTATTGATTATGCATTATTAATTTTTACATTTTCACGTCAAAATTTCATTTACACAACTGAAAATGTCTTAATTAAAAACCACAATTCACAGTTTTTTTTCCCCCAGAACCTGTATCTCCATGTCATTTTTATTAATCATGCCTTATTCCTGCTCGACCCTCCCCCTTTATCTCCCTGCAATTCTGATTCCTCAGCCGGCGCTGTCCACGCACGCAGCTCGGCGGTCGATCTTCACCGCGCGTCGTGCCCCGGCTCGCCCTGCCCCAGCAAAATGGATCCTCTCCTCGTCGCCCTCCTTTGCCTGTGCTGCCTGCGCTGCGCCGTCACCACCATCGCCGCCCAGGCCTCCGCCCTCTCGTCGGCCCTGCGCTACTCGGTCCGCGAAGAGGAGCCGCCGGGGACGCTCGTGGGGAACCTGGCCCGCGACCTGGGCCTCACCGCCGCGCAACTGCACGCCCGTGGATTCCGAGTGCTGCAGGGCACCAACGCCTCCAACTACCTCGTCGTGAGCGCCGACAGCGGCGAGGTGCGGGTGCGCGGGCGCCTCGACCGCGAGGCCGTGTGCCATCGGGCGACCGGCGACTCGGGCTGCGCCCTACTGCTCGGGGCCGTCCTGGACCGGCCCACGGAGCTGGCGCGCGTCCGCGTCGACGTGCTGGACGTCAACGACCACGCGCCGCGCTTCCCGGCCGAGAGTGCCCTCCTCGAGATCACCGAGAGCGCCGCAGCCGGCACGCGGTTCACGCTGGATGGCGCCTACGATCCGGACGCGGGCGCCAACGCGCTGCGGCGCTACGCGATGGAGCCCGACGACGGCGCCTTCGCCCTCGACGTGCACCCGGCGGGCGGCGGCGGCGCCTTCGCCCCTGTGCTGGTGGTGCGCCGCACGCTGGACCGCGAGCGCCAGGCCGTGCACACGTACGTACTCACCGCGCTCGACGGGGGCCACCCGCCGCTGACCGGCACCACCCTGCTGACCGTGCGCGTCCTCGACTCCAACGACAACGCGCCTGCGTTTGACCGGCCCGTGTACCGGGCGCGCGTGCCCGAGAACGCGCCCGTGGGCACGCCCGTCGTGCAGCTCAACGCGTCGGACCCTGACGAGGGCGCCAACGGGGAGGTGGTGTACGCGCTGTGGGCGCACGAGGCACCGCGCGTGAGCGACCTCTTCGCGGTGGACTCGCGCTCGGGCCGCGTCACGCTCAAGGGCGCCCTCGACTACGAGGAGGCCAACGTCTACGAGATCTACGTGCAGGCGCGCGACCGGGGGCCCAACTCCATCCCCGCGTACAGCGAGGTGCTCGTGCGCATCCTCGACGTGAACGACAACGCGCCCGACGTGCAGGTGCTCGTCCTCGGCCAGGGTGGCGGCAGCGTCACGGACGACGCGGCCGTCGTCGGCGTGTCCGAGGGGGTGCCGCCCGGCGCCTTCGTGGCCTTCGTCCGCGTGAAGGACCGCGACTCTGGCCCCAACGGGCGCGTGAGTTGCACGCTCGAGAGCGCGTCGGCCGTGGGGTCCGGCGCGACGCTGCCCTTCGCCCTGCACACCTCGGACGGGGGCGAGGTCTACGCGCTGGTGACGGCGACGCAGCTGGACCGCGAGGCGGCCGCCGAGTACAACCTGACGGCGGTGGCGCGGGACAACGGCGTGCCGCCGCTCGTGTCAGTCAAGACGTTCGCGGTGCGCGTCACGGACGAGAACGACAACGCGCCGTGCTTCTCCCGCTCCGCCTATGAGCTGCACGTGCCCGAGAACAACATCCCCGGTGCCTACGTGGGCTCGGTGAGCGCCAGCGACTCGGACGCGCAGCAGAACGCGCAGGTGGCCTATTCCATCGTGGACTCGCAGATCGACGGCATGTCGGTGTTCACCTACGTGTCCATCGAACCGGCGAGCGGCGCCCTCTACGCCCTGCGTGCCTTCGACCACGAGCGCACGCGCCGGCTAGAGTTCCGCGTGCAGGCGCGCGACAACGGCGCGCCGCCTCTGCGCATCGAGGTGGCCGTGGCGCTCGTCATTGGCGACGTGAACGACAACGCGCCGGTGGTCATCGCGCCGCCGCTCGACGCCAACGGCACGGCCGACGTGTACGTGGCGCCGGGCGCCCGCGCCGGCACGCTCGTCACGCAGGTGCGCGCGTCCGACGACGACGGAAACGAGAACGCCCAACTGAGCTACGCCATCGCACGTGGCAACGACTGTGGCCTCTTCCGGATCGACGCCTCCGATGGGGTCGTGCGCACGGCGCAGGCGTTGCCCCACGAGCACACGCGGCACGAGCTTGCCATCGCCGTGCACGACGGGGGCGAGCCGGCCATCACCGCCACGGCCACGGTGCGCGTGCTCGTCACAGACGTGCACCCCGAGGGCCAGCTCCTGGGCAGCTCCGGCGACGATGTCGGTGGCAGCAGCGGCACCGGCGGGGGCGGCGCCTTCAAGACATCGTTCATCGTGATCGTGGCGCTGGGCGCAGTGTCGTGCGTCCTGAACGTGGCCATGGCGATGATCGTGCTGCACTGCAAGCGGGAGAACAAGGAGTTGCGCATCTACAACTGCCGCGCGGCCGCCGAGTCCAGCGCGTGGCCGAGCCCGCGCAAGAACGACGTGATGCTGGTGCGTAACGAGCTGGAGGCGGCCGCCTGCAGCAAGGCGGGCTCCGACAGCGATCCGGCATCCGTCATCGTGCTCGACACCTACGAGTACCGGTCGTTCCTGCCCTCGGAGGCGGCGGACGCGCGTGCCGGTCTGACCTGCTGCTCGGCGGCTTCGCGCAGCCTGCCGCACAGGTAAACGACGTGAGACAGCCCCCTTTTTTAAATTACCGCTGAGTTTTCACTCCGTGACTGCCCTGGCAATAACTTAAGAAATATTGAAAATCAATCGTCCATCACGATTCATCATCGCCCCCCTCCACCAAGTGTGCGTTACGCACAATGCAGCATGCACGGGGAGGGGGAAATAAAAAAAAAATCTATACACATCTCCATAGACTGTCCGCGTAATTAAATTTCAATCAAGTATAAAATATGTTGGGCCATAGTTGGCATTGTGTATGATTCATTTACTTTGCTGAAATTTCATCTCCATGCATTTTACTCCGGTTATCAATTATAATGTAATGGTGGTCGCATTTGCCGCTTGGACAGGCGAGGGTTGAGCAGTACGACACGGGGGGGGGGGGGGGGATTCCCACGAGTCCGTGGGATCTGCTGGTGGCAGATGTTTAAGAGACTCAGAAGCGGATATAATGAGGCACATTAGAAGAATACGGATTGCCACAATTACGCAATACGAATCGTGCTGAGATCCGGGCACTCCTTTTGGCGAATTTAATATACGTTTAAAAAAACACGAAACACGTGGTCCCAGCGAGGACCCATCTTCAAAGGTGGAGTATTTGTCGCATTGGCCAATGGCCTGGCCGTTACCAAACCAGTCGGCGGAGACCATCACAGACGTGTTCCTTCATGGCTACGTATTAGACAAAGGCGCCCCTGAATGTCTCTTGACAGACCAAGGAAAAAAAATGTTCGTCGAAGCTGTTGAAGGAGGTTTGCGAGCATTTGGGTACCAAAAAGGTGCGTACGTCGCCTTATCACCCCCAGACGGATGGTATGGTAGAGAGGTTACGCAGAACCCTGACTTCGATGTTATGCCAACGTGTCAATGAAACACAATCCGACTGGTACACTTTCCAGGTGTGCTCGCAGCATACAGTTCCGCCCCGCATGCTTCTACTGGGTTTTCCACGTTCTTTTTGATGTATGGAAGGGAGCGTGACCCACCGATTGATGTGCAGTTAAAACCGCTGGAGAAGTGTACTAGGATATCGGACCCTAGCACATGGGTGAGGAGCCGGGCATGTGTGACGAGTGCGGCAAGACGTTTTTCTCGCGCTCGGCCTATAATTATATATATTTTTTTATATTCTGCTTGTGTGTTAATCTGTGTATACCCCGGATATTTTAAAGATGGCAATTCTCCTGCTGTATATCATACTGCTGTCCCTCCTGGCCATATCTAGTGCCACACTCAACTCTACAAACGGCTACTCTCGTTACTTTGCGTCCATACTTGTTGCTCGATTTGCCACTACACCTGCAAATGAAACAGCTCATAGACACTTCCACACTCCATCATTGTATCCTTTTAAACCCTCTCTTTGTCCCATTACTTCACCAGCACTCTTTTCAAACTTCATTCTGCTCTTAAAAATAACACCATCTGCGAGCTGCTGCTATTCGTCCAAGGTTCACCGCTCTTCATCCTTTCACGGAAAATACTTGTGCAAACTATTAATTCTACTTTTCTTATTTCTGGGTGGTATTGAGCTTCATCCTGGCCCAAATATAAAGAACTCGTATAATTCTGTAGATTTTTCTGGCAGGAAAGGTGTTGGTGTTCTACATGTCAACATCAGAGGGCTTGTGATTAAATTAAGTCAACTAAAACTAGAAGTGGCAAATCTTTACCTGGACATTTTTTGCCTAACAGAAACATTTCTCACTCCTACCATCAATGACTTGCAGATTACGATTGAACTACAACCTTGACTGAGGATCTAAAGGAGGTGGAATTGCCATCTATGTTCGTAATACTATTGCATGTTCACCAGCTCACTCCTTGTTTAAAAAATGTTGCTTTGAAGGTTTGGCTCTCAGAATAACTCTCCCAAATAATCAACAGATATTGGTAGTGTGCTGCTATAGACCACCTAGTGGGAAGGATGTTGAAGCTGCATCGGCACTGAGAGAGCTTTTTGGGGGCCTCCCTAAAGATGAAATAGTTTTAGTGGGTGATCTAAATTGGATTTGGCTAAACTCGCCAGCCATGGCCACAAATTTTACAGATGAATTTAACCTGTTTCAATTAATAAATGTCCCCACAAGACCCAACCTAAAAAATCCGGGACAGTCAACTCTGCTTGACATCCTATTGACAAATGCCCCTCACAATTTCGCACTGACTGGTGTTCTGGGTAATAACCTTAGTGATCACTCCTTCATTTTTGGGGTGAGATCATCAGCCAGACCCAAAGCCCCTGCTAAAATTGTTGAGAAGCACTCTTTGAGGCACTTCAGCACTCAGGCATTTACTAATGTGCTTCACTCGGATATTGACAAGGTCTGTGATATCCCCAACCTGACTACGGCTTGGGAGACTTTCAGGTACACGTTTCTGCAAATTCTTAACAAACATGCTCCATTGGTTAGATTTAAAACTCAAGGCAACTGCCCACCATGGTATGATCCTTTGATTACAAAGCTCATGAAAACTAGGGACAATGCTTGGGCATGTGCTCAGAAAAGTAATTTGGTAAATGACTGGCTAGAATACAGGATTTTAAGGAATAGATGCATCAAAAAAATACGGCATGCAAAAAATGCCTACTTTTCCTCCATTCTCCTGGAATCACATGGAAATGCCAGGATTTTTTGGAAAACAATCAAATGTATCGAAAAGGCATCCAAAATAGATAATCTGCCTGTTGAGCTTAACTGAAATGAGGAATATTTTTCAGATCCCAAAAAAATAGTTGACAATTTTAACCTTCATTTTTCTGAATCTGGTAAACTTTTTGATAATGTATTGGGAGTCACCCCTGCTCATGCAAATTCCTACACCCCTGTCCAAACATTAAACGAATTTAATTTCCAGCCAATCCACGAAAGTAATGTTCTGAAACAACTGTCCTACCTCAAAGGGTCCTCCTCTACCGGAGGAGATAGTTTTCCCGTCTTTGCTCTACTAACTGTTGGTCACCTAATATACAAACCTATAGCCCATATTTTCAACCTGTCCATCAAAGAAGCATCCGTTCCTCTCGAATGGAAACATTCCTATGTCCGTCCACTTCACAAAGGGGGCCCTAAAGATGATCCCAATAACTACCGACCGATCTCAATTTTGTCCCCATTGATGACATTTTTTAAAAATGATTGAACTACCAAATTAGCAGTTTCCTGTCCACCAACAAGCTACTACATCTAAAACAATCTGGGTTCCGAAAAAAATACAGCACCACATCTGCTGCATTAGACTCTCTGAATCAAATTTACAGTAGCCTTGATAATAAGCAGTACTGTGCCTGTCTTTTTCTTGACCCTGCCCAAAGCTTTTGATACAGTAAACCACAACATCCTGCTTAGTAAACTAAGTTGCCTCGGTTTTTCCGAAAACACAGTACAATGGTTAAAAAATTTCCTCTTTTCTCGCACCCAAACTGTATTCAGATCGTTGGAGGTCAAACAGTGTTTAAGATAACAAAAGGGATTCCACAGGGTTCCATCCTCGGCCCACTCTTGTTCTCTCTTTATGTCAATGACTTGGGCACTGACCTGGATCATTCCAGGATAAATGTTTTTGCAGATGACATGATACTGATTACTGCTGGCCGCTCTCCAGATGACGTGATTGCTAAGCTCCAGGGTGATTTCAACAAACTACAACATCAGCGAGTTGCTCTTATACTAGTCCTGAATTCCTCCAAAACCAAGGTGCTATGCTTCTCACCGGGACTAAAGCAGGAAGTTATTTTGCCCCAATTACATTCCTTAAATAATTATCAAATAGAGCAAGTCAAGATCTATAAGTATCTTGGGGTCATCCTGGATTCAAAACTGAATTTTGAAGATCACATTGATTATATTGGTCAAAAGACAAAAATAAAAATTGGTTTTCTGTATCGACACAAGCACTGCTTCCCCCCAATGCTCCGTTTGGAATTGATAAAAGCTACCATACTGCCTCTACTTGACTACTGTGACATCGTGTATAAATCAGCCCCAAGTACTGTACTGAAGAAGCTTGATTCCATCTATCACTCGGCCTTAAGATTTGCATTGAACTGCCCATATAGGACTCACCACTGTGATCTCTACATTGGGTCAAACTTAACATCTCTTAATGTTCGACGACTTGTGCACCAGATCTTATTTATTCACGATGTACTTACAAAAAAATCCGCAGACTACCTACTGGATCTCCTCTCTGTTTCAAAGAACAAATTTGACCTCAGGTCTTCGCTCATTTACCAGCTTCACATTCCCTATTGCAGTACAAAAACCGGAGGAAGGGCCTTTGCTATTGATGCCCCCAGGGTCTGGAATGCTATTGCCAATAAACTGCAACTTGAATCACTACCTATGAGATCTTCACTCAAAACTGCTCTAGAGTTGTACACCCCTAGCTGACACTGCTATTCAGTGGACTAAAATATAGCTCTCGGGTTTGATGTTACATATTATTTATGTAGTTTATTGTAAAAAATTCAGTCACAGTTCCTATGATCACTGTTACATTGCATTTATGGCTTTTATTTTGGTGATTTCGAAAAGTTTTTTTGGTTTGGCCATGTTTTTGTTTATTGTAGTACGGAGTTAGACTGATGGCCTTAATCTTAGTTGTCTTGTGGTTGTTGTTGTTGACTTGCATCCCACTGGGATTTTTGCACACAGCATTGGTGTACGGTGCTATTTCAGGAATATTTTTTATGTTTTTTTCCTGGATTTTCTGTTTGCACAGTCACATAATTACTTTAAGATGTTTTCTTGTTCATGTTTTAGTTTTTTGTTGCGGTTGCACCCGATTCAAGAGCCGAATGGCTCACAGGGCTATACCAAATAAATGGAACTAAAAAATGGAACCCCTTACACCTTACCCTACAGCGATTAGATGAAGCTAGAGAGGCGTCTGAGGGAACTCGGCCTTGCGACAGGCGGCCAACGACGGCTCGTCAAGCCTCGCCAGTCCATTACCCTATGGACGCCAGGGGACAAGGCGTGGCTCCACTACCCCCACGTCCCGTTGGGTACCTCCCCGAATTACATGGCAGGGCCGGTCAAAGTGGTGGAGGTGCGGAGTCCGCAGTGCGTGCGGATTCAGTGTGGTCGCCGCCACTGGTTTGTGTACCTGTCGCGGCTAAAACGTTTTTTTCCGCCTGACGTTAGTCTTTTATCCCCACTTCCTGAGGGCCGGGTGTCTGGTCAGGCCGATGAGCTGGGGCGCACGTCGGCTGACGTCCTCCCTCAGGACAGTTTTATTGTTCCGCCCGCAGGGTCCAAGCGCCTAAAGGGGCTGACGTCACCGGTCAGACCGGCCCGGGGGGAATGGGGAAATCCGGAGCCACCATCGCCCGACCTGCTACCACATGAGGGTTCTTCGGCTCAGGAGGTGCTGGGCTCGTTGAGCCTTCTTCTGGCTGCTTCCGAAGCCTTCGGTGGACCCGCACCCTCCTCGCTTGACGGGCCGGCATCAAGGACTCAGGCAGACGGTTCAATTTAAATGACTATCCTCCGGCGTCGATGTGCACCAACACCCATGGTCCGCAACCGCGACTCGAGCCAGATGGGTCAATGGCTGACTCGGGCTCGTCTTGTGCTCGAGTGCAGTGTTGTATGTGCGGGGTGTAGTTGTGGCCTGTCCGGGGGGTGGCTCGTCCATTGTCAATAGTTGCATCCAAGTTGTTTTTCTCTCTTCCTCCATCCCTTCTTCTCTCCCTGGTTCAAATGATTGGTTCTTCCTCGGTCGGGATTATTTATTGTTGTTTTTTTATTTAAAGCTGTCGTGACTGCAGGGATTCATATTCTTGGTTCTTTCGGTAAAGTCACGTAGAAGGGAAACAATAAAATAAAAATATATTTTATATTTTTATATTTTGTTTCCCTTCTACGTGACTTTACCGAAATAATAAAAATATATTTTATATTATATTTTTGTTTCCCTTCTACGTGACTTTACTGAAAGAACCAAGAATATGTTGTTGTATTGTTCCCTTGTTGCATTCTAGGTTGGAGGCCCACACATTACATTGGTTTTATGTCGGTCAGCCAAGACGGCTGAGTTTCATAAGGGGGGGGGGGGGTGATATAGAGACGTAAATGGCGTCTCTACGGCGTATATGCCGACTGCAACTACAAATGGTAATGGTGTGTGCACGTACCTCTCGAGGGAGCCGACGAAGACGTGCCGGATAAGCAGGCCCCTACGGAGCAGGGTCCCGTCGCAGAGAGGGTGAGGGCATGTGCCAACTCAGGGGAGTAAAGGGGGCCCGGAAACGGGGGCCCCGGAGGACATGTGATGCTGGCTCTGGTTCTGTCTTGAGAGACCGAAGTGGGGGCGTGGCCGGAGGTGGAGCGAGGCCACGTCTCTAGGACTGTATGTGCTTCATAGCACATAGGATGTCCTTATGCACTGTGCTAGTTGCGCACCACTGCCAACGAACGCTGTATCGCCAAATTATGACGCGAGTTACTTATTTGCCAGTCATAAAAAAAACATTGGATGACAGCGAGACATGACAATTATTCAAAAAGCCATCAACGACCACATGGGGACCCACCTTGCGGGGTGAGCCGTATTGCAGCTCAGTGGGGTTCGTTCCCGGTACGCAAGTTGTGCCGGATGGCTTTGCAGCCATTGCCATCATCATCATCATTGGATTAACCTATCAACCATGGACAGGAAGGTTTTATCCTAGCCAGGCGTGGTGGCCCATGCAAGCCTTTCAATTACATATACGACAATACGGCATGTAAACAAGTAATTTGGCGATACTGCTTCTACGTTGGCAGCGGTGCACAAGGACAACAGAAACTAAAACTCAATGCATTCATCAATATCACTGCAGCCTTAACAGAAAAAAATATATGCCAGGCGACGTTTCGGGCGACGGCCCATATTCATATCACATCAAATGTGTTGATGGTTTAATTAAAAGTGGTTCGTCCGCAAGCAGGCGCACGCATCACTCGCCTGATGAACTTGGAAAGTTCCGCACGCGCAGCAGCGTAACACTTGAAAGTAGACCATGCTGGTATCAATAACGACACCAAACCGTGACAAGAGGCGACGTGGTGTAATTATAACGCTGATAACGACGCCGACGACGTTAACGCCCTGCCCGACGAAACTTTCCCGCCTTGGTAAAGGGCCCAATGATGACGTTACGAAACGCGAGCGAGCAAAGACGTCATTTCGCCCGAAGGGAAATGATATCACGCGTAAGCTGTTGAGTGGAAGTAAGTCCAGGTGTAGAATTTTGACTTCATCATGACCGCGGTAAAATGCACCGATTGTACACTGATGTGATGATTCTTTTGCGTAGTGTATTATACAGGGTGTTTCAAAAAGATGGACCCAATTTCAAAGCAGTATATTTCACGATGGCAACATTGTAATTGTAACATATTGCCATCATGAAATATACTCCTTTGAAATTACAAACGGTTTAATGAGTTATCAAGTTTTACTAACCATTTTATAAATGCGCTATGTGCCCTCCACCTGCTGTAGGGACAACATCGAGATGATAGTTGAATTCGTCCCAAATGCCTCTCAAAGTGTCTTCTTCCACTGAAGTCACCGCTGCCGTGATTCTGTTAAGGGTCATCCATATTAGTCGCTAATGGTGGCACAAAAAGACGGTCTTTGACGTATCCCCACAAGAAAAAGTCGCAGGGTGTGATGTCTGGGGATCTTTGGGGCCAAGAGTGTAGCGCCAAGTCTTGGGGTCCCGTGCGACCTATCCAACATTGGAGGCAGTGTGTCTTGCAAATGACTGAGGCTAGGGGCTGTTTGTGCACTCGGAGAAGCATCTAGCGGTAATCATTTGAACCTTTATGCCCCGCCATTTCAAGCGGTAAGATTTTCTTTCATGGGGCAGTTTCGTGGTTGCAGAGATATAGCGATTTCAAATCGGGAAAATTTTTTTTCACACCCTGTATACTCTTTTTTTCGTCGACCAAGGAACCCACGTGTAAGAGAAAGAGTCCTAGACTCTAAACATCTGACAGTTGACCCTCTGGTTCAGACGAGGCTGATTCTGGCTGATGTGAGACTCAATGTCGAAACCGGCCTAGAGTTTGCCTGGGCTTGAGCCAAATGCCCTCTGTACGACCGATGGGATGTGTTAAATAAATACTTTCTTTTTTTAATCTGGAGATGTTCTTCGAATAAAATTTTGATTTAAAGCTTTCGTGACTGCAGTAATTCATATTCTTAGTTATTTCGGTAAAGTCACATTAAAGGGAAACAACAAAATAATAAATTATATATAAAACAATAAAAAATTCTCATGACGTTTCGACCATAACACAAACGGTCGTCTTCAGGTGTGTTGGTTTGCATTAATTTATTTTTAAACGGTGCATTTATTTATTTATAATAAAAAAACGTTAGCGCCACGCGCAGCGATTTGGCAGTTTATTTAGGACTAGTCCATCTATGTTCTGAAAAGAGGAGGGGGGAGACGAATTTTTTTGTTTTATATATAATTTATTATTTTGTTGTTTCCCTTTAACGTGACTTTACCGAAATAACTAAGAATATGTTCTTCGAATGTTTCAGTTGAAATTTGACCCATGGCGCTTTGATTTTCTGAGGCATTAAGTTGTACTTAAATGAAAGATTATTGTCATTTAACTGAACATATTTTTACGGTATTTTACTTGTTATTCAATTTTGTACTTTTTGATTGTTGAAAAGTTTTCTGTTTCCCAATAGCACCGATTTGCTAACTATTCATATACCAATTAAAAACTGGTCAGCAGAAAACATTAAAAAATATGATTCTAATCAAGGCCCCATCGTGTAGAATGCGGTATTCAACTTGTATTATCCCCTCTGTGACCCATGCTCTTTGAATAAAGGCCATTGCTTGAAATGTCGCTGTTACATTTTTTATTTTAAGACCACTTTTTGACGAATTCTTTTTTTTATAATTGCTAAGCATCGTATTTAGACACTTCTAGAGTGAGTGATAAGACACTTCTAGAGTGAGTGATAAGACACTTTTAGAGTGATAAGACACTTCTAGAGTGAGTGATAAGACACTTCTAGATTGAGTGATAAGACACTTCTAGAGTGAGTGATAAGACACTTCTAGAGTGAGTGATAAGACACTTCTAGAGTGAGTGATAAGACACTTCTAGAGTGATAAGACACTTCTAGAGTGAGTGATAAGACACTTCTAGAGTGAGTGATAAGACACTTCTAGAGTGAGTGATCAGACACTTCTAGAGTGAGTGATAAGACACTTCTAGAGTGAGTGATAAGACACTTCTAGAGTGAGTGATAAGACACTTTTAGAGTGATAAGACACTTCTAGAGTGAGTGATAAGACACTTCTAGATTGAGTGATAAGACACTTCTAGAGTGAGTGATAAGACACTTCTAGAGTGAGTGATAAGACACTTCTAGAGTGAGTGATAAGACACTTCTAAAGTGAGTGATAAGACACTTCTAGAGTGAGTGATAAGACACTTCTAGAGTGAGTGATCAGACACTTCTAGAGTGAGTGATAAGACACTTCTAGAGTGAGTGATAAGACACTTCTAAAGTGAGTGATAAGACACTTCTAGAGTGAGTGATAAGACACTTCTAGAGTGAGTGATAAGACACTTCTAGAGTGAGTGATAAGACACTTCTAGAGTGAGTGATAAGACACTTCTAGAGTGAGTGATAAGACACTTAGAGTGATAAGACACTTCTAGAGTGAGTGATAAGACACTTCTAGAGTGAGTGATAAGACACTTCTAAAGTGAGTGATAAGACACTTCTAGAGTGAGTGATAAGACACTTCTAGAGTGAGTGATCAGACACTTCTAGAGTGAGTGATATGACACTTCTAAAGTAAGTGATAAGACACTTCTAGAGTGAGTGATAAGACACTTCTAGATTGAGTGATAAGACACTTCTAGAGTGAGTGATAAGACACTTCTAGAGTGAGTGATAAGACACTTCTAGAGTGAGTGATAAGACACTTCTAAAGTGAGTGATAAGACACTTCTAGAGTGAGGGATAAGACACTTCTAGAGTGAGTGATCAGATACTTCTAGAGTGAGTGATAAGACACTTCTAGAGTGAGTGATAAGACACTTCTAAAGTGAGTGATAAGACACTTCTAGAGTGAGTGATAAGACACTTCTAGAGTGAGTGATAAGACACTTCTAGAGTGAGTGATAAGACACTTCTAGAGTGAGTGATAAGACACTTCTAGAGTGAGTGATAAGACACTTAGAGTGATAAGACACTTCTAGAGTGAGTGATAAGACACTTCTAGAGTGAGTGATAAGACACTTCTAAAGTGAGTGATAAGACACTTCTAGAGTGAGTGATAAGACACTTCTAGAGTGAGTGATCAGACACTTCTAGAGTGAGTGATATGACACTTCTAAAGTAAGTGATAAGACACTTCTAGAGTGAGTGATAAGACACTTCTAGAGTGAGTGATAAGACACTTCTAGAGTGAGTGATAAGACACTTCTAGAGTGAGTGATAAGACACTTCTAGAGTGAGTGATAAGACACTTCTAAAGTGAGTGATAAGACACTTCTAGAGTGAGGGATAAGACACTTCTAGAGTGAGTGATAAGACACTTCTAGAGTGAGTGATAAGACACTTCTAGAGTGAGTGATAAGACACTTCTAGATTGAGTGATAAGACACTTCTAGAGTGAGTGATAAGACACTTCTAGAGTGATAAGACACTTCTAGAGTGAGTGATAAGACACTTCTAGAGTGAGTGATAAGACACTTCTAAAGTGAGTGATAAGACACTTCTAGAGTGAGTGATAAGACACTTCTAGAGTGAGTGATAAGACACTTCTAGAGTGAGTGATAAGACACTTCTAGATTGAGTGATAAGACACTTCTAGAGTGAGTGATAAGACACTTCTAGAGTGATAAGACACTTCTAGAGTGAGTGATAAGACACTTCTAGAGTGAGTGATAAGACACTTCTAAAGTGAGTGATAAGACACTTCTAGAGTGAGTGATAAGACACTTCTAGAGTGAGTGATAAGACACTTCTAGAGTGAGTGATAAGACACTTCTAAAGTGAGTGATAAGACACTTCTAGAGTGAGTGATAAGACACTTCTAGAGTGATAAGACACTTCTAGAGTGAGTGATAAGACACTTCTAGAGTGAGTGATAAGACACTTCTAGAGTGAGTGATAAGACACTTCTAGAGTGAGTGATAAGACACTTCTAGAGTGAGTGATAAGACACTTCTAGAGTGAGTGATAAGACACTTCTAGAGTGAGTGATAAGACACTTAGAGTGATAAGACACTTCTAGAGTGAGTGATAAGACACTTCTAGAGTGAGTGATAAGACACTTCTAAAGTGAGTGATAAGACACTTCTAGAGTGAGGGATAAGACACTTCTAGAGTGAGTGATAAGACACTTCTAGAGTGAGTGATAAGACACTTCTAGAGTGAGTGATAAGACACTTCTAGATTGAGTGATAAGACACTTCTAGAGTGAGTGATAAGACACTTCTAGAGTGATAAGACACTTCTAGAGTGAGTGATAAGACACTTCTAGAGTGAGTGATAAGACACTTCTAAAGTGAGTGATAAGACACTTCTAGAGTGAGTGATAAGACACTTCTAGAGTGAGTGATAAGACACTTCTAGAGTGAGTGATAAGACACTTCTAGATTGAGTGATAAGACACTTCTAGAGTGAGTGATAAGACACTTCTAGAGTGATAATACACTTCTAGAGTGAGTGATAAGACACTTCTAGAGTGAGTGATAAGACACTTCTAAAGTGAGTGATAAGACACTTCTAGAGTGAGTGATAAGACACTTCTAGAGTGAGTGATAAGACACTTCTAGAGTGAGTGATAAGACACTTCTAAAGTGAGTGATAAGACACTTCTAGAGTGAGTGATAAGACACTTCTAGAGTGAGTGATAAGACACTTCTAAAGTGAGTGATAAGACACTTCTAGAGTGAGTGATAAGACACTTCTAGAGTGAGTGATAAGACACTTCTAGATTGAGTGATAAGACACTTCTAGAGTGAGTGATAAGACACTTCTAGAGTGATAAGACACTTCTAGAGTGAGTGATAAGACACTTCTAGAGTGAGTGATAAGACACTTCTAAAGTGAGTGATAAGACACTTCTAGAGTGAGTGATAAGACACTTCTAGAGTGAGTGATAAGACACTTCTAGAGTGAGTGATAAGACACTTCTAGATTGAGTGATAAGACACTTCTAGAGTGAGTGATAAGACACTTCTAGAGTGATAAGACACTTCTAGAGTGAGTGATAAGACACTTCTAGAGTGAGTGATAAGACACTTCTAAAGTGAGTGATAAGACACTTCTAGAGTGAGTGATAAGACACTTCTAGAGTGAGTGATAAGACACTTCTAGAGTGAGTGATAAGACACTTCTAAAGTGAGTGATAAGACACTTCTAGAGTGAGTGATAAGACACTTCTAGAGTGAGTGATAAGACACTTCTAAAGTGAGTGATAAGACACTTCTAGAGTGAGTGATAAGACACTTCTAGAGTGATAAGACACTTCTAGAGTGAGTGATAATACACTTCTAGATTGAGTGATAAGACACTTCTAGAGTGAGTGATAAAACACTTCTAGAGTGAGTGATAAGACACTTCTAGAGTGAGTGATAAGACACTTCTAGAGTGAGTGACAAGACACTTCTAGAGTGAGTGATAAGACACTTCTAGAGTGAGTGATAAGACACTTCTAGAGTGATAAGACACTTCTAGAGTGAGTGATAAGACACTTAGAGTGAGTGATCAGACACTTCTAGAGCGAGTGATAAAACACTTCTAGAGTGAGTGATAAGACACTTCTAGAGCGAGTGATAAGACACTTCTACAGTGAGTGATAAGACGCTTCTAGAGTGAGTGATAAGACACTTCTAGAGTGAGTGATAAGACACTTCTAGAGTGATAAGACACTTCTAGAGTGAGTGATAAGACACTTAGAGTGAGTGACAAGACACTTCTAGAGCGAGTGATAAGACACTTCTAGAGCGAGTGATAAGACACAAAGGTGCATCTATTGTAGCGACATCGTCTCTGGCTTACACATCTACCGGGTATCCACTTGACTCTGTATTGTCTAGGAGTAAGTCCACCCACATTTCCACAAACTGCTGGGAGTTGCCTCGCTCTGCCTCACAGTTAGAATTCTCCTCCTGCTTCATGTTGCCTCCATCGATGTGAAGGTTCCATTTTGGAGTTGAATCTTCATCTTCACATTTTACCTTCACTTCTTCGCTCTTCACCATCACTCCTTCACATTTCACCTCGATACCTTTAATAGTGTCCAAGCTGGGATTTTCTTCCGGTTCTTGTTTCATGAGGGATGGGCTCATGGCGGCACTTTGACTTTCACAAGCCGATTTCAGACTCCACTCCTTGTGGATCTTCTGATGCTTGTGTGTTTTCTGGTGTACTTTAAGATGTGGTGACTGTGCAAACGCCTTCCTACACAGAGTCCACCTGAAGGGTTTATCTCCCGTGTGTGTTCTCTGGTGTATTACAAGAGCAGATGACTGTAAAAATGCTTTCCCACAAACACTGCACTTGAAGGGTTTCTCTCTCGTGTGTGTTCTCTGGTGTGTTACAAGGGCAGATGAATGTGCAAACGCCTTCCCACACACATTGCACTTGAAGGGTTTCTCTCCTGTGTGAGTTCTCTTGTGCCGTGTCAAATTTCAAGTACGATCCGTGCTGTATGCACACCGGTCGCAATGTTGCCTTGTAGTACTGAGCTGCGCCGAGTGCCTTTGCTCCATCAGACCAATTCTGCAGAGGAAGCGTCAGAGGAAGCATCAGCTGCAGACAGAAAAAAATAATATCCACACCATCTACACGTCAGTATCGATGCACAGAGGAAAGCATATATACACAGTAACCGGTGACTTACACGTCTATACTTATTCATATATTCATGATATAGTGGAAAAGTGACCCAAATTCATCACACGGGATGTTATGGCACAGTTTAACACGTAGGCTTTCGCGACCAATATTCATAATAAAGGTTTTCGGGTTAGATCGCGTTATTTATAAATGTGTCATAACCCTCCACCACCCGACATGGCCAATCAGCAAAAAAGTGTCACGTTGACAAAAGACAAATAGTTCACTACTATAGCCCACCGGTGTGTTGAAGAGTGAATCCACAACATTTACAGTTTGAGTACGACGTTTTGCTGGTAAATACATCCAGCATCATCGGGCAATTCGCCAGAATGGTAAAGCCCTCGCTTGCTCCCGGTTTTATATAGAGCAGCAGGGTGACGTCATCATTTAACTCATATCAGGTGCAGTGATTAGAGGCGGAGGGGGGGTATTGTAATTATATAATCGATTAGTAATCAGTCAATGGTTATGATTAGTAATGAGTTGTAGATTAGTAATTAGTTGTAATGTGTGTTAGTGATTATATGCTATGTTAGTAATCCGTAAATTAGCATGTGTTTCCCCTATAAGGAATTGTAATGTGCATTCATATTCTTAGCTCCCTCGGCAAAGCCACGCCGAAGGGAAACAACAAAACATATATTCTGTTATTTTATTGCTTCCCCCCAACGCGACTCCACCGAAAGAGCCAAGAACATGAATGCCCCCCCACCCCCACTGGCTCCACCAGTGTCACACTCTGGCATGGTTCACAGGTGGTGGTGTGTCCACACCCACGCCTGGCCACCTTCACCTGCTTAGTATTAATGCTTCCTCACTCCACCAAGCAGTTAATTGAGGATCAATACAACACAGCCGAGGCTGCATGTCTCTCTCTCTCCTCGTGTGGATTTCCTTCCCGATCCCCCGGTTTCCCCTCTACATGTAGAGAATGAACATCGCCACACGTCTAGAGTGAACACCGCCACACGTCTAGAGTGAACACCGCCACGCGTCTAGAGTGAACACCGCCACACGTCGAGTGAACACCGCCATGCGTCTATAGTGAACACCGCCACATGTCTAGAGTGAACACCGCCACGCGTCTAGAGTGAACACCGCCACGCGTCTAGAGTGAACACCGCCACGCGTCTAGAGTGAACACCGCCACGCGTCTAGAGTGAACACCACCACGCTGTTGACAAGCCTCACCTTCTTCTTGGTTCTTTCGGTAAAGTCACATAGAATGGAAACAAAGTCATACAAATAAAACATAATCAAATAAAATAAAATTCTCATGACGTTTCGGCCACAACACAAGTAGCCTTCTTCACGTGAAGGAACAGAACTGTCGGGACAACAGCGCTTCAATGAACGCTGCTAAGATTTGTAGCGTCTTTTAAGCTAGGTGAGAGAAGTGAAGCGCGTTGAAATAGCTGAGGGATTAGCTTGTGACTGGTCACAGAAACAGCTATGTTAAAGTCAAAGTTTACATATCAACAGAGGCATGTAGTATATGGATGCTAAAGGGCTGCAACTACCCAACTATCATACAGTAAACCAATATGAAAAAACTAAGTCGAAATTACATCAATATAATAAATGTACTCAATATATTCTTCAATAAGCTGAGCTATTAACACAAAGCAACTGGGTATACACTACACTATATAATGAATACTATATAGTAAACCAATAAAAAACTAAAATATAAACTACCTCAATGTTATCAATAGACTCTATATACTCTCCAATCAGCTGAGCCAACAACAATAAGTCGTTATATATCACAATGCTATATGGCGAAAAATTGGGTGGCGGTTTCTTCCCCTCAACGTCAGCACCACGAACAGCGACGAGCCCCGTTCAGACGGACGAGTCCATCCATGCTCGGAACGGAGGAGGGGGGAGAGAAACAGCCACGATGCGCTGTTATACTCCATGTTATAAACCATACCATTAACCGTGGTGTGCCAGCAAAAGAGCTGCGGTCTGAAGGTCACCGTAAAATACAATTAATTAAGAGCCGAAATGGTTTAAAACATCTTTCCAATGGTTACTAAGCCAGAATCCATCTTCTCGGTTGAAATTGTCTCTGTGCATGTATATGTGGATGGCCTCATGAACGAGTCTCTCATGGTAGCCGGTTGGCTTGCAAAGAACCTCCGTCTTGGAGAAGTCAATGTCATGTGAGCCCACTGAATTATAACAGTGATTTGCCACGGCAGAGGAGTTCGTCCTACCGTGTTTCAAGTCTGCTTTATGTTCGCGGATGCGGTCCGAGATATGTCGTTTGGATTCTCCAATGTAGCTGCTACCACAGAGGTACTTTAGTTTGTAAACACCCGGGTACTGTATGTCTGGAACAGCATCTTTTACAGATGGAACCAGATCACGGATTTTATGTACTGTGTTGAATCAGACCTGGATCTTGTGTTAATTCAGGATTTTGGAGATCTTTTTAGTGACCCCTGCAATGTAGGGTAAGGTGATGGTTTTGAGTGGCTCCTCAAGAGGATCCTTCTTCATGACTGGAGTGACGGCTTTGCTGATTGTGTAGTCGGAGTAACCATTAGCCCTGAGAGCCTGGTGTACGTGCTTGAGTTCACTGGCAATGTGTTCCTGGTAGGAAATGCATTGGGCTCTATGGTATAGAGTCTTGATGAGGGAGTTCTTCTGGGCTGGATGGTGGTGGGAATCCGGTTTCAAGTAAGCATCTGTATGGGTAGCTTTCCTGTAGACAGAGTGGCTCATTGAAACATCAGGTCTCCTTTTAATTAAGACATCCAAAAAGGGTAGCTTGCCATCTTTTTCAACCTCCATGGTAAATCTGATGGCTGGGTGTATGGAATTGATGTGGTCGAGGAATTGGTCTAGAGCAGGCTGGCCATGTGGCCAGATGACAAAAGTCCGTCATTTGTTGTGTGTAGGGAGAGGGAGATGGGTCACTGTGTGTGTGCAATATAAACGGAGTTAATCCTTTTGTTGCGTAGACTTTAACATAGCTATTTCTGTGACCAGTCACAAGCTAATCCCTCAGCTTTTTCAATGCTAAATTCTCCTGTTTGATTTGTACTAGGTGCCTCTGTGGATGTGTAGGCTTTGACTTTAACATAGCTATTTCTTTGACCAGTCACAAGCTAATCCCTCAGCTGTTTCAATGATAAATTCTCCTGTTTGATATGTAAACCCCTTGGTCAAGGTGCCTCACTTCTCTCAACCAGCTTAAAAAGACGCTACGAATCTTAGCAGCGTTCAATGAAGCTCTGTCGTCCCGACAGTTTTGTTCCTTCACCTGAAGAAGGCTACTTGTATTGTGGCCGAAACGTCGTGAGAATTTGATTGTCTTATTTTATTTTATTATTTTATTCTCATTCTATGTGATTTTACCGAAAGAACCAAAGAAGATGAATCCTTGCAGTCACGAAAGCTTTAAATCGAAATTTAACCGCCTCTACGGGGAGGGATTCCACACAACCTTAAGATCATTCAACAAACTCCGGGACAACAAAGCTCAACTAATCTAGTCTCTCACCTTTCTGAAGAAATGCCGCGACTCTAAGGTAATACCAACCGCATTTACACTAACCTCTGCTGCTGCAACTTCTGTCAATGCAAAACGAATTCCAGCTAGAACCAGCTTCGCTCTTATCTCAGAAAAAATCAGACTTACACGCACCGAACTCGATCAGTTAGACAAGACACTCTACAAATCACACTTAACATTGACAGCAAAAATGTCTACATCGGATTGGGAACATGTAGACAATATGAGTGCCTCTTCAGCTGCCACTATGTCGACAAAATATAGGAAAATTTGATTTCCAAATTCAATCACCCCTCCAACAAAAAATCAGATCCACACACCGAAAAGATAGACGTTAACAAAGTCGTATTAATCGCAGTAACAGTTCCATTTCTGATGGCCTGAAATCCGTTTTAGCTAAAGGTCTAAACTTTGCTGTCACACCGAGACACATCCCAGTTAATGATATCATTGCCCATGTAGACGTTGCACTCAAGGGCTTGAGTCACATCTCTGCAGACGTAGCAAGATCTGAAATCGCTGCAACCCTCAAAAACGCTAAGATGCCACCAAGCAACATCAGCAAAGATGAACGCTTTGAATAATCTCAATTAAAAAAGAGAGATGATATTGTCATCCTCTCAGCCGACAAGGGCAATGTCACTGTCATCATGGACAAAACAGAATATAACAACAAAATTCAAGAACTACTCAACGATGGCAGCTATACAAAAATAAAAAGAGATCCCACCAACAGCCTGGTTACCAAAACGAACAAAATCATCTCTGATTCAACAGCATTAATTGATCAGACCAAACAGTTCTCGTTGAAACCCTCTGCTGCCAGACCACCAAGATTATATGGCCGTCCAAAGATACACAAAGAAGATACACCCTTCGTCTTATCGTCTCTACTATCAACTCCCCCACCTATAAACTGGCACGTTTTCTTGCTGATATACTGCGACCTTTCAATGGAAAAACCACCTCTGCGGTACTAAATTCTATTCACCTGGTATCGACAATCAAAGGCATTTCCCTGTCCCCAGACGACCTGCTTGTCAGTTTTGATGTGGTGTCCTTGTTCACCAAAGTTCCGGTACCTGACACCATCGCAATCATTGAAGACTTGGTTCATCAAGGACTGCATACTGATGTACCCCCCCTGGTGAGACATTGCTTAACCAACACATACTTCACCTGGAATGGAACTTTCTACAAACAGACTGAGGGCACCCCAATGGGCTCCCCCCTGTCTCCGGTTGTAGCCAACGTATTCATGGAAATGAAGCTGACGCCATCCAGACTGCCACTCTATGCCCGACCTTATGGAAGAGGTACGTGGATGACACTTTTGTCATTTGGCCACATGGCCAGCCTGCTCTAGACCAATTCCGCGACCACATCAATTCCATACACCCAGCCATCAGATTTACCATGGAGGTCAAAAAAGATGGCAAGCTACCATTTTGGATGTCTTAATTAAAAGGAGACCTGATGGTTCAATGAGCCACTCTGTCTACAGGAAAGCTACTCATACAGATGCTTACTTGAAACCGGATTCCCACCACCATCCATCCCAGAAGAACTCCCTCATCAAGACTCTATACCAGGGGTCGGGAACCTATGGCTCGCGAGCCAGATGTGGCTCTTTTGATGATTGCATATGGCTCGCAGATAAAACAAAATATTCTCACTTGTTTTAATCCATCCATCGATTTTTCACTGCGCATGTCCTGTTCAGGGCTGCAGGAGCAATTGTCCATTATTTTAATTGGATGATACTGGCCTACGTTTGCCGTTGCTGGGTAAAACAGGTAAACGCCCCCTTTTGAATCAGTCTGAGACTGCGTCTGCTCGGTCATTAGCTCAAAGCTAACCCTTCGACGAAGAAGATGGCGAAAAGAAAAAAAGACGACGATTATCGTACATTTCAGGACGAATGGACCGAAGAATTCGCCTTTGTGGAGAGAGCGGGTTCTGCGGTGTGTCTAATTTGCAATGACAAAATTACATCGTTGAAACGGTCGAATGTAAAGCGGCACTTCGACACGCGCCACGCTACCTTTGCATCAAAATACCCTGCGGGAGACAGCAGAAAGAAAGCGTGCCAAGAGCTTCTGAGCAGGGTGCAAGCTAGTCAGCAGCAACTCCGCGTATGGACCCGGCAAGGTGACTATAATTCGGCTAGCTTTGCTGGTTCTTTAGCAATAGTGAGGAACGGAAAACCATTCACAGATGGCGAGTATGCTAAAACGTTCATGCTGGATGTAGCCAATGAACTTTTTGATGATCTTCCGAACAAAGACAAGATAATCAAACGGATACAAGACATGCCTCTGTCGGCAAGAACTGTTCATGATCGTACCATCGTGATGGCAAACAAAGTGGAGGAAACGCAAGTGAAGGACATAAATGCAGCGCCGTTCTTTTCTCTGGCTTTGGATGAGTCAACAGACGTGAGCCATTTGTCGCAGTTCAGCGTGATTGCAAGATATGCTGTTGGTGACACACTGCGCGAAGAAAGTCTTGCTGTTCTGCCATTAAAAGGGTCCACAAGAGGTGAGGATTTATTCAAGTCTTTCATGGAGTTTGCTCAAGAAAAAAGTCTACCTATGGATAAACTTCTCTCAGTGTGTACTGATGGTGCTCCGTGTATGGTGGGGAAAAACAAAGGATTTGTGGCGCTTCTCCGTGAACATGAAAATAGACCCATCCTAAGTTTCCATTGCATTATACACCAGGAGGCACTTTGTGCTCAGATGTGTGACAGGCAGTTTGGCGAAGTGATGTCGCTGGTCATTCGTGTGATCAACTTTATTGTTGCCCAAGCCTTAAATGATCGCCAGTTTAAAACACTGCTGGATGAAGTTGTAAATAACTATCCTGGTCTGCTTTTGCACAGCAATGTGCGTTGGTTGTCAAGAGGGAAGGTGCTTAGCCGTTTTGCGGCTTGCCTGAACGAAATCCGGACTTTCCTTGAAATGAAAGGCGTCGGGCATCCTGAGCTAGCCGACACCGAGTGGCTCCTCAAGTTTTACTATCTCGTAGATCTGACTGAACATCTGAACCAGCTCAACGTGAAAATGCAAGGCATTGGAAATACAGTGTTATCCCTTCAACAAGCTGTATTTGCTTTTGAAAACAAGCTGGAGCTTTTCATCACGGATCTTGAAACAGGTCGTTTACTACATTTTGAAAAACTGAGCCAATTTAAAGATGCATGCACAGCAAGTGAGCCCATTCAAAACCTTGATCTCCACCAGCTAGCTGGCTGCACATCCAGTCTCCTACAGTCCTTCAAAGCACGCTTTGGAGAATTTCGTGAGCACACTCGTCTTTTTAAGTTCATCACCCATCCAAACGAGTGTTCACTGAACACAGCCGACCTGAATTACATCCCTGGTGTCTCCGTCAGAGATTTTGAAGCAGAAGTGGCTGACCTGAAGGCCTCAGACATGTGGGTGAATAAGTTCAAGTCACTGAATGAAGATTTGGAAAGAATCACACGACAGAAAGCGGAGTTGGCGAGCAAGCACATGTGGACAGAAATGAAAAAACTCCAACCCGAAGACCATCTGATTCTCAAAACTTGGAACGCGCTTCCTGTCACATACCACACACTGCAGCGTGTGAGTATTGCTGTATTGACCATGTTTGGATCTACGTATGCATGTGAGCAGTCATTCTCACATCTTAAAAACATCAAGTCCAACCTACGATCACGTTTAACGGATGAAACCCTCAACGCTTGCATGAAGCTTAACCTCACCAAGTACCAACCCGACTACAAAGACATCAGCAAATCCATGCAGCACCAGAAGTCGCATTAATGGTGAGTGTTATAACAACATTATTTAAAAGAATAAATTCAGAGGCTTATTATACTGACATTTAGTTGAATTCACTTTTAAAATATATTATATGGCTCTCACTGAAATAAATTTCCAAATTTTTTGCTTTCATGGCTCTCTTAGTCAAAAAGGTTCCCGACCCCTGCTCTATACCATAGAGCCCAATGCATTTCCAACCAGGAACACATTGCCAGTAAACTCAAGCACGTACACCAGGCTCTCAGGGCTAATGGTTACTCCGACTACACAATCCGCAAAGCCATCACTCCAGTCATGAAGAAGGATCCTGAGGAGCCACTCAAAACCATCACCTTACCCTACATTGCAGGAGATTACTAAAAAGATATAAAAAATCCTGAATAAACACAAGATCCAGGTTCGATTCAACACAGTACATAAAATCCGTGATCTGGTTCCATGTGTAAAAGATGCTGTTCCAGACATACAGTACCCGGGTGTTTACAAACTAAAGTGCCTCTGTGGTAGCAGCTACATTGGAGAAACCAAACGACATATCTCGGACCGCATCCGCGAACATAAAGCAGACTTGAAACACGGTAGGACGAACTCCTCTTCCGTGGCAGATCACTGTTATAATTCAGTGGGCTCACATGACATTGACTTCTCCAAGACGGAGGGTCTTTGCAAGCCAACCGGCTACCATGAGAGATTCGTTCATGAGGCCATCCACATACACAAGCACAGAGATCATTTCTCCCCCCTCCTCCGTTCCGAGCATGGATGGACTCGTCCGTCTGAACGGGGCGCGTAGCTATCCGTGGTGCTAAAGTTGAGGGTAAGATTCCACCCATTTTTTCGCCATATGGCATTGTGATATATAACGACTTATTGTTGGTGTCTGAGCTGATTAGAGAGTATATAGAGTTTATTGATAAGTTTTTTATTGGTTTACTATATGGTATTCATTATATAGTGTAGTGTATACCCAGTTGCTTTGTGTTAATAGCTGAGCTTATTAAATAATATATTGAGTACATTTATTATGATAGTTGGGTAGTTGCAGCCCTTCAGCGTCCATATACTAAATGCCTCTGTTGATATGTAAACTTTGACTTTAACATAGCTATTTCTGTGACCAGTCACAAGCTAATCCCTCAGCTATTTCAATGCTAAATTACCCTGTTTGATGTGTAAACTCCTTTGCCAAGGCGCTTCACTTCTCCCGCCTAGCTTAAAAGACGCTACGAATCTTAGCAGCGTTCATTGAAGCGCTGTCGTCCCGACAGTTCTGTTCCTTCACCTGACGAAGGCTACTTGTGTTGTGGCCGAAACGTCGTGAGAATTGTATTTTTTTGTTTCATTTTTATTTGTATTACTTTATTCCATTCTACGTGGTGGTGACTTTACCGAAAGAACCATGAAGATGAATCCCTGCAGTCACGAAAGCTTTAAATTGAAAGCCTCACCTTGTGTTGTTGTTGTGGGCAGGTCGTTTCTGAAAACTAGAGCGGTATAGCAGCTCAAGCGGGCTTGGCCTGGTAACAAAAGAAAATTAAAACTGCGTTAATATTTACAATAAAACAAAGTTACAAAGTGGCTAGCCGGGTGAAGACAAATTAAACTTAAGCGAGATAAATTTTTATTTAAAGCTTTCGTGACTGCAGTAATTCATATTCTTAGTTTTTTCGGTAAAGTCACGTTGAAGAGAAACAACAAAATATATATATAAAAAACAATAAAAAAATAAAAAAATATTAAGCGAGATAATTAAAGTGAATGCAATCAGGCGAGGGCAGGAGGCAAGGCCCCGCGTGGCTAGGCCCTGCGTTGTAAAGTTACAACCTGGACATCGATTCCCATGCTCGCTGCTACTCAATTGACATCCCTACGAGAGAGAGAAGCTCTACGTTGGTAAACAACAACAACTACCACAACAACCACCACCACCACAACCGCGATGCGAATTTCTCACCTCAGATGTCAGTGCACGGGCGGAGGCAACTCCCTGTTACCTCGCGACGTCACGCGGCAGCAGGTGACATGACGTCACTTCCGGGAGACATTGCTCTCCTCTCACAATGAGCCTCTACAACTGAATAAATTATATTCTTAGTTTTTTCGGTAAAGTCACGTTGAAGAGAAACAACAAAATATATATAAAACAATAAAAAATTCTCACGACGTTTCGACCATAACTCAAACGGTCATCATCAGGTGTGTCGGTTTGCATAAATGTATTTTGAAAACGGCATATTTATTTATTTATATATATAAAAAAAATAACGTTTGCGTCACGCGCAACGATTGGCAGTTTGCCCAGGACTAGTCCATCTATTTTTTGAAAAGAGGAGGGGGGAGACGAAATTTGTTTTTATGTATGCTGTCTGAAAGCCACTGTAAGCGTGAACAATCAATCAAGAACTGAAATGATTTATCAAATCTTTCCAATGATTGCTAAGATAGAATCCATCTTCTCGGTTGAAATTGTCTCTGTGCTTGTATATGTGGATAGCCTCATGAACGAATCTCTCATGGAAGCCAGATGGCTTACAAAGAACCTCCGTCTTGGAAAAGTCAATGGCATGTGAGCCTACTGAATTAGAACAATGATCTGCTACGGCCGAGGTGTTGGTCCTACCGTGTTTATAACGCAAACGTTATTTTTTATATATATAAATAAATAAATATGCCGTTTTCAAAATAAATTTATGCAAACTGACACACCTGATGATGACCGTTTGAGTTATGGTCGAAACGTCGTGAGAATTTTTTATTGTTTTATATATATTTTGTTATTTTGTTGTTTCTCTTCAACGTGACTTTACCGAAAAAACTAAGAATATAATTTATTCAGTTACAGAGCCGCTTGTGGGAGGGAAGTGACGTCATACTACTTCCTGCTGCCGCGAGGTAACAGGAAGCTACCGTGTGCCCGCTTGCACTGAAATCCGAGGTGAGAAATTCTCATCGTTGTGGTGGTGGTGGTTGTGGTGGTCGTGGTAGTTGTTGTTGTTTACCAAGGTAGAACCTCTCTCTCTCTCGTAGGGATGTCAGTTGAGTAGCAGCGAGCACGGGAATCGATGTCCAGGTTGGAACTTTACAACGCAGGGCCTAGCCACGCAGGGCCTTGCCTCCTGCCCTCGTCTGATTGCGTTCACTTTAATTATCTCGCTTAAGTTTAATTTGTCTTCACCCGGCTCGCCACTTTGTAACTTTGTTTTATTGTAAATATTCACGCAGTTTTTATTTTCTTTTGTTAGCAGGCCAAGCCCGCTTGAGCTGCTATACCGCTCTTGTTATCAGAAGCGACCTGCCCACAACAACACAAGGTGAGGCTTTGTCAACGTGTGTGAATGTTTTGACTTAAAATTTTGGTGACTGCAGGAATTAATATTCTTGGTTCTTTCGGTAAAGTCACGTAGATAGAAAATAAAATAAAAATAACAATAAAATTAAATGAAAAATTGAAAATAAAGCAAAAAACCCACGAGGTTTCGATCGCAACACAAGTGGTCTTTATCTTATTAAATTTAATCTGTTATTTTTATTTTCTATCTACGTGACTTTACTGAAAGAACCAACAATACGTGTGTCAATGTATCTATCGGTCAAAGACGCTAAGCGCGTGCCGCTGTTGACTCTGAATGTGTGGAGGGGAACACCTTCACCACGGGGAGAGAGAGACAGAGACACGGATAGCCTCGGCTATGTTGATTGATCCTCGATTCATTACTTGGTGGAGTGAGGAAGAATTAATGCTGAGCAGATGAAGGTGGCCAGGCATGGTGCTGGTCACACCACCACCTGTTTACTCATGGCAGTGTGTGACAGTGTCAAGTTTGTGTTTGCAGTAAAGTCTATTAACTCTATTGCACACGGAGGTTATATCAAAGCAATAGTTTATTTTGTTTTCCTCTGGAACTATTTATAAGAATGGAAACAGGAGGTGAACACAGCACACACATTCAGCTGAAGTCAGAACTGTTCAACCCAGCATTCAAGGACATCTGAGCCTGGATTCACACCTCTAAGTTGCGATTGAACATTAATTAATGCTTCTTTGGTTCTTTCGGTAAAGTCACGTAGAATGATAATAAAATAATAAATTGATAAAATAAAATAACACAATAATATTCTCACGACGTTTCGGCCACAACACAAGCGGCCTTCATCAGGTGAAGGGGGCTAGACTGTCTGGTAGGACAGCGCTGGAGTGAAAGAGCCACGTTCAGATACGCCCTTTAAGCTGTGTGAGAGGAACAAAGCGCCCTCAAATTTCAGCTTTGTTCCTCTCACACAGCTTAAAGGCCGTATCTGAACGTGGCTCTTTCACTCCAGCGCTGTCCTACCAGACAGTCTCGCCCCCTTCACCTGATGAAGGCCGCTTGTGTTGTGGCCGAAACGTCGTGAGAATATTATTGTGTTATTTTATTTTATCAATTTATTATTTTATTATCATTCTACGTGACTTTACCGAAAGAACCAAAGAAGATGAATCATTGCAGTCACGAAAGCTTTAAATCGAAAATTAATTAATGCATTTCTGCATAACAGAAATAGTATTAAATTTTGATTTAAAGCTTTCGTGACTGCAGTAATTCATATTCTTAGTTTTTTCGGTAAAGTCACGTTGAAGGGAAACAACAAAATAATAAAATATATATAAAACAAAAAATTCTCACGACGTTTCGACCATAACTCAAACGACCGTTTGAGACCATAACTCAAACGACCGTTTGAGTTATGGTTACCGAAAAAACTAAGAATAGAAATAGTATTGTTTTCAACACCCTTTGCTATGTCAGCTGAATTTAGCTTTCGTAAATATTCCTTTTATAGTCAGCCGAAATTGTGTGCTTAGAGTTTTGGGTTAATATTCATTTTGAAGATACGAGGGCTTCCAGGCATATTAATGACATTTGCCCTATCATTGTGTGCCATAGCAGCCCGTGGAGAGAAACCCTTCAGGTGCACTCTGTGCGGGAAGGCGTTTGCAGATTCATCAAATCTGATTAATTTGGGAAACTTTTTCACTACATCATGCATATATTAATAAGTATAGACGTGTAAGTTACGTGTGCATTCCTCTGTACCTGACGTGTAGATGGTGTGGATATTATTTTTTTCTGTCTGCAGCTGACGCTTCCTCTGCAGAATTGTTCTGATGGAGCAAAGGCAGTCAGCGCAGCTCGGTACGACAAGTCAGCAATGCGACCAGCGTGCATACAGCACGGACCGGACTGGAAATTTGACACGGCACCAGAGAACTCGCACAGGAGAGAAACCCTTCAAATGTACTGTGTGTAACAAGGCATTTGCATGGCCATCAGTTCTTCAGACCCACCAGAGAACACACACGGGAGAGAAACCCTTCCGGTGCACTCTGTGCGGGAAGGCGTTTGCACAGTCACCACATCTTAAAGTACACCAGAGAACACACACGGGAGAGAAACCCTTCAAGTGCAGTGTGTGTGGGAGGACATTTTCAGATTCATCTGCTCTTAAAACACACCAGAGAACACACACGGGAGAGAAACCCTTCAGGTGCAGTGTGTGTGGGATGGCGTTTACACAGTCATATAATCTCGTATTACACCAGAGAACGCACACGGGAGAGAAACCCTTCCAGTGCAGTGTGTGTGGGAAGGCATTTTCACGGTCATCTCTTAAAAAACACCAGAGAACACACACGGGAGAGAAACCCTTCAAGTGCAGTGTGTGTGGGAAGACATTTTCAGATTCATGTAATCTTGTAATACACCAAAGAACACACACGGGAGAGAAACCCTTCAAGTGCACTCTGTGCGGGAAAGCGTTTGCACAGTCACCACATCTTAAAGTACACCAGAGAACACACACGGGAGAGAAACCCTTCAAGTGCAGTGTGTGCGGGAAGGCATTTGCACATTCATCAAATCTTCAAGTACACCAGAGAACACAGAAGCATCAGAAGATCCACAAGGAGTTGAGTCTGAAATCAGCTTGTGAAAGTCAAAGTGCCGCAATGAGCCCATCCCTCATGAAACAAGAACCGGACGAAAATCCTAGCTTAGACACTTTTAAGGTATAAAGGTGAAATATGAAGAGGTGAAGGTGAAATATGAAGAGGTGATGGTGAAATGTGAAGAAGTGATGAGCGAAGAAGTGAAGGTAAAATGTGAAGATGAAGATTCAACTCCAAAATGGGACCTTCACATCGTGAAGCAGGAGGAGAATTCTGACTGAGGCAGAGCGAGGCAACTCCCAGCAGTTTGTGGAAGTGGAGGTGTGGGTGGACTTGCTCCTAGACAATACAAAGTCAAGTGGAGACCCGGTAGATGTGTAAGCCAAAGACGATGTCGCTACAATAGATGCACCTTTGTCACAGGCCTTTAATGATTAGAACGTGAAGTTGAACACTCATTTCTTAGGTTCATCCTGCAGAGTAAGGGCGGCCAGTCTTTGTGGGCCCGTGGGTTGGGTAGATCTCTAACCAGGAGCAAGAGCCAATAAGCTCCCAAGCATTCATGGTGCTTGCTTAACCACCTCAGCAACTCGGAGTTTTGTGTTGTACCTCGTCTGAAACACTCGAAGAGCATCCCCAAGTAGCAGCTGCCCCTGTGTGGCACAAGGTGGTGGCCCTGCACCGGCCTGCATGTGGACAGGAGCCTGTCAGTAAGGGGCGATGATTGATGTGTCATCTCAGTTGTGTACTTTGTAGGTAATGTTTAGAATTTGCTAC
Organism: Petromyzon marinus; assembly: GCF_048934315.1. Classification (NCBI taxonomy): domain Eukaryota; kingdom Metazoa; phylum Chordata; class Hyperoartia; order Petromyzontiformes; family Petromyzontidae; genus Petromyzon; species Petromyzon marinus. The sequence continues at coordinate 4,986,492 of NW_027423046.1, forward strand.
ATTTTCACTCAGACGCCAGCATGCAATGGCCTACTCGTTTTGAATGACACAATAGTATGTTTTACATACACTGTGAAGCAGACTGTGCATTTTTTTAAAAGTTTGTTAATACGATGTAACGTGATGCAGTATATTTCACTGCAGTAATCCAATTTTGTTAATATGCCTGTCAATAATTTAGAATGTATACTTGTCTGGTTTTGTGCATACTTGTAACATTTGATCTGTAAGGGTCAAACATTGAATAAGTGATGTTAGGACAAAGTGTGTGTGTGTATTTGAAAGTAACCTGTACAGAGAACTCAGGTGGGACCCGTTGTTCTTGTGATACAGGTCAAACGGTGTTTTTGTGTTCCACGAAGCATCTGGAGCAACTCATTGTCTTTGAAATAGGTAGCACGCTCGGATCATTCATCAGTTACAAGGCATACCACTTGAAAGTTACACGTATAGGAGGAGGTACATTCTCTACAACACGAATTGTAGTTTTGTCTTACGTGTTGATGTAGATTTTGTCTAACTGGGACTATAAATGCACCCTGCTGATTGACGTCTGGATGTTCGTTACCTATCGGTTGAAGCAAACCCCACTGCTGTTGTTGAGACGCTGTGCACCAATAAGGGTCCAACACATTGACGGCCTTCATGCCAGGAAAGTCACAACATTTGCACACAAAGGACGAATTCACACAAGCACCCCTTGCTCCGTTTTGAAGTTTTAAAATGAAACATCTTTGAATTGTGTTGTGTTTTGAATTAGATGATTTTATTTCTTCATTAAAAGCTTGTATCAATTTTCATCTGGAAGACTTCATTGAAAAGGACATTTCGCGTGAATTTTCTCTCGTCATTAAGTAGATGGCCTTGCCGGGGGTTCGGTTCAATGCGGACACAAACTGTACATACAGTGTACACACACAGTGTGCACACACAGTGTACACACACAATGTACACACACTGTACACACACAGTGTATACACACTGTACACACAGTGTACATACAGTGTACACACACAATGTACACATTGCACACACACAGTGTACACACACACTATACATACAGTATACACAGTGTACACACACAGGGAACACAGTGTATATATACAGTGTACAACAACAACAACCGCCATTCGCCACTAAGTGGCGGTGACGTCACCACGACGCTTGTGCCAGGCTATGTGCACCCTGAGGCCACGTGAAGTGTCGAACGCCCGCTGGCAGGAGGTCACGGGGCAGACCCAGGTGCCACGGGTCGACTGACTGAGATGACTGGCTGATGCACCACCTGTGCCCCCTACTGTGCCAACCTGCTGTGCTTTAGCCACCCGGCGCTCCGCTCGCTGTTGTGAGCGTCGCTCCTCCGCCCTCCGTTGTTGTTGGAGGGCGACTGCCTCCAACTGCCCAGTAGCATCCTTCACGAGCCTCCTCCACAGAGGCCGATCTTGACACCGCTGGTACCAGTCATCGGCAAGTCCACTCAGCTCCACGTCCTCCTGTACCACATCACTCCATCTCTTCTCTAGCCCGTGCCGCGCCCGCTTAGCCCCCTCAATCCGGCCAAACAAAAGCTGTTTCGGCATGCGGTGGCTGGGCATGCGGGCTACATGACCCAGCCATCGCAGCCTTGCCTGCCGGAGGAGCTCACCGATGGGACCCTGCCCAGATCTTTCAAGGATTTGTGAGCTCCTCACACAATCCAGTCTGGTTAAACCCAGGATGGATCGTAGGCAGGTCAGCCTAAATGTTTCTAACCGGCGAAGATGTTCCATTAGGGGGGTCCACGTTTCGCAAGCGTAGAGAAGGGAGGGAATGACCGTGGCCGAGAAGACCTGAAGCTTAGTGCGGAGCGACAGACCAGGTAGCTTCCACACAGCGTTACGCAACCGATGAAAAGATATTGCCGCTCGACTGATTCGGAGTGAGACCTCTGCTGTTAAACTGGAGCCAGTCATAAGCACACTGCCCAGGTATGGGAAACTCTCCACTCTCCCCACAACTGCCCCATCACCGATTGGGAGCCGTGGGGGCGGAGTGTCCGATGGTACAAAATACCCAGGCAGGTGCTTAGTTTTGGTGGGGCTGATGGTAAGGCCCCACCTCTTAGTGGCACGCTCCAGTCTCAGCAGCAGCGTCTCCAACTCCTCCTCTGACTGAGCAGCTATTACCAAGTCATCAGCATACATAACGTGGTTGAGCAATAGGGAGCCATCCCTTGACCGCACCCGGGCATCGATTAGCCTCCCATTATATCTGTACCATATGGAGATTCCCCCGGTACAGCTATTGAAGGCTTCACGAACTACGTGGTCAAAATAGATGTTAAATAATGTGGGAGCCAGAGGACATCCCTGTCGCACCCCAAGGTGTACAGGGAATGGCTCTGACTCCCGGCCACGTAGTTTTACCCGGGCCCGCTCACCATCATGAAGGTCCTTAATGATCGTGAGCAGAGGGTCAGGTACTCCAAAAGCACGAAGAACGACCCAGAGCCCAGGCCTACTGATGGTATCATAGGCCTTGACCAGGTCAATAAAGCAGAGATGTAGGTCTTGTTGGAATTCCCTACACCTCTGCTGTAGCAGACGGACAGAAAATATGGCATCTGTGCAGGACCGCCCTTTCCTGAAACCGCATTGGGGCTCCGCAAGCCTCTCCTCAGCGTGCCTGGCAAGGCGATGCTGAATAATCCTTGCCAGGACCTTTCCCGGCACACTGAGGAGTGAGATGCCCCTGTAGTTGTTACAGTCTGTGCGGTCCCCCTTCTTAAAAAGGGGGACCACCAGGGCATCCTTCCAATCCTGCGGAACCCGTCCAGTGGTCCAGACTGTTGTTATGATGTCATATAGGGCAGTCTGTGCACAAACGCCACCCTCCCTCAGCATTTCGCTTGGGAGATCATCTCTGCCCGCTGCCTTTCCTGGTCTCAGACTCCGGATCGCCTTCAATACTTCCTCAGCAGATGGCACCTCAGCCAGCCACTCACAGGGGGTGACTTCATCCAATATTTGAGGCACCGCAGCCTCAGCAGGGTCATCCTCACTTTGTGCCACGATGTTTTCCTGGCTGTGGGATTTTCCCTCCCCCAGGACCTCACTGAAATGCTCAGCAAATCTGCGAACCTGTTCCTGGGGGTCGGAAATTGGATCACCGTTTTTTCCCCTAATGATGGTAATAGGTGTGGCGCTGCAGGTTACTTTTTTGATGGAGTTAAATAGCGATTTGTGATCACGGGCCACTGAGGCAGACTCCATCTCCTCAGCAACCCGCGACCACCACCCATCCTTGCAGCGCCTCACGGCTCTCCGAACCTCCGAGCGAAGGCTGCGGTAAGCCTCCTCATTCTCTGACGTGGGATTCTGTAGCCGATGACAGTGGGCCTGTCGCTTTTTCTCAACCATCCTGAACAACTCCTCTGTCATCCAGGGTGTCTGGGGAGGTCTGGACCGCGTACCCAAAGCAGCCATTGCAGCTGCATGAGTCACAGTCCTAAACCTCGCCCATTTACCCTCGACATCAGGAGGAGTCGGGGACGATGCCAATCCCAGCCGCAAGCGATGATGAAATTCTCGCTTGCAACTTTCATCAGATAACTGAGACCAGGCCACTTTAGGTTGGAATGGGGTCCTGGGTGTACACCCACCACCGGAGTGGAAGAATGGCAGGCGCATCTTACAGATGACTAGTCGATGGTCAGAGGGCAGATCAGCTCCACGGTAGGTCCTGGTGTCAAGGACATGGGCTCGCATTCGCTGGTCCGTCACTATGTAGTCCAGCAGATGTTCTTGCTTGGACCCGGCATGCATCCATGATGTTGTGTGGATGCGCCGATGCCGGAACAGCGTGTTGGTAATTACAAGCCCATGGGCTGCACAAAAATCTAGCAGCCTCCTACCATTGTTATTGAGCTGATCTGGCCCATGCCCTCCAATCACTCCAGACCAGGTGCCAGTATCATGACCAACTCGGGCATTGAAGTCACCCAACATGATGACTCTATCCCGAGGGGCCACTTTAGCCAGCACCTGTGACAGGAGGTCATAGAAGGCATCTGACTCATCGGCTTTGCCTGCATCCCTCCACGGATGTTCATCTTCGGTGGGGGCATAAGTAACCACGACCACCATTCCTCGCCTCCGGTTGATGGGAAGGCGAGCCCAAAGTAGCCTGGGGCTTACAGCTTCCCACACCTCACCGCCACGCTCCCACGCCCCCTTCATTCTTTTGTTCAAAAGAAGACCCACACCCTGTTGTTTGGCAGTCTGCTGCCCCGAGTAGAGGACTGTCCACCCCTCATGGTGGCAGGAGCCAGAGCCGGTCCACCGGACCTCCTGAATGCCGCATAGATCCAGGCGGTACCGGTCCAGCTCCCGACAGAGGAGTGGCAGCCTCTCCTCTGCAGTGAGCGTTCGAACATTCCACGTGGCCACCCGTAGTGGCTTTTCGTTGTTTCTGGAGTAGCCCCGAGGGTAGGTATTCAATCTCCTGGCTCCGCCAATTGGGGTTTGGCCAGGAGACGTCATAGACGCCTGGCCCCCCGGGGCCTCCGGCACAAGCTTAGTTGTTACATATTTCACTTTAATTCGTGGTTTTGTGGTAATTAATTGAAGGTGGAGGGGTTACCAGCCCCTCGCACCCGTCCAGAGCCCCCGTTTAGCCCCTGTGGTGGACACATATGCCATGAGGGGAGGAGCCAATCAAAATTGGATCTCCCGCCACAGCACTGTCCACGACAGAGTTGCCCGTCCGGCACCGCGAGGAGGTAGGGGGTTGTTTTGCCGGACACACACAGTGACACACACAGTGACACACAGCGACACACAGTGACATAGTGTACATACACACAGTGTACACACACACAGTGTATACTCAATAATGTCCACGTTGTAGCTGAGCTCACACACCCAAGGGAAGGAGCAATGGAAAATGAATCTAAATCAACTTAAACTCCAACTCTGTGACGTCACCACTCTGCATTACCTCATCGGCGTGAAACGCCAGGGGGAGGTGTACCTCGCTACTGACGTAATGTCACCAAGGTATTCACCCCTCCGCCGTCCCCCGCGCTCTTGAGCGTGACGTCACCTCCGCTTGGGTCTGCCGATATCGGTCCAGTGGCAATCCTTATTTGGGCAAAGCTACGCCCAGTGACTGGTGGCTCATTAACATAATGTGTCCGTTAAAGCCGTCGCGAGTTTATTTCGACGGGTTCAGCGCCCACGCCCCCATCCCTCGACATATGGGCCGGCATCATTAACATAATTTATTCAGTTGGAGAGCCGTTGGTGGGAGGGAAGTGACGTCATACTACTTCCTGCTGTCGCGAAGTAACAGGAAGCTGCCGTGTGCGCGCTTGCACTGAAATCCGAGGTGAGAAATTCTCATCGTTGTGGTGGTGGTGGTCGTGGTGGTGGTTGTTGTTGTTTACCAAGGTAGAGCCTCTCTCTCGTAGGGATGTCAATTGAGTAGCATCGAGCATGGGAATCGATGTCCAGGTTGGAACTTTACAGCGCGGGGCCTAGCCACGCGGGGCCTTGCCTCCTGCCCTCGCCTGATTGCGTTCACTTTAATTATCTCGCTTAAGTTTAATTTGTCTTCACCCGGCTCGCCACTTTGTAACTTTGTTTCATTGTAAATATTAACGCAGTTTTTATTTTCTTTTTCTAGCAGGCCAAGCCCGCTTGAGCTGCTATACCGCTCTTGTTATCAGAAGCGACCTGCCCACAACAACACAAGGTGAGGCTTTGTCAACGTGTGTGAATGTTTTGACTTAAAACTTTGGTGACTGCAGGAATTAATATTCTTGGTTCTTTCGGTAAAGTCACGTAGATAGAAAATAAAATAAAAATAACAGATAATAATTTTTCTTTTCTTAAATGAAGCAAAAAACCCCACAACGTTTCTATGGCAACATTAATGTTGATGCGAGGGCTTACAGGAATATTTATGACATTTGCCCTCTCATTGCGTGCCATGACAGTGCTGTTTGCACAGTCACACACAGTCACTGTAAGATGTTTTTCTTGGTCGTGTTTTTGTTTTGTTGCTTGTTGTGGTTGCACCCGATTCAAGAGCCGAATGGCTCACGGGACTATAACCAAAAAACTGAAACCGCGTGATGAATTTGGGAAAGTTTTTCACTGCATCTCCAAATATATATAAAAGGCAAAGTTGTGATTGTGTGTGTTGTCTGTTCAAAATGTTTAGCGTACTTCCCGACATGCAACAAACTGGAAATTTGCCATGTGGGTACTTTCCAGACTGTACACCGTGCAAACATTATACAAATACACTTTTGTGTTGTTTTAAGGGGGACGGGGGAGCTCAATAATGTATAGATTTTTTGCACGGCAAGTGAGCTGTGACGTCACATCTGTCACGTGCCCCTCGCACGTGGAAGCGTCACGCATTGTAGTGTAGCGGTTAGCGTTGTCTGTGTGTGTGTGTCTGTGTGTGTGTGTCTGTGTGTGTGTCTGTGTGTGTGTGGCCCGTGATCACAAATCTCTATTTAACTCCATCAAAAAAGTAACCTGCAGCGCCACACCTATTACCATCATTAGGGGAAAAAACGGTGATCCAATCTCCGACCCCCAGGAACAGGTTTGCAGATTTGCTGAGCATTTCTGTGAGGTCCTGGGGGAGGGAAAATCCCTCAGCCAGGAAAACATCGTGGCACAAAATGAGGATGACCCTGCTGAGGCTGCGGTGCCTCAAATATTCGAAGAAGTCACCCCCTGTGAGTGGCTGGCTGAGGTGCCATCTGTTGAGGAAGTACTGAAGGCGATCCGGAGTCTGAGACCAGGAAAGGCAGCGGGCAGAGATGATCTCCCAAGCGAAATGCTGAGGGAGGGCGGCGTTTGTGCACAGACTGCCCTATATGACATCATAACAACAGTCTGGACCACTGGACGGGTTCCGCAGGATTGGAAGGATGCCCTGGTGGTCCCTCTTTTTAAGAAGGGGGACCGCACAGACTGTAACAACTACAGGGGCATCTCACTCCTCAGTGTGCCGGGAAAGGTCCTGGCAAGGATTATTCAGCATCGCCTTGCCAGGCATGCTGAGGAGAGGCTTGCGGAGCCCCAATGCGGTTTCAGGATAGGGCGGTCCTGCACAGATGCCATATTTTCTGTCCGTCTGCTACAGCAGAGGTGTAGGGAATTCCAACAAGACCTACATCTCTGCTTTATTGACCTGGTCAAGACCTATGATACCATCAGTAGGCCTGGGCTCTGGGTCGTTCTTCGTGCTTTTGGAGTACCTGACCCTCTGCTCACGATCATTAAGGACCTTCATGATGGTGAGCGGGCCCGGGTAAAACTACGTGGCCGGGAGTCAGAGCCATTCCCTGTACACCTTGGGGTGCGACAGGGATGTCCTCTGGCTCCCACATTATTTAACATCTATTTTGACCACGTAGTTCGTGAAGCCTTCAATAGCTGTACCGGGGGAATCTCCATATGGTACAGATATAATGGGAGGCTGATCGATGCCCGGGTGCGGTCAAGGGATGGCTCCCTATTGCTCAACCACGTTATGTATGCTGATGATTTGGTAATAGCTGCTCAGTCAGAGGAGGAGTTGGAGACGCTGCTGCTGAGATTGGAGCGTGCCACTAAGAGGTGGGGCCTTACCATCAGCCCCACCAAAACTAAGCACCTGCCTGGGTATTTTGTACCATCGGACACTCCACCCCCACAACTCCCGATCGGTGATGGGCCAGTTGTGGAGAGAGTGGAGAGTTTCCCATACCTGGGCAGTGTGCTTATGACTGGCTCCAGTTTAACAGCAGAGGTCTCACTCCGAATCAGTCGAGCGGCAATATCTTTTCATCGGTTGCGTAACGCTGTGTGGAAGCTACCTGGTCTGTCGCTCCGCACTAAGCTTCAGGTCTTCTCGGCCACGGTCATTTCCTCCCTTCTCTACGCTTGCGAAACGTGGACCCCCCTAATGGAACATCTTCGCCAGTTAGAAACATTTAGGCTGGCCTGCCTACGATCCATCCTGGGTTTAACCAGACTGGATTGTGTGAGGAGCTCACAAATCCTTGAAAGATCTGGGCAAGGTCCCATCGGTGAGCTCCTCCGGCGGGCAAGGCTGCGATGGCTGGGTCATGTAGCCCGCATGCCCAGCCACCGCATGCCAAAACAGCTTTTGTTCGGCCAGATTGAGGCGGCAAAGCGGGCGCGGCACGGGCTAGAGAAGAGATGGAGTGATGTGGTACAGGAGGACGTGGAGCTGAGTGGACTTGCCGATGACTGGTACCAGCGGTGTCAAGATCGGCCTCTGTGGAGGAGGCTCGTGAAGGATGCTACTGGGCAGTTGGAGGTAGTCGCCCTCCAACAACAACGGAGGGCGGAGGAGCGACGCTCACAACAACGAGCGGAGCGCCGGGTGGCACAGTAGGGGGCACAGGTGGTGCATCAGCCAGTCATCTCAGTCAGTCGACCCGTGGCACCTGGGTCTGCCCCGTGACCTCCTGCCAGCGGGCGTTCGACACTTCACGTGTCCTCAGGGTGCACATAGCCTGGCACAAGCGTCGTGGTGACGTCACCGCCACTTAGTGGCGAATGGCGGTTGTTGTTGTTGTGTGTGTCTGTGTGTTTGTGTCTGTGTGTGTGTCTGTGTGTCTGTGTGTGTGTGTGTCTGTCTGTGTGTGTGTGTCTTTGTGTGTCTGTCTGTGTGTGTCTGTGTGTGTCTGTGTGTGTGTCTGTGTGTGTGTGGAAGCGTAACGCATTGTAGTGTAGTGGTTAGCGCTATGCCGCGCTACGAACCCGGTGACCCGAGTTCGATTCCCGCTCACGGCCACCACCGGCGACGATTATTTGAACCACTTCTGGGCCTCCCCTAGGTCGACTCAGCCTCAAACGAGTAACTGTTGCGATGTAAACATCGCCACTGGGGAGACAAAGGCGGCCGGACGTGGTGGATCCAAGTCACGGGCGAAGCCGGGTAGTATAGCTAGTCGTGAATATATGAATGAATATAGACGTGTAAGTCACGTGTGACTGTATATATTAATTCCTCCATGGCTCGATACTGACGTGTAGATGGTGTGGATATTCTTATTTTCTGTCTGCAGCTGACGCTGGTCTGATGGAGCAAAGGCACTCAGCGCAGCTCGGTACGACAAGTCAACAATGCGACCAGCGTGCATACAGCACGGATCGGACTGGAAATTTGACACAGCACCAGAGAACTCGCACAGGAGAGAAACCCTTCAAGTGCACTGTGTGTGACAAGGCATTTGCATGGCCATCTGTTCTTGAGACCCACCAGAGAACACACACAAGAGAGAAACCCTTCAAGTGCACTGTGTGTGGGAAGGCATTTTCACAGTCATCTGCTCTTAAAATTCACCAGAGAACACACACAGGAGAGAAACCCTTCAAGTGCACTGTGTGTGGGAAGGCATTTTCACAGTCATCTGCTCTTAAAATTCACCAGAGAACACACACGGGAGAGAAACCCTTCAGGTGCAGTGTGTGTGGGAAGACATTTTCAGATTCATTTGCTCTTAAAACACACCAGAGAACACACATGGGAGAGAAACCCTTCAAGTGCAGTGTGTGTGGCAAGGCATTTTCAGATTCATCTACTCTTAAAACACACCAGAGAACACACACGGGAGAGAAACCCTTCAGGTGCAGTGTGTGTGGGAAGACATTTTCAGATTCATCTAATCTTAAAATGCACCAGAGAACACACACGGGAGAGAAACCCTTCAGGTGCAGTGTGTGTCGGAAGACATTTTCAGGTTCATTTGCTCTTAAAACACACCAGAGAACACACACGGGAGAGAAACCCTTCAAGTGCTGTGTGTGTGGGAAGGCATTTTCAGATTCATCTCATATTCAAAGACACCAGAGAACACACACGGGAGAGAAACCCTTCAAGTGCAGTGTGTGTGGCAAGGCATTTTCAGATTCATCTACTCTTAAAACACACCAGAGAATACACACGGGAGAGAAACCCTTCAGGTGCAGTGTGTGTGGGAAGACATTTTCAGATTCATCTAATCTTAAAATGCACCAGATAACACACACGGGAGAGAAACCCTTCAGGTGCAGTGTGTGTCGGAAGACATTTTCAGGTTCATTTGCTCTTAAAACACACCAGAGAACACACACGGGAGAGAAACCCTTCAAGTGCTGTGTGTGTGGGAAGGCATTTTCAGATTCATCTCATCTTCAAAGACACCAGAGAACACACACGGGAGAGAAACCCTTCAAGTGCACTGTGTGCGTGAAGACATTTTCAGATTCATTTGCTCTTAAAACACACCAGAGAACACACACGGGAGAGAAACCCTTCAAGTGCAGTGTGTGTGGAAAGTCATTTTCACAGTCATCTTCTCTTAAAAAACACCAGAGAACACACGGGAGAGAAACCCTTCAAATGCACTGTATGTGGGAAGACATTTTCAGATTCATCTGCTCTTAAACCACACCAGAGAACACACACGGGAGAGAAACCCTTCAGGTGCAGTGTGTGTGGGAAAGCATTTTCAGATTCATCTACTCTTAAAAAACACCAGAGAACACACACGGGAGAGAAACCCTTCAAGTGCACTGTGTGTGGGAAGACATTTTCAGATTCATCTGCTCTTAAATCACACCAGAGAACACACACGGGAGAGAAACCCTTCAGGCGCAGTGTGTGTGGGAAAGCATTTTCAGATTCATCTACTCTTAAAAACACCAGAGAACACACACGGGAGAGAAACCCTTCAGGTGCAGTGTGTGTGGGAAGGCATTTTCACAGTCATCTGCTCTTAAAACACACCAGAGAACACACACGGGAGAGAAACCCTTCAAGTGCAGTGTGTGTGGGAAGACATTTTCAGATTCATCAAATCTTCAAGTACACCAGAGAACACAGAAGCATCAGATGATCCATAAGGAGTGCAGTCTGAAATCAGCTTGTGAAAGTCAAAGTGCCGCAATGAGCCCATCCCTCATGAAACACGAACCGGAAGAAAATCCCAGCTTGAACACTTTTAAAGGTATCGAGGTGAAATATGAAGAGGTGATGGTGAAATGTGAAGAGGTGATGGTGAAATGTGAAGAGGTGATGGTGAAGAGGGAAGAGGTGATGGTGAAGAGGGAAGAAGTGATGGTCAAGAGCGAAGAAGTGAAGGTAAAATGTGAAGATGATTCAACTCCAAAATCGGACCTTCACATCGATGGAGGCAACGTAAAGCAGGAGGAGAATTCTGACTGTGAGGCAGAGCGAGGCAACTCCCAGCAGTTTGTGGAAGTGGAGGTGTGGGTGGACTTCCTCCGAGACAATACAAAGTCAAGTGGAGACCCGGTAGATGTGTAAGCTTGAGATGATGTCGCTCCAATAGATGCACCTTTGTCACAGGCCTTTAATGACAAGAACGTGACGTTGGACACTCAGTTGCTAGGTTCAACCTGCAGAGTAAGTGCGGCCAGTCTTTGTGGACCTGTCTGTTGGGTAGATCTTTAACCAGGAGCGAGAGACAATACGCCCCCCAGCATTCACTATGTTATAATTGCATTTACACGGTGCTTGCTTTATCGCCTCAGCAACTCGGAGTTTTGTGTCGTACCTCGTCTGAAACACTCGAAGAACATCCCCAAGTAGCAGCTGCCCCTGTGTGGCACAGGGTGGTGGCCCTGCACCGGCCTGCATGTGGACAAGAGCCTGTCAGTAGGGGGCGATGATTGATGCGTCATCTCAGTTGTGTAGTTTGTAGGCAATCTTGATTTCGAAGCTTTCGTGACTGTAGGAATCCACACTCTTGAGTTCTTTCGGTAAAGTCACCACGTGGGTAGAAACATAACAGGTCACGGCGTTTAGATCACAACACAAGCAATCGTCATCAGGTCGGACAACCACAGCAAGAGAAACTGCTGAAGTAGTAGGCACCTACTCCAGCAGTTTCTTCTTGTTGCTGCTGTGCTTGTCCCACCTGATGACGATTGCTTGTGTTGCCATCGAAACGCCGTGATCTATCATTTGTAGTGTAATGTTTAGAATTTGCTACATTTTGACCCAGGCGCCAGCATGCAACGGCCTACTCGTTTGGAATGACGCAACAATACTACGGTGTACAAACACTGTTAAGCAGACGGTGCGTATTTGTAAAATAACTTCTTGTTAATACGATGTAACGTGATGCAGTCAATTTCGCTGCAGTAATTCAATGTTGTTAATATGCCCGTCAATGATTTAGAATGAATACTTGTCTGATTGTTCGCGTGCATGTAACATTTTGTCTGAGGGTCAAACATTGAATAAGTGATGTTAGGACAAAGTGTGTGTGTGTGTTTGGAAGTAACCTGTACAGAGAACTCGGGTGAGACCCGTTGTTCTTGTGATACAGGTCAAAGGGTGTTTTGTGTTTCACGAAGCGTCTGCCTCTGGAGCAACTCATCGTCTTTGAAATATGGAGCACGCTCGGATCATTCATCAGTTACAAGGCATACCACTTGAAAGTTACACGTATAGGAGGAGGTACATTCTCTACAACACGAATTGTAGTTTTGTCTTACGTGTTGACGTACGATTTTGTCTAACTTGGACTAGAAATGCACTTTGCTGATTCACGTCTGGATGTTCGTAACCATCGGTTGAAGCAAACCCCACTGCTGTTGTTGAGACGCTGTGCACCAATAAGGGTCCAACACGTTGACGGCCTTCAGGCCAGGAAAGTCACAACATTTGCACACGAAGGACGCATTCACGCAAGTACCCCATGCTCCGTTTTGAAGTTTTAAAATGAAACATCTTTGAATTGTGTTGTGTTTTGAATTAGATGATTTTATTTCTTCATTAAAAGCTTGTATCAATTTACATCTGGAAGACTTCATTGAAACGGACATTTTGTGTGAATTTTCTCTCGTCATTAAGTGGATGGCCTTGCCGGGGGTTCGGTTCAATGCAGACACAAACAGTGTACACACACACAGTGCACACACACAGAGTGTACACACACACAGTGTATACACACAGTATACACACAGTGCACACACACAGTGTGCACACACGCAGTGTACACACACAGTGTACACACAGTGTACACACATAGTGTACACACACAGTGTACACACACAATGTACACCCACACAATGTACACACACAGTGTACACACACACAGTGACACACAGTGACAGAGCGACACAGTGACACTGTATACACACAGTGTATACACACATAGTGTACACACACACAGTGTATACATACAGTGTACACACACAGTGTACACACACAGTGTACACACACACAGTGTATACACAATAATGTCCACGTTGTTGTAGCTGGGCTCACACACCCAAGGGAGGGAGCAATGGAAAATTAATCTAAATCAACTTAAACTACAACTCTGTGACGTCACCACTCTGCATTACCTCATCGGCGTGAAACGCCAGGGTGAGGTGTACCTCGCTAGGGACGTCATGTCACCAAGGTATTCACCCCTCCCCCGTCCACCGCGCTCTTGAGCGTGATGTCACCTCCGCTTGGGTCACTGCCGATATAGTTCCAGTGGCAATCCTTATTTGGGCACAGCTACGCCCAGTGACTGGTGGCTCATTAACATAATGTGTCCGTTAAAGCCGTAGCGAGTTTGTTGCGACGGGTTCAGCACCCACGCCCCCATCCCTCGACGTAGGGTCCAGCGTCATTAACATAATTTATTCCGTTAGAGAGCCGCTCGTGGGAGGGAAGTGGCGTCATACTACTTCCTGCTGTCGCGAGGCAACAGGAAGCTGCCGTGTGCGCTCTTGCACTGAAATCCGAGGTGAGAAATTCTCATCGTTGTGGTGGTGGTGGTCGTTGTGGTGATGGTTGTTGTTGTTTACCAAGGTAGAGCCTCGCTCTCTCTCGTAGGGATGTCAGTTGAGTAGCAGCGAGCATGGGAATCGATGTCCAGGTTGGAACTTTACAACGCGGGGCCTAGCCACGCGGGGCCTTGCCTCCTGCCCTCGCCTGATTGCATTCACTTTAATTATCTCGCTTAAGTTTAATTTGTCTTCACCCGGCTCGCCACTTTGTAACTTTGTTTTATTGTAAATATTCACGCAGTTTTTATTTTCATTTTTTTCACCAGGCCAAGTCCGCTTGAGCTGCTATACCGCTCTTGTTATCAGAAGCGACCTGCCCACAACAACACAAGGTGAGGCTTTGGCAACGTGTGTGAATGTTTTGACTTAAAACTTTGGTGACTGCAGGAATTAATATTCTTGGTTCTTTCGGTAAAGTCACGTAGATAGAAAATTAAATAAAAATAACGGATGCTAAATTAAATGAAAAAAATTTAAATGAAGCAAAAAACCCACGACGTTTTGATCGCAACACAAGTGGTCTTTATCTTATTGAATTTAATCTGTTATTTTTATTTTCTATCTACGTGACTTTACTGAAAAAACCAACAATACGTGCGTCAATGTATCTATCGGTCAAAGTCACTAAGCGCGTGTCGCTGTTGGCTCTGAATATGTGGAGGGGAACACCTTCACCATGGGGAGAGAGAGACAGAGACACGGATAGCCTCGGCTATGTTGATTGATCCTCGATTCATTACTTGGTGGAGTGAGGAAGAATTAATGCTGAGCAGATGAAGGTGGCCAGGCATGGTTCTGGTCACACCACCACCTGTTTACTCATGGCAGTGTGTGACAGTGTCAAGTTTGTGTTTGCAGTAAAGTCTATTAACTCTACTGCACACGGAGGTTATATCAAAACAATAGTTTATTTTTGTTTTCCTCTGGAACTCTTTATAAGAATGTAAACAGGAGGTGAACACAGCACACACATTCAGCTGAAGTCGGAACTGTTCATCCCAGCATTCAAGGACATCTGAGCCTGGATTCACACCTCTAAGTTGCGATTGAACATTAATTTCTGCATAACACAAATAGTATTGTTTTCAACACCCTTTGCTATGTCAGCTGAATTTAGCTTTCATAAATTTTCCTTTTCTAGTCAGACAGCCGAAATTGTGTGCTTAGAGTTTTGAGTTAACATTCATCTTGATGATATGAAGGCTTCCAGGCATATTAATGACATTTTCCCTCTCATTGTGTGCCATAGCAGCCCGTGGAGAGAAACCCTTCAGGTGCACTCTGTGCGGGAAGGCGTTTGCAGATTCATCAAATTTGATGAATTTGGGAAACTTTTTCACTACATCTTGAATATATTAATAAGTATAGACGTGTAAGTCACGTGTGCATTCCTCTGTGCCTGACGTGTAGATGGTGTGGATATTATTTTTTTCTGTCTGCAGCAGACGTTTCCTCTGCAGAATTGGTCTGATGGAGCAAATGCAGTCAGCGCAGCTCGGTACGACAAGTCAACATTGCGACCAGCGTGCATACAGCACGGATCGGACTGGAAATTTGACACGGCACCAGAGAACTCGCACAGGAGAGAAACCCTTCAAATGTACTGTGTGTAACAAGGCATTTGCATGGCCATCAGTTCTTCAGACCCACCAGAGAACACACACAGGAGAGAAACCCTTCAAATGTACTGTGTGTGGGAAGGCATTTTCATGGTCATCTGCTCTTAAAACACACCAGAGAACACACACGGGAGTGAAACCCTTCAGGTGCACTCTGTGCGGAAAGGCGTTTGCACATTCACCACATCTTAAAGTACACCAGAGAACACACACAGGAGAGAAACCCTTCAAGTGCAGTGTGTGTGGGAAGACATTTTCAGATTCATGTAATCTTGTAATACACCAGAGAACACACACGGGAGAGAAACCCTTCAGGTGCACTCTGTGCGGGAAGGCGTTTGCACAGTCACCACATCTTAAAGTACACCAGAGAACACACACGGGAGAGAAACCCTTCAAGTGCAGTGTGTGCGTGAAGGCGTTTGCACAGTCATCTGATCTTGTAAAACACCAGAGAACACACACAGGAGAGAAACCCTTCAAGTGTACTCTGTGCGGGAAGCCGTTTACAGATTCATCAACTCTTCGTAGACACCAGAGAACACAAAAGCATCGGAAGATCCACAAGGAGCGGAGTTGGAGTCTGAAATCAGCTTGTGAAAGTCAAAGTGCCGCAATGAGCCCATCCCTCATAAAACAAGAACAGGACGAAAATCCCAGCTAAAGGTTCTCGAGGTGAAATATGAAGAGGTGATGGTGAAATGTGGAGAAGTGATGAGCGAAGAAGTGAAGGGAAAATGTGAAGATGAAGATTCAACTCCAAAATGGGACCTTCACATCGTGAAGCAGGAGGAGATTCTGACTGAGGCAGAGCGAGGCAACTCCCAGCAGTTTGTGGAAGTGGAGGTGTGGGTGGACTTCCTCCTAGACAATACAAAGTCAAGTGAAGACCCGGTAGATGTGTAAGCCAGAGACGATGTCACTACAATAGATGCACCTTTGTAAATAGGCCTTTAATGACAAGAATGTGAAGTTGAACACTTTATGGGCCCGTGGGTTGGGTAGATCTCTAATCAGGAGCAAGAGCTAATAAGCTCCCAAGCATTCACTATGTTATCATAATTGCTTTTACATGGTGCTTGCTTAATCGCCTCAGCAACTCGGAGTTTTGTGTCGTACCTCATCTGAAACACTCGAAGAGCATCCCCAAGTAGCAGCTGCCCCTGTGTGGCACAAGGTGCTGGCCCAGCACCGGCCTGCATGTGGACAAGAGCCTGTCAGTAGGGGACGATGATTGATGCGTCATCTCAGTTGTGTAGTTTGTAGGTAATGTTTAGAATTTGCTACATTTTCACTCAGACGCCAGCATGCAATGGCCTCGTTTTGAATGACACAATAGTATGTTTTACATACACTGTGAAGCAGACTATGCAACTTTTTTGTAAAAGCTTCTTGATAATACGATGTAACGTGATGCAGTATATTTCACTGCAGTAATCCAATTTTGTTAATATGCCTGTCAATAATTTAGAATGTATACTTGTCTGGTTTTGTGCATACTTGTAACATTTGATCTGTAAGGGTCAAACATTGAATAAGTGATGTTAGGACAAGGTGTGTGTGTGTGTGTGTTTGAAAGTAACCTGTACAGAGAACTCAGGTGAGACCCGTTGTTCTTGTGATGCAGATCAAAGGGTACTTTTGTGTTTCACGAAGCGTCGGCCTCTGAAGCAACTCATTGTCTTTGAAATAGGGAGCACGCTCGGATCATTCATCAGTTACTAGGCATTCCACTTACAAGTTACACGTATAGGAGGAGGTACATTCTCTGCAACACGAATTGTAGTTTTGTCTTACGTGTTGACGTAGATTTTGTCTAACTGGGACTAGAAATGCACCTTGCTGATTCACGTCTGGATGTTCGTAACCATCGGTTGAAGCAAACCCCACTGCTGTTGTTGAGACGCTGTGCACCATTTAATGGTCCAACACATTGACGGCCTTCAGGCCAGGAAAGTCACAACATTTGCACACGAAGGACGCATTCACGCAAGTTCTGAAGTTTTAAAATGAAACATCTTTGAATTGTGTTGTGTTTTGATTTAGATTATTTTATTTCTTCATTAAAAGTTAATTTTACATCTGGAAGACTTCGTTGAAAAGGACATTTCGTGTGAATTTTCTCTCGTCGTTAAGTAGACGATGGCCTTGCCGGGGGTTCGGTTCGATGCGGACTTTCATCTGGTAGGGGATCGCGGGATCGAGATGAGGCGACACGGAGCTGCTGGTCGTCTGCAGATCGATTCCAACATAATCGAACGTCTGTCCCTGCGCGTCCGTCGTTCGCATGCAGGGGGCGCGTGTAGGTTTACACAGCCCCCTGCATGAAAACGACAAAGTGCAGCGTTCATCAAGGATAAAGTTGCGTGCTTATTTTTTAAATGTTATTCTTTTATAAGGTGATGTTGATATCGAAAACTGACACATAACTGGCATGCCATAAATAGGAAATTAACTCTGCTTATTTGAATCAATGTATTCATATATGTTGATAAACTGTTTTCAAGCAGATATTTTGTCTCTAACGGCGACTACAGGGACCACGTGATTGTTTAAAAATGTCTTTGATTATAACTATAATTACCTACAATTGGTCATGTGTAGCTTCTTTAGACTATAATTTATTCACTACCCAAAATGTATTTACTTGAAAATATAGAGCTGAATTTCGATTTAAAGCTTTCGTGACTGCAATGATTCATCTTCTTTGGTTCTTTCAGTAAAGTCACGTAGAATGAGAATAAAATAATAAATTGATAAAATAAAATAACACAATAATATTCTCACGACGTTTTGGCCACAACACAAGCGGCCTTCATCAGGTGAAGGGACGAGACTGTCTGGTAGGACAGCGCTGGAGTGAAAGAGCCACGTTCAGATCACAACCTTTAAGCTGTGAGAGGAAACAAAGCGCCTTGACAAAGGAATTAGCATATAATTTAGCATTGAAATGGCTGAGTGATTAGCTTGTGACTGGTCACAGAAATAGCTATGTTAAAAGTTAAAGCATACACATCCGCAGAGGCACCCCTTGATAAAGGAATTAGCATAGAATTTAGCATTGAAATAGCTAAGTTAAAGCATACACATCAGCAGAGGCACCCCTTGACAAAGGAATTAGCATAGAATTTAGCATTGAAATAGCTGAGTGATTAGCTTGTAACTGGTCACACCACCATCCATCCCAGAAGAACTCCCTCATCAAGACTCTATACCATAGAGCCCAATGCATTTCCGACCAGGAACACATTACCAGTGAACTCAAGCACGTACACCATGCTCTCAGGGCTAATGGTTACTCCGACTACACAAACCGCAAAGCCATCACTCCAGTCATGAAGAAGGATCCTCTTGTGGAGCCACTCAAAACCATCGCCTTACCCTACATTGCAGGGGTCACTAAAAATATCTCCAAAATCCTGAATAAACACAAGATCCAGGTCCGATTCAACACAGTACATAAAATCCGTGATTTAGTTCCATCTGTAAAAGATGTTGTTCCAGACATACAGTATCCGGGCGTTTACAAACTAAAGTGCCTCTGTGGTAGTAGCTACATTGGAGAAATCAAACGACATATCTCGGACCGCATCCGTGAACATAAAGCAGACTTGAAACACGGTAGTACGAACTCCTCTGCCGTGGCAGATCACTGTTATAATTCAGTGGGCTCACATGACATTGACTTCTCCAAGACGGAGGTTCTTTGCAAACCAACCGGCTACCATGAGAGATTCGTTCATGGCCATTAACATATACAAGCACAGAGACAATTTCAACCGAGAAGATGGATTCTGGCTTAGTAACCATTGGAAAGATGTTTTAAACCATTTCTCTTCTTAATTAATTGTATTTTACGATGACCTTCAGACCGCAGCTCTTTCACCAGCATTGACTCTTAATACCTCTCACACCACGGTTAATGGTATGGTTTACAACATGGAGTATAATAGCGCCTCGCAGCTGTCTCTCTCCCCCTCCTCTGTTCTGACCATGGATGAACTCGTCCGTCTGAACGGGGCCCGTAGCTATCCGTGGTGCTAAAGTTGAGGGTAAGAATCCACCCATTTTTTCGCCATATAGCATTGTGATATATAACGGCTTATTGTTGGTAGCTTAGCTGATTGGAGAATATAGAGTTTATTGATAACATTAAGGTAATTTATATTTTAGTTTTTTATTGGTTCACTATATAGTACTGCGAATAGCTCAGATATGTAGGCCTTGACTTCAACATAGTCATTTCTGTGACCAGTCACTAGCTAATCACTCAGTTATTTCAATGCTAAATTCGCCTAGTTATTTCAATGCTAAATTCTCCTGTTTGATTTGTACTAAGTGCCTCGGTGAATGTGTATGCTCTGACTTTAACGTAGCTATTTCTGTGAGCAGTTACAAGCTAATCACTCAGCTATTTCAATGCTAAATTCTATGCTAATTCCTTTGTCAAGGGGTGCCTCTGCGGATGTGTATGCTTTAACTTAGCTATTTCAATGCTAAATTCTATGCTAATTCCTTTATCAAGGGGTGCCTCTGCAGATGTGTATGCTTTAACTTTTAACATAGCTATTTCTGTGACCAGTCACAAGCTAATCACTCAGCCATTTCAATGCTAAATTATATGCTAATTCCTTTGTCAAGGCGCTTTGTTTCCTCTCACAGCTTAAAGGTCGTGATCTGAACGTGGCTCTTTCACTCCAGCGCTGTCCTACCAGACAGTCTCGTCCCTTCACCTGATGAAGGCCGCTTGTGTTGTAGCCGAAACGTCGTGAGAATATTATTGTGTTATTTTATTTTATCAATTTATTATTTAATTTTCATTCTACGTGACTTTACCGAAAGAACCAAAGAAGATGAACATAGAGCTGATATTTATTCTTGGTTCTTTCGGTAAAGTCACGTAGAAGGGAACCAAAATAACAAAAATATAAAACAATTAAATTCTCACGACGTTTTGACTGCAACACAAGCAATCATCATCAGGTGTCACACACAGGCACACACGCAGAGACAGAGGCACACACAGAGATACAGGTACACACAGTGTGTACACACACACAGTGTACACACACAGTGTATACACATAGTGTACACACACACAGTGTGTACACACAGAAACAGTGTGTACACACTATAGTGTCCACGTTGTAGTTGCTGAGCTCACGCGCGCAAGGGGTTTCTGTTCAAGAGATGGAGCAATGGAAAATGAATCTAAACTTAAACTCCATCCCTGCTCTGTGACGTCACCACTCAGCATGACCTCATCGGTGTGAAACGCCAGGGGGAGGTGTGCCTCGCTAGTGACATCATGTCACCAAGGTATTCACCCCACCCCCGTCCACCGCGCCCTTGAGCGTGACGTCACCTCTGCTTGGTCACTGCCGATATCTGTTCCGGTACAATCCTTATTTGAGCAAAGCTACGCTCAGTGACTGGCGGCTCATTAATATAATGAGTTCGTGAAAGCCGTCGCGAGTTGATTGGGACGGGTTCAGCACCCACGCCCCCATCCCTCGACATATGGCCCGGTTCATTAACATAATTTTATTCAGTTACGGAGCCGCTCGTGGGAGGGGAGTGTCTTGTACCCCGGATGTGACGTCATGTCACCTGCTGCCGCATGACGTCACGAGCTAACAGGAAGCGATCGCTTCGCTCTTGCACTGAAATCCGAGGTGATAAATTATTATCGTGTTGGTGGTCGTAGTTGTTGTGGTGGTGGTTGTTGTGGTGGTCGTTGTTTACCAAGGTAGAGCCTCTCTCTCGTAGGGATGTCAATTGAGTAGCAGCGAGCATGGGAATCGATGTCCAGGTTGGAACTTTACAACGCGGGGCCTAGCCACGCGGGGCCTTGCCTCCTGCCCTCGCCTGATTGCGTTCGCTTTAATTATCTCGCTTAAGTTTAATTTGTCTTCACCCGGCTCGCCACTTTGTAACTTTGTTTTATTGTAAATATTCACGCAGTTTTATTTTCTTTTGTTAGCAGGCCAAGCCCGCTTGAGCTGCTATACCGCTCTTGTTATCAGAAGCGACCTGCCCACAACAACACAAGGTGAGGCTTTGTCAACGTGTGTGAATGTTTTGACTTAAAACTTTGGTGACTGCAGGAATTAATATTCTTGGTTCTTTCGGTAAAGTCACGTAGATAGAAAATTAAATTAATATAACAGAAAATAATTTTTCTTTTTTTAAATGAAGCAAAAAACCCCACAACGTTTCTATGGCAACATTAATGTTGAAGATGCGAGGGCTTACAGGAATATTTATGACATTTGCCCTCTCATTGCGTGCCATGACAGTGCTGTTTGCACAGTCACACATAGTCACTGTAAGATGATTTTCTTAGTCGTGTTTTTGTTTTGTTGCTTGTTGTGGTTGCACCCGATTCAAGAGCCGAATGGCTCACGGGACTATAACCAAAATAAATCAAACTGAAAATCAAAAAACTGTAACCGCGTGATGAATTTGGGAAAGTTTTTCACTGCATCTCCAAATATATATAAAAAAGGCAAAGTTGTAATTGTGTGTCTGTTCAAAATGTTTAGCGTACTTCCCGACATGCAACAAACTGGAAATTTGCCATGTGGGTACTTTCCAGACTGTATACCATGCAAACAATATACAAATACATTTTTGTGTTTTTGTTGGGGGGGGGGGAGCTCAATAATGTATAGATTTTTTGCACGGCCAATGAGCTGTGACGTCAAATCTGTCACGTGACCCTCGCATGTGGAAGAGTAACGCATTGTAGTGTAGTGGTTAGCGTTGTCTGTGTGTTTGTGTCTGTGTGTGTGTCTGTGTGTGTGTGTATGTGTGTCTGTGTGTGTGTATCTGTGTGTCTCTGTGTATCTGTGTGTGTGTGTCTGTGTGTGTGTCTGTATCTGTGTGTCTGTATCTGTGTGTGTATGTGTGTGTGTCTGTGTGTGTCTGTGTGTGTGTCTGTGTGTGTGTGTGGAAAAGTAACTCATTGTAGTGTAGCGGTTAGCGCTACGCTGCGCAACGAACCCGGCGACCCGAGTTCGATTCCCGCTCACGGCCACCACCGGTAATGATTATTTGAACCGCTTCTGGGCCTCCCCTAGGTCGACTCAGCCTCAAACGAGTAACTGCTGTGGTGGTGTGAACATCGCCACTGGGGAGACAAAGAAACCCTTCAAGTGCAGTGTGTGTGTGAAGGCATTTTCAGATTCATTTGCTCTTAAAACACACCAGAGAACACACACGGGAGAGAAACCCTTCAAGTGCAGTGTGTGTGTGAAGGCATTTTCACGGTCATCTGCTCTTAAAACACACCAGAGAACACACACGGGAGAGAAACCCTTCTTGTGCAGTGTGTGTGGGAAGACATTTTCTGATTCATCTGCTCTTAAAAAACACCAGAGAACACACACGGGAGAGAAACCCTTCGGGTGCAGTGTGTGTGTGAAGACATTTTCAGATTCATCTACTCTTAAAAAACACCAGAGAACACACACGGGAGAGAAACCCTTCAAGTGCAGTGTTTGTGGGAAGACATTTTCACGGACATCTGTTTTTAAAACACACCAGAGAACACACACGGGAGAGAAACCCTTGTGCAGTGTGTGTGGTAAGACATTTTGTGATTCATCTGCTCTTAAAAAACACCAGAGAACACACGGGAGAGAAACCCTTCAGGTGCAGTGTGTGTGGGAATACATTTTCAGATTCATCTACTCTTAAAAAACACCAGAGAACACACGGGAGAGAAACCCTTCAAGTGCAGTGTTTGTGGGAAGACATTTTCACGGTCATCTGCTCTTAAAAAACACCAGAGAACACACGGGAGAGAAACCCTTCAAGTGCAGTGTGTGCGGGAAAGCATTTGCACATTAATCAAATCTTCAAGTACACCAGAGAACACAGACAGGAGAGAAACCCTTTAGGTACACTCTGTGTGGGATGATGTTTGCACAGTCATCACATCTTAAAGTACACCAGAGAACACACACGGGAGAGAAACCCTTCAGGTGCACTGCGGGAAGGCGTTTGCACATTCATAAAATCTTCAAGTACACCAGAGAACACAAAAGCATCAGAAGATCTGCAAGGAGTGGAATCTGAAATCAGCTTGTGAAAGTCAAAGTGCCACAATAAGCCCATCCCTCATGAAACAAGAACCGGACGAAAATCCCAGCTTGGACACTTTTAAAGGTTTCGAGGTGAAATATGAAGAGGTGATGGTGAAGAGGGAAGAAGTGATGGTGAAGAGGGAAGAAGTGAAGGTGAAATGTGAAGATGAAGATTCAACTCCAAAATGGGACTTTCACATCGATGGAGGCAACGTGAAGCAGGAGGAGAATTCTGACTGTGAGGCAACTCCCAGCAGTTTGTGGAAGTGGAGGTGTGGGTGGACTTCCTCCGAGACAATCCAAAGTCAAGTGGAGACCCGGTAGATGTGTAAGCCAGAGACGATGTCGCTACAATAGATGCACCTTTGTCACAGGCCTTTAATGACAAGAATGTGAAGTTGAACACTTTGTGGGCCCGTGGGTTGGGTAGATCTCTAACCAGGAGCAAGAGCCAATAAGCTCCCAAGCATTCACTATGTTATAATAATTGCTTTTACATGGTGCTTGCTTAATCGCCTCAGCAACTCGGAGTTTTGTGTCGTAACTCGCCTGAAACACTCAAAGAGCATCCCCAAGTGGCAGCTGCCCCTGTGTGGCACAAGGTGGTGGCCCTGCACCGGCCTGCATGTGGACAAGAGCCTGTCAGTAGGGGGTGATGATTGATGCGTAATCTCAGTTGTGTAGTTTGTAGGTAATGTTTAGAATTTGCTACATTTTCACTCAGACGCCAGCATGCAATGGCCTACTCGTTTTGAATGACAGTAGTATGTTTTACATACACTGCGAAGCAGACTGTGCATTTTTTAAAACGTTTCTTGTTAATACGATGTAACGTGATGCAGTATATTTCACTGCAGTAATCCAATTTTGTTAATATGCCTGACAATAATTTAGAATGTATACTTGTCTGGTTTTGTGCATACTTGTAACATTTGATCTGTAAGGGTCAAACATTGAATAAGTGATGTTAGGACAAAGTGTGTGTGTGTGTGTGTGTTTGAAAGTAACCTGTACAGAGAACTCAGGTGAGACCCTTTGTTCTTGTGATACAGGTCAAACGGTGTTTTTGTGTTCCACGAAGCATCTGGAGCAACTCATTGTCTTTGAAATAGGTCGCACGCTCGGATCATTCATCAGTTACAAGGCATACCACTTGAAAGTTACACGTATAGGAGGAGGTACATTCTCTACAACACGAATTGTAGTTTTGTCTTACGTGTTGACGTAGATTTTGTCTAACTGGGACTAGAAATGCACCTTGCTGATTGACGTCTGGATGTTCGTTACCTATCGGTTGAAGCAAACCCCACTGCTGTTGTTGAGACGCTGTGCACCAATAAGGGTCCAACACATTGACGGCCTTCAGGCCAGGAAAGTCACAACATTTACGGCACACGAAGGACGCATTCACGCAAGTACCCCATGCTCCGTTTTGAAGTTTTAAAATGAAACATCTTTGAATTGTGTTATGTTTTGAATTGGATGATTTACTTCTTCATTAAATGCTTGTATCAATTTACATCTGGAAGACTTCATTGAAAAGGGCATTTCGTGTTAATTTTCTCTCGTCGTTAAGTAGATGGCCTTGCCGGGGGTTCGGTTCGATGCGGACTTTCAACTGTTTGGGACCGCGGGATCGAGATAAGGCGACACGGAGCTGGCCGTGCAAGAAGACCGCCGTCTGCAGATCGATTCCAACGTAATCGAACGTCTGTCCCTGCGCCTCCGTCGTCCATGCAGGGGGTGCGTAGGTTTGCAGCGCCCCCTGCATGAAAACAACGGAAAGTGCAGCGCTCATCACATAGATAAAGTTGTGCGCTTATATTTAAAATGTTATTCTTTTATAAGGTGATGTTGAAATCGAAAAGTGTTTAGCCAGTTGATGATTTCAATCAGATTGATTCATTTATTATGCACTACATATCTGATCTTTTGTGGTCCTGTTGAGCTAAAGTTGGAAAATGTCCGTGACTATAACTTCGCTCAATATTGTAAACGTGTTTCTATTATTTAGTTATTGTTTAATACAAACTGCTTCAGATAATGGGTTTCAAGATGTACTTGAATGGCACGTTCGTTGTTCCGGTGTTTAATGGCTTGGACGTCATGGCAAATGGCTTCCATCGATGTGGAAGTCAATGGTGGATGATGATTTGACATTTCGGTGTTGATTTGGAGTAGATTGTTTAACTGTTGCATACCGGGTGGTGAAATGCTTTGCCGAGTACCTGAACTGTTTGACCAAGTGAATTCATGAAGAGTTCGATACGAGTTTGAGCGTTAATATTCTTGCGGAACGACAAAGGTCGGATATTTTAAAGATTCCTGATCGTACGTTTATTGCGACAATGTTCACGGGGAACACGTGTGGAGGAGAGTTCCGGGTGAAGTCTCCCCTTACCTGGCAACCATGGTGGCTGTCCTCTGATCACTCTCGCTCCGTCATAGCTACGAGCTGTAGGGACGGGACTCTCCACCCTGGCGCTGTTTTAATTCACAGCACAAAGCGGAGAGCCTCATCCCTGCAGTTCCCTCCTGTTGTGCCGCAGCATTTACCGCGTAACGAGGCAATGTTTTCATGAGCAGTGCGTTCCACTACGCACCCACACGAGCGAACCATGTGCAACAGTGTGCGTACATAGAGACACGAACAAACACGCGGGTGCACATACACACACGAGCGCTTACTTGCAAACACGGACGGGTGGAGATGCACGCACGAGTGTGGTCACCACCTGGCTAGCTACACTAGTCACGTGATAACTAGTATACTAAACTATACACTACACTATACACTACACTATACACTACTATAGACTACACTATACACTACACTATACTAAACTATACACTACACTATACACTACTATACACTACACTATACACTACACTATACACTACACTACTATGCACTACTATACACTACAGTACTATACACTACACTATACACTACACTACTATACACTACACTATACACTACACTAAACACTATTATACACTACACTATACACTACTATACACTCCACTATACACTACACTACTATACACTACTATACACTCCACTATACACTACTATACACTACACTATACTTTGCACTACACTATACAATACACTATATACTACACTATATACTACACTATACACTACATTATACACTACTATACACTACACTACTATACACTACTATACACTACACTATACACCACTATACACTGCACTATACACTACTATACACTGCACTATACACTACACTATACACTACTATACACTACACACTATACACTACACTATACACTAGACTATACACTGCTACACACTAGTGCTGCACTAGCCCCAAACTGCAAAGACAAAGGCTCCCCAATGTAGACTGACGCATCCACAGACCCACACGTGGACCCACGGACTCGCACAGAAACCCACGGACTCATCGACTCCCATTGGCCGTGCGCTGTTAGCGAGCACCGGTGAGGGTCGCAATGGAACAACACCAGGGGCTGGCGTGGACAGAAGCACGGCTGGCCGCTCGTCTCTCAAATTCTGATGTTAGCACCCCCACCCACCTCACCACCTCCTTAATTATGGCTGAGTCCACCTAAGTGACGCTCAGGACTGCTTCAGGTCAGGGGCCGACCTTAAATGACGTCACGCGATTTTAGAGGATTTTTGACCCCCCCCATCGTCATACGACGTCACAAAGTCAGACCCCTCCCCCTCAAATATGACGTCACAAATCTCTGCCCCCCTCCCCCCCCCCAAAAAAAAATAAAACATGCTTCAAATCGCTTTAAACTATTGTCATTGTCATGCGTAGTTAATGTGGCGCTGCACTCTGATGTTGTAGGAGAAAACATTTATTAAAATGTTTAATTAAGTAGAACGTGTTGTCTATTTAAAGTTGTGCAATTTGATGTGACGTCACATTTCTCAAACCCCCCCCCTCTAGGTGCGTGACGTCATGACGTCATTCACAGACGGCCCCTAATTGTCGCTGGTATTGGCCGTGAGCGAGAATAGCGCAGCGCCGCTAACCGCTACGCTGTGATGGTGCCCTTACCTGCATGAACGGAGACGCGGTCAGACGATGGGTGAGCCGCTGGTGCGGACAGGAGGAAAGATCTCGGGCGTACCTCCTGACGCGGAAGGCGAGGGAGGTCGGAGTGCGCGTGTGAAGAGAGACGGCAAGGGGCGGGAGGAGAGGGGGGCGATCGGACGGAGCGGAAGCAGGAGGACGAGGGCAGGAGAGGCAGCGGAGCCGTGGAGGAGTCTGGGCGCGCTTGATGGTGAAAGTTGACGTGGACGCACGCTGCAGAAAAGAAGAAAATCTTCACGCTCGGCGCCACACACAGCCAGACGTAGTTCACCTCATCCGTCTTGCTGACGATGTGTAGGACGACTAGACTCTGATTGTCTTGTAGCTCTGTGGAAAGAAGGAGAGGTGTCTTGGGTCCAACAAGGCCCTCTGCCACCGGTATGGGCGGGGGGGGGGGGGTACCCTAGTGGAGGGCTGAGCGTGGGAGTGAGTCGAGGGGAGGGTGAGTGGTGGTTGACATGAATTTGAATTCTTATACATGCTATGTATTGTAACATTTATTGTCGTATGGGTTTACATATGGTAGAACATATAGGCTATTAGACGAGGACCAATTCAGTGCTAACATCGTTAACACGGACCCAAATCGTCATCAGGGACCAACATCGTCAACAGGGATGCTCGCCTTGTCAATAGAGACCCACATCAAAAGGGACGCTCACCTCTTTAATCCGGACCCATATCTTCAATCAGGACCCACAACATGAATATGGACACTCACCTCATCAGTAGGGACCCACATTGTCCTCTAAGCGCCGACTTGGTTTCAAATGATTGGCGGTGTGTTTATGAACATGATTTGGAATTTAAATGCAGTGGGTGTGTGTGTGTGGGACTCACACGGAGAAGAATGGAAATATTAAGGATATGTTTTTTCAAACGAACGGTTGTTTTGGTTGCGTTGTGTTCATTAAAGGTCCTTGCAATTCAAATACAGGTGTGTTGTTGGTGGTTGTGTTGCCAGACGATAACATTGTGAGGAGCAATGCCTGAATCCTTACCCTTGGGGTTCCTCTAGAAATGGCAAAAAGCCACTGAGAGTGGCCACGTGGAGGAGTGGCTGCTACTCTGTACAGAGCTGGACCGGTACCGCCTGGATCTCTGTGGCATTCAGGAGATCCAGTGGACTGGCTCTGACTCCAATCATGAGGGGTGCAGAGTCCTCCACTCGGGGCAGGAGATTGCCAAACAACAAGGAGTGGCTCTTATTCTGAAAAAAAGAATGAAGGCGGCGTGGGAAGGTGGCGGCGAGGTGTGGGAAGCTGTAAGCCCCAGGCTACTTTGGGCTCGCCTCCCCATCAACAGGAGGCAGAGAATGGTGGTGGTGGTGGCCGCTTACGCCCCCACCGAAGATGAACATCAGTGGAGGGATGCAGGCAAGCCCGAGGATTCAGATTCCTTCTATGACCTCCTGTCACAGGTGTTAGCTAAAAGTGGCCCCTCGGGATAGAGTCATCCTGTTGGGTGACTTCAATGCCCGAGTTGGTGATGATGCTGGCACCTGGTCTGGAGCGATTGGAAGGCATGGGCCAGATCAACTCAATAACAACGGTAGGAGGCTGTTAGACGTCTGTGCAGCCTATGGACTTGTCATTGCCAATACGCTGACCTGGCATCTGTGCATCCAGACAACATCGTGGATTCACGTTGGGTCCAAGCAAGAACATCCGCTGGACTATATAGCAGTGGCCCAGCGAATGCAGGCCCATGTCCTTGACACCATAACCTACAGTGCTGCTGACCTCACTGACCAGTAGCTTTTCATATGTAAGATCTGTGGGCTGGGTAAATCTGTGAGCAGGAGCGAGAGACAATTAAGCTCCCAAGCGTTCACTACGTTATAAACAACATATTTGCACTCATAAGTCGCTTGCCTAATTGCCTCAGCAACTCGGTGTTTCGTATCGAATCTCATCTCAAACAATCGAAGGGCGCCCCCTAAGTGGCAGCTGCCCCTGCGTGGCACAAGGTGGCCCTCCACCGGCCTGCACGTGAACATGAGTCTGTCGGTAGGGGGCGATCATTGACGCGTCATCTACGTGGAGTTTCCGGATAATGTTTGGAATTACCACAATTTTGACCGTGACACCAACATGCAATGTGCATTGTGAGTGACACAGTGGTTTGTTTTACATCCGCCGTGAAGCAGAACAGCGCATATTGTGGTGAATGTTACTGGGGTAGCCAGGTGTGCCTGTCGGATTTGAACTTTGAACCTCTGCAACAAATAGAGAATGCGCTACCATATTCCTGGTTCTTTCGGTAAAGTCACGTAGATAGAAAACAAAATAAAAGATTAAAAAAATAAAATAAAAAAAATATAAATAACAAGTAAAATAATAAATTTTAAAAAATAAATTGATGAGAAGATGCCATGGGTCTACTGACTCAGATGACTGGCCAATGCACCGCCTTTGCCCCCCACTACACACACACACACTGTGTACGTACATACACAGTGTGTACGTGTGTACACACTGTGTACATATACACAGTGTGTACACACACTGTATACACACACACTGTATACACAATAATGTCCACGTTGTTGTTGCTGAGTTCACGCACCCAAGGGAGGGGGCAATGGAAAATGAATCTAAATCAACTTAAACTCCATCCCCTTTCTGTGACGTCACCACTCAGCATGACCTCATCGGCATGAAGTGCCAGCGGGAGGTGTACCTCGCTAGTGACGTCATGTCACCAAGGTATTCACACTCTCCCAACCCCATCCACGGCGCTCTTGAGCGTGACGTCACCTCCGCTTGGGTCACTGCCGATATCAATCCAGTGGCAATCCTTATTTGGGCAAAGCTACGCCCAGTAACTGGCGGTTCATTAACATAATGTATTCGTTGAAGCCATCGAGAGTTTATTGTGACGGGTTCAGCAGCCACGCCCCATCCCTCGACATATGGCCCAGAAACATTAACATAATTTATTCATATGCTTAGTTTTTTCGGTAAAGTCACGTTGAAGAGAAAAACAAAATAATAAAATATATATAAAACAATAAAAAATTCTCACGACGTTTCGACCATAACTCAAACGGTCATCTTCAGGTGTGTTGGTTTGCATAAATGTATTTTTAAACGGCGCATTTATTTATTTATAAAAAACGTTAGCGCCACGCGCAGCGATTTGGCAGTTTGCCCAGGACTAGTCCATCTATATTTTTTTAAAAGAGGAGGGGGGAGACGAAATTTTTTTAATAATGTATGCTGTCTGAAAGCCACTGTAAGCGTGAACAATCAATTAAGAACTGAAATGGTTTATCAAATCTTTCCAATGATTGCTAAGATAGAATCCATCTTCTCGGTTGAAATTGTCTCTGTGCTTGTATATGTGGATAGCCTCATGAACGAATCTCTCATGGAAGCCAGATGGCTTACAAAGAACCTCTGTCTTGGAAAAGTAAATGGCATGTGAGCCTACTGAATTAGAACAATGATCTGGTACAGCCGAGGTGTTGGTCCTACCGTGTTTAAGGTCTGCTTTATGTTCACGAATGCGGTCCGAGACATGGCGTTTGGTTTCTCCAATGTAACTACTACCACAGAGGCAACTTAGTTTGTAGACACCAGGGTATTGTATGTCCGGAATCACATCTTTTACAGACGGAACCAGATCACGGATTTTATGTAATGTGTTGAAACGGACCTGGATCTTGTGTTTATTCAAGATTTTGGAGATCTTTTTTGTGATCCCAGCAATGTAGGGTAAAGTGATGGTTTTGAAAGGCTCCTCAAGAGGGTTCTTCTTCATGGTTTGAGTGATAGTTTTGCGGATTGTATAGTCGGAGTAACCATTAGCCCTAAGAGCTTGGTGTACGTGCTTGAGTTCACTGCTTATGTGTTCCTGGTCGGATATGCATTGGGCTCTATGATACAGAGTCTTGATGAGAGAATTCTTCTGTGATGGATGGTGGTGGGAATCCGGTTTCAGATAAGCATCCGTATGGGTAGCTTTCCTGTAGACAGAGTGGCTCATTGAACCATCAGGTCTCTTTTTAATTAGGACATCCAAAAAAGGTATCTTGCCATCTATTTCGACTTCCATGGTAAATCTGATGGCTGGGTGTATGGAATTGATGTGGTCGAAGAATTGGTCTAGAGCAGGCCGGCCATGTGGCCAGATGACAAAAGTGTCATCCACGTACCTCTTCCATAAGGTTGGGCGCAGAGTGGCAGTCTGGATGGCGTCAGTCTCAAATTTCTCCATGAAAATGTTAGCTATAACTGGAGAAAGGGGGGAGCCCATTGGGGTGCCCTCAGTTTGTTTGTAGAAAGTTCCATTCCAAGTGAAGTATGTATTGGTTAAACAGTGTCTCACCAGGGGGGGTACCTCAGTGTTTAGTCCTTGATGAACCAAGTCTTCCATGATTGCAATGGTGTCAGGTACAGGAACCTTGGTGAATAAGGAAACTACATCAAAACTGACAAGCAGGTCGTCTGGGGACAGGGAAATACCCTTGATTGTCGATACCAGGTGAGTAGAATTTTGTACCGCAGAGGTGGTCTTTCCAGTGAAAGGACGCAGGATTTCAGACAAAAAAGAGCTAGTTTGTAGGTGGGGGAGCTGATAGTAGAGACTATGGGATGAAGAGGTGTATCAACTTTATGTATTTTTGGTAAGCCGTATAATCTTGGTGGCCTGGCAGCAGAAGGTTTCAACGAAAACTGTTTAGATTGATCAATTAATGTGGTTGAATCAGAAATTATTTTGTTGGTTTGTGTGACGAGGCTGTTGGTGGGATCTCTTTTTATTTTTGTATAACTACCATCGTCGAGTAATTCTTTAATTTTGTTGTTGTATTCTATTTTATCCATGATGACAGTAGCATTGCCTTTGTCAGCTGAGAGGACTACAATATCATTCCTCTTTTTTAATTTATATAATTCAAAACGCTCATCTTTGCTGAGGTTGCTAGCTGGCATCTTAGCGTTTTTGAGGGTTGCAGCGATTTCAGATCTTGCTACGTCTGCAGCGATGTGACCCAGGCCCCTGAGAGCAACGTCTACTTGGGCAATTATATCATTAACTGGTATGTGTTTAGGTGTGACTGCAAAGTTTAGACCTTTAGCTAAAACGGATTTCAGACCATCGGAAATAGAACTGTTACTGCGATTAATTACGACTTTATTAACGTCTAACTTTTTGGTGTGTGGGTCCGGTCTTTTGTTGAAGAGGAGGTTAAATTTGGAAATCAGGTTTTCCTTACATTTGGTCGACATAGTAGCAGCTGAAGAGGCAGTCATATTGTCTACATGTTCCCAATCCGATGTGGACATTATTGCCGTCAATGATAAGTGTGATTTGTAGAGTGTCTTGTCTAACTGATCTAGTTCTGTGCGTATAAGTCAGATTTTTTCTGAGATAAGAGCTAAGCTAGTTTTGAAAAGAATTCGTTTCGCATTAGAAGAAGTTACAGCAGCAGAGGTCAGTGTAAATGCGATTGGAATTACCCCAGAGTCGCGGCATCTCTTCAGGAAGGTGAGAGACTCGATCAGCTGAGCTTTCTTATCCCGGAGTTTGTTGAAGGATCTTAAAGTTATGTGAAAACCCTCCCCGTAGAGGCGATTAAATTTTGATTTAAAGCTTTCGTGACTGCAGTAATTCATATTCTTAGTTTTTTCGGTAAAGTCACGTTGAAGAGAAACAACAAAATAATAAAATATATATAAAACAATAAAAAATTCTCACGACGTTTCGTTATGCAAACCAACACACCTGAAGATGACCGTTTGAGTTATGGTCGAAACGTCGGCAACTCTCCAAGCAGGTTTAGGACGCCAACAGTCCTCAGGTCAATCCACTGCTGGATGAGAGAATGACCGCGCCAACACGCACGTCTCGTGCTGCTGCTACTCTCCCACACCAAGTTGGAAGGTGTCGAGGCATCACAAGCACCTTACAAGGGTAGTACTATTGCACCGATCCCCAACCGAGTCCCGCGGCCTATATGATGCTTATGGCGTTTTCTGTCCACAGCTGCTGGACAGGCGGTTTCTTAAGACGCCATCACTTGCGGTGCAACCTGCAGCCAAACCGGCTACTTGCGCGAGCTCGGTGGCGGGTTGAATACATGCTCGTCCAACCGACGAAATAGATCGACACCGTGGCCGTCTAAGCCACACTCGCAACCCAGCGAAGGCGTCTGTCACCATCAATCGTTTCGCCGCGCAACACAAACAGGCGAGTCGCAAGGTCGTTAAAAAGAGGCAGACTGCTTTCATCTAACAGTGGATAGACCACGGCAAAAACAACGCACATATAAAACTCGCACCAATGAATAACGCAGCGCGGAACGTAATTGGTAACTAAACAGCGTGTAACTATAACGAGTATAACTATTTATCAACGCGTCCATTGGACCACAGGCGAGGCCTCAACAAGTTGACGTTCAATGGCCGCGAAGCCAGGGGGCCTGCCGCCCTCGAATCTAAGCCAACACTGAAGTCGCTAAAACCAGGACACTCCGACAATAAATAGCTGCACACAGTCACGAAGCAAGGCGGCGGCGACATTCTGAGCACGCGAGTTCCCGCGAGGAGAGCTCCATGGCCGAGGATGAACGCGGATCGCGAAGCCTCGGATGGCCGCGGACGTAGAAACCCACCATGGCGGGCGGCTGTGGCGGAAAGAAGGGAGTCCTCACTGCGCATGCGCGACTAGGGGCTCCTGCCCCGTGACGTCATCACGCAAGCATGACCGCTAGTGTATCGCAAGATGACATCATCACGCGAAGCAATATTATTCACGTGTCGAAGTCACTCGCGAGCTCAAACGTGATGACCTCATCAAAGTGTGCTCCAGCTCCAACGTAACAAATACTTTTGAGATTCCGCGTTCGCAGTGGTGCACAAACAGCAATAAAACGCGGCACATTCGTCAATAACTTGGAGACCTAAAAAAAACATAATAGGCGACGTTTCGAGCAAAGGCCCTTCTTCACAGCACACGCAGAGACTCATAGACTCAGCACACAGAGACCCATAGACTCACCACACAGAGATACATAGACTCATCACACAGAGACTCAGACTCGGCACACAGAGACCCATAGACTCACCAGATACACACTGTGACACACACAGTGTGTGTGTCACAGTGTGTATGTCACACAGTGTGTTACAGTGACACAGTGTTACACAGTGACACAGTGTGACACAGTGTGTCACACAGTGTCACACTGTGTGTTACAGTGTTACAGTGTAAGTGTTACACAGTGACACACAGTGTGTCACAGTGTAACACTGTAACACTGTGACACAGTGTGACACACAGTGACACACAGTGACACTGTGATGAACCCAGTCAGAGCGAAGGACCCCAATTAATGATGAACCCAGCCAGAGAGAAGGACCCCAATTAATGATGAACCCAGCCATAGAGAAGGACCACAATTAATGATGAACCCAGCCAGAGAGAAGGACCACAATTAATGATGAACCCAGCCAGAGAGAAGGGCCACAATTAATGATGAACCCAGCCAGAGCGAAGGACCACAATTAATGATGAACCCAGCCAGAAGAGACGCTCAGTGAAGGTTTGCCAAGGCGTTCACCTCCCCTCCCTCCCCCCTCCATCCAACACCACTCCCTCCACACGTAGACGGACGAGAGGGGGATAAGATGGGGAAGAGTCTCTACACCATAGAGCTCGATGTATCATCCAACCATCATCACCTAGCCAGCGTGCTGATCTTAAAGGTGCATTGAAAAATGTGATACTCCGACCGATGCTTCTGTTGTTGTGGAGTAACTCATGCAGCCAGCTATGGCTCTAGGATTTGGTGTTACATGTTATTTATGTAGTTTATACTGGTAGGAACGAAGTTGTAAACTGAGTGTACCAGCCTGCAAAAGATTAATGTGTTCGTACGTCCGTCCCCTTTCAATACTTTAACGAAGTGAAATCTCGTGCTGTTGGGTGTAAAATCAGCAATAATCTCTCTGTGTGTGTGGCGTTTGAATGTGCTCGCTGCATTGCGTGTGATGTTAATCCTCTTCATAATTTAACCGTTAATTTATTTACGTGATATATTTTTTCATAATTTAACCGTTTATTTATTACGTGATATATATTTTTATAAAAGTGCAAAATAAAACATGCAGGCACACATCCCTCGTGTCCTGGCGGGCCCCGGGCCCAAGCGCAAGCACAGGGCCTGCCTTGCCTGATTTCGCTGCCGGACAAAAGCCCTCGTCGTCCCGGCGCTCCCCGGGCCCGCGCCAGGGCCTGCCTTGCCTGATTTCGCTGCCGGAGAACTCGCGCGCCTTGCCGCGCGACGGAGTCCGGGTGAGACCGTGGTAGGTCCAATACGGTTACGTGGCCGATGTGATTTGTTTGTGAGCTAATTAAATCCACGCGTGTTCGTCATTCTGCCGCTTAAGTTTAATTGTACCCCGTCTCTCAATGCAATCGTAAGCGCGCGCGTTGATTTAAATTGTTAAGGTTGACGCTTCTCGAACGTATGACACACACTGCCGTGTACTGTATTATTATTTTACATTGATATTACAATACGTAGCGTGGACACAATACATGTGGTTGCTACGGTATTACTATTTTTTTAACTATGTTAAGTTTACCAGGTGTAAGGCCCTCCCCAACTGAGCTGCTTTGTAGCTTTTTTGAGGTGACCTGATCATCACAGATGATAGCTCGACCAAAGAGTATCATCATCATCATCATCGCGTGGAAATTTATAGCAGCAGTCAAATACTCTATAGCAGGGACTGGTGGAATGCACAATTATTGCATACCGTGATCATAACAATATTAACTTGACCGGGCATGGTCGAGTTATAACTATAAAACTACTGTAAAAACTTTTTATTTAAAGCTTTCGTCACTGCAGGGATTCATATTCTTGGTTCTTTCGGTAAAGTCACGTGGGTAGAAAAAAAAAATATCACGACGTTTCGATCACAACACAAGTAACCGTCTTCAGGTGAATAATATTAAAATATTTTTTAACACGCTTTTAAGAAACGTACAAGTAATGAAAGAACTCCACGACTCCAGGAAGTGGCCCGAAGCTTGGCCACGACGCAAGGGACCGTGGTCCATTACAGCCAACATCAGTTGAGCGTGGACAATTAGACCCAAGCCGAAACATAACATATAAATAAAAAAATGTGTTTAAAAATATATTTCTTTTTTTAATGATAGAATATAGTAATTGTCATCAGTATGCCATAAGTATACCAAGTTTGCAGTCGATACCACTTTGGGAAGTGGGTTAAAATTGAGTTACAAGATTTGAGGATACGATAAGGACAACAGACAGTGAGCTAAATAAAAGCTTGTAGTAAAAAGAGGGGGAATCTTTTATTCTTTGGTTTTTTCGGTAAAGTCACGTAGAAATAATAAAATAACATAATAGTGTACGTCGTTTCGATTGCAACACAAGCAATCATCATCAGGTACAGAAGAGCTAAATTTACGAGAGAATACACACAACCGCA
The DNA here is from genome assembly GCF_048934315.1 of Petromyzon marinus. Taxonomy (NCBI): domain Eukaryota; kingdom Metazoa; phylum Chordata; class Hyperoartia; order Petromyzontiformes; family Petromyzontidae; genus Petromyzon; species Petromyzon marinus. Next base: position 5,023,573 of record NW_027423046.1, read on the forward strand.
GATATATATACAGACACAGATACAACAGGGGATACAGAGAGAGAGAAACGTGGGAGCACACTAAACCAAACAGGTTTTATAGCAAGATTTGTAAACCATATAACGCAACACAGACGGTCAAAACACAATTAACGCAAGGTCAGGTTGATGATTACGTTATACTGGTAGGAACGAAGTTGTAAACTGAGTGTACCAGCCTGCAATAGATTAATGTGTCCGTCCGTCCGTCCCCTTTCAATACTTTAGAAGTGAAATCTCGTGCTGTTGGGTGTAAAAAAAATTCCAATGTTCCTACCAGCCCACCCTGCAAGGACCTGTAACATTGAAGTCTATGGGAGCCTTTAACATTGAAGTCTATGGGAGATTTTAACATTGAAGTCTATGGGAGACTTTAACATTGAAGTCTATGGGAGCCTTTAACATTGAAGTCTATGGGAGCCTTTAACATTGAAGTCTATGGGAACCTTTAACATTGAAGTCTATGGGAGCCTTTAACATTGAAGTCTATGGGAGCCTTTAACATTGAAGTCTATGGGAGCCTTTAACATTGAAGTCTATGGGAGCCTTTAACATTGAAGTCTATGGGAGACTTTAACATTGAAGTCTATGGGAGCCTTTAACATTGAAGTATATGGGAGCCTTTAACATTGAAGCCTATGGGAGCTTTTAACATTGAAGTCTATGGGAGCCTTTAACATTGAAGTTTATGGGAGCCTTTAACATTGAAGTCTATGGGAGCCTTTAACATTGAAGTCTATGGGAGCCTTTAACATTGAAGCCTACGGGAGCCTTTAACATTGAAGTCTATAGGAGTGTTCTATGTTGAGCTTCTTTCGCTCCGTACGTGGCCAGCCATGCAAACCCGCTGGCGGCATTCACAAAACAGACTCGGCTCTCGTGCCTCTGATTAGCACGGTTGGCCACGTAGGGTGCGAAAGAAGTTCAGGGCACGTACACATACAGAGAGACCCACAGACACCCAGATCCACGGAGGCACAGATTAGCACGGTTGGCCACGTAGGGTGCGAAAGAAGTTCAGGGCACGTACAGCCCTCGCGACAGGGAGCTTCGAGGCGCGTCGTCAGGGCCGTCGTTTGCGACATGGCCGGGTAGCTTCTGAAAAACAGCTGCACGGCTCGGTGGGCATCAGGCGGTGAAATAAATAAAAAGAGTCTCCAGCGAGCGGAGAGCGAGAGGAGAGGCGGAGAGGGACGGACGCTCTGGCGCGGCGTTCGGTCTCACCACAGGATGGTGGCGGGCGGCCACACCGAGCACTCCATGTACACCGCCTCTCCCTCTCTCGCCCTGTACATCCTGTCTTGCTCCGACAGCATCGACGGGGGGTTGGCTGTGTGAGGCGGTGGTGGGGGGGGCAGAGACAGCGAGTGGGCAGAGGTCGCTCCCGAGGGTGGGGGGGGGGGTCGCTCCGGGCCGAGCAAGTACTTGCAGTGCTGCACCTTAACAAACTGCGTACTCAACTGGGCCCTGTACGTGTGTGATGTCGCAACCGTGCACCTTTCCGTCGTGTGTCCGGAGGTTGCTGCTTTGCTGCATACACAGGATGTGAGCTTCTTTGGTACCGTACGTGGCCAGAGATGATAACCGCAGCTGCGGGCGAAAATACAGCAGAGTGTTAGTAGGGTCTCTGTGTGAGTAGTGTGAGGGTCTCTGTGTGAGTAGTGTGTGGGTCTCTATGTGAGTAGTGTGTGGGTATCTCTGTGAGTAGTGTGTGGGTCTCTGTGTGAGACCCACAGAGACCCACACACTACTCACACAGAGACCCACACACTACTCACACAGAGACCCACACACTACTCACACAGATACCCACACACTACTCACACAGAGACCCACACACTACTCACACAGAGACCCCCACACTACTCACACAGATTCCCCCACACTACTCACACAGAGACCCACACACTACTCACACAGATACCCACACACTACTCACACAGATACCCACACACTACTCACACAGAGACCCACACACTACTCACACAGAGACCCACACACTACTCACACAGAGACCCACACACTACTCACACAGAGACCCACACACTACTCACACAGAGACCCACACACTACTCACACAGAGACCCACACACTACTCAGACAGAGACCCACACACTACTCACACAGATACCCACACACTACTCACACAGATACCCACAAGTGTTTCGAGTACTCGGCCCCGCTTGAACGTCGAAGTGCTTCGTTGAAGCCATCATTTGCAGGAGACGGGGCGCTTCTGAAAAAAAAAAGAGCCACGAAGCTCAGTGGGCATTGCCTGGTGAAGTCAAAAGAGTCGAGTTTAGTCGATGGCCTTTAGTGGGAGTAGCGTTGAGAGGGGGCATCATCTCAAGTGGGGTAGCGGCGCTGTTTGCTACTCACGGTCAAGGGGCAGGGCGAAGGGGTTGTGACGACGGTCGCCCAGCACAACGGCCAGCAAGGCCACTAAACGGGTGGTGGTGGGGAAAGCCTCCATTGGGGGGGGGGTGGCAGATGGTCGGCCTGGCGGCTTCCTTCACTTGGCTAGGAGGGGTGAAGGGAAGGGAGTAGGAGGAGCAGTGGGAATGATATTTATTTAGACTGCAAGAGGAGGAATCCAAAACGCTACAAAGGTCTCATATCACAGATGTCCAGCTGTGGCGCTGGGTCAGAACATAACAAACACAAAACAAAAACACGGCGTGAGTGCAGAGTTACAGGAAGAGTAAAACAAATAACTTTAAAACAATATATACTAATAAAAGTAACCAATGTTTAATCTTGCCACGTGAAGCCCACCACCGTGCTACATAGCTCTTTTTAAGAAGAGACCTTGGCCCATAAATGGTGGGCTGATATCAAGTGGACATTCAGGGCAAAATACTCTAAACGCGTGGCGTTTCAGAATGTGGAGGGGAAAAAACCGGAGGACTCGTGGAGAGAAATCCACACGGCCGTGGGGCGCGAGAAACGTCAACTCCAAAGATACATCAGGGAGTGTCAGGGTCGATATCAAACCCCACGACCTCCTGTACACCAGGTGACAACCATGCCGGGTTAAAGACCTCCTTCTTCACAAGGGACAATTGGATGCATGCCTAAGGCTCCCTCATTGATGGACACGTTCCTCCTGCGTTGAGCAAATTGTTTAGGTTCTCATCGTTTCGCAGAGGCTGCATTTTTGCCACCGCAGAAAACGAACGTTGGGGGAAACGCCTCCTCGCATCGGACTCTTTGTTTTTTTTCGGCTAAAGTCACGTAGGTAAAAAAATATATTCAATAACAAATACATTAATAATAAAAACAACTCAATTGAAATCACGACGTTTCGGAGGCAGCAGCACAAGCTTCCGTCTTGAGGTGGAAACCGTCACGGCAAAAATTGCTGCATCAGGTGAAGAGAACTCTAAGACACCCGAGATTGTATACAGGTTAAGGGGGGGGGGGGGAGAGATAAGAAGGGCCGTGGGGGGGGGCTAAGTTAAGCCGCCTTCTGTTATGCTGCAGGGGGTTGGGGACGGAGACATGGCCGTGTGCAGGTTGAAGAGCGTTACACACATGAACCAGAGGCAGGGGGCAGTAGTTAAGCTGACAAATTGGTTGCCTTGCAGAGCACACTGCTGTAAACTATAAGGCTGCTAAAGTTTAACTTGGGTTTAACTTTATTTTTTTACCCCCGCGACTTTACCGAAAAAAATCCAAAGAGTATGAATCCTTGCATATCACGAAAGCTTCAAATCTAGCGCCTCACATCGTATTAGTTTGGCACCGATGTTCGTGCTGATGTTTTAAACTAGATCAATAAAACAACATTGATTACAGCCCCAGCTCAGGTTTTTTTTTCCCATCAATGAAACAGCCCCTGGAGTGAGAGCACCTTCCAGGATATAAACCAACACTGCCGCACGTCTGTCCAAGAGCTGTGTAAAAAAACAATTGAGTTGAAAAAAATGTCAAGCCGACAGGGAAAGGGGCTCCTGGCAACTGTGACCACCAGCCAGGTCGATGTATTGGTAATGAGAATGTGCAATTTTTTTAATCCTTGGAAACACGGACCATGAATAAAACGAGATATTCTTAGCTCTTTCGGTAAAGTCACGTTGAAGGGAAACAATAAAATATATAAAATATATATAAAACAATAAAAATTCTCACGACGTTTCGACCATAACACAAACGGTTGTCATCAGGTCGAAATGTCGCGAGAATTTTTATTGTTTTATATACATTTTATTATTTAATTGTTTCCCTTCAACGTGACTTTACCGAAAGAGCTAAGAATATGAATTACTGCAGTCACGAAAGCTTCACATCAAGATTCAAAACGAGATACTCGCAGAGTTTACGCTTCTGAATGTGCACTTGTTCAAGCGATTCACTCGGGTCTAAGAGGCAGACGCACGGTAAATTATTGGGCGGCACTTTGTAAGCTCCTAGGGTAGACAAAGCGAGCTTGAACACGACGCGCTCGAGTGAAGTCTTTGAGCGACGCATAGTTCATAGTTCATTTATTTGGTATAGCCCTGTGAGCCATTCGGCTCTTGAATCGGGTGCAACCGCAACAAACAAAAAACATGAACAAGAAAACATCTTAAAGTGATTATGTGACTGTGCAAACAGAAAATACAGGAAAAAAATATCAAAATATTCCTGAAATAGCACCGTACACCAACGCTGTGTGCAAAAATCCCAGTGGGATGCAAGTCAAATAACAACAACAACCACAAGACAACTAAGATTAAAGCCATCAGTCTAACTCCGTACTACAATAAACAAAAACATGGCCAAAACAAAAAAAACTTTTCGAAATCACCAAAATAAAAGCCATAAATCCAATGTAACAGTGATCATAGGGACTGTGACCGAATTTTTAACAATAAACTACATAAATTATAACACCAAAATCTAGAGCCATAATTTAGGCCACTGAATAGCAGTGGCAGCTAGGGTTGTACAACTCCTCTAGAGCACATTGACACGCATGCATTGCAAATAATTCAAGTTTAAAACACGCAGCAAAGATTCGTTACAAAAGCCTAGCGGCAGCCTTCACGCATCCTTTGGAAGCTTGCTAACCCACAACATAACCTAGAGACCATCTTCCAGGTCTCTATGGAGACCATCGCATGACAGCGGCATCTGTAGCCGGCCAAAGTGCCGGCTCGGCCGGCTGGGAAATCTAGCCGAGACCGGTGACACTCCTGGAATAGGCCTCAACGCGGCACTCACCAGCGCAACGCTGCGTAGGTGTCTGGGGGGGGGGGTCTTGAGCTATATCCTCCTTCGTGGTGAGGTTACAAACAAAGCAATGTCCTCGTGTGGTCGTGGTGGAGGAGGAGATTCGACGTTCCGTGCCTCGAATCACGGGCAGGCGACTCGGCGGGGCTGTTATCACGTGAGGCCTTAGCAGGGCGCTTTTATAAATCGTAATGCAGATAGGCGAACACGCAGTGCGAGCGGGGCTCAGATTCTGTAGAATTGATAAACACTGCCCATAGACTCAGCACTGCCCATAGACGCAACACTGCCCATAGACTCAGCACTGCCCATAGACTCAACACTGCCCAGAGATTCAACACTGCACCATAGACTCAGCACTGCACCATAATAGACTCAGCACTGCCCATAGACTCAACACTGCCCGTAGACTCAACACTGCCCGTAGACTGAACACTGCCCATATACTCAACACTGCACCATAGACTCAACACTGCCCGTAGACTCAACACTGCCCATAGACTCAACACTGCCCATAGACTCAAAACTGCCCCATAGACTCACCACTGTGATCTCTACATTGGGTCAAACTTAACATCTCTTAAAGTTCGACGGCTTGTGCACCAGATCTTATTTATTCACGATGTACTTACAAAAAATTCCGCAGACTACCTACTGGATCTCCTCTCTTTTTCAAAGAACAAATTTGACCTCAGGTCTTCGCTCATTTACCAGCTTCACATTCCATATTGCCGTACAAAAACTGGAGGAAGGGCCTTTGCTATTCATGACCCCAGGGTCTGGAATGCTATTGCCAATAAACTGCAACTTGAATCACTGCCTATGAGATCTTCACTCAAAACTGCTTTAGAGGAGTTGTACACCCCTAGCTGCCACTGCTATTCAGTGGCCTAAAATATGGCTCTAGATTTTGGTGTTATAATTTATTTATGTAGTTTATTGTAAAAAATTCAGTCACACTCCCTATGATCACTGTTACATTGCATGCATGGCTTTTATTTTGGTGATTTCGAAAAGGTTTTTTTGTTTTGGCCATGTTAATGTTTATTGTAGTACGGAGTTAGACTGATGGCTTTAATCTTAGTTGTATTGTGGTTGTTGTTGTTGTTGTTATTTGACTTGCATCCCACTGGGATTTTTGCACACAGCGTTGGTGTACGGTGCTATTTCAGGAATATTTTGATATTTTTTTCCTGTATTTTCTGTTTGCACAGTCACATAATCACTAAGATGTTTTCTTGTTCATGTTTTTTGTTTGTTGCGGTTGCACCCGATTCAAGAGCCGAATGGCTCACAGGGCTATACCAAATAAATGAACAAATGAACTAAAATGAACTAATATCGAAAGGAACATTAACATAATTTAATCATACTCTAATTTTATTATTTACGGAGAAGCTCATTGTGGGAGGAGCGTGTCCCGTTCATCGGAAGTGACGTCTTGTTACCTGCTGCCGCGTGACGTCACGAGGTAACAGGAAGCTATCGCTTTCTGCACTGAAATCCGAGGTGAGAAATTCTCATTGCGATTGTGGTTGTTGTGGTGGTTGTTGTTGTGGTGGTGGTTGTTGTTGTTGTTTACCAAGGTAGAGCCTCGCTCTCTCTCTCGTAGGGATGTCAGTTGAGTAGCAGCGAGCATTGGAATCGATGTCCAGGTTGGAACTTTACATCGCGGGGCCTAGCCACGCGGGGCCTTGCCTCCTGCCCTCGCCTGATTGCGTTTACTTTAATTATCTCGCTTAAGTTTAATTTGTCTTCACCCGGCTCGCCACTTTGTAACTTTGTTTTATTGTAAATATTCACGCAGTTTTTATTTTTTTCACCAGGCCAAGCCCGCTTGAGCTGCTATACCGCTCTTGTTATCAGAAGCGACCTGCCCACAACAACACAAGGTGAGGCTTTGTCAACGTGTGTGAATGTTTTGACTTAAAACTTTGGTGACTGCAGGAATTTATATTCTTGGTTCTTTCGGTAAAGTCACGTAGATATAAAATACAATTAAAATAACATAATAAACATAAAAAATTGTAAATAAAGCAAAAAAACCCACGTTTTGATTGCAACACAAGTGGTCTTTATTTAATGTAATTGTATTATCTGTTATTGTTATTTTCTGTCTACGTAACTTTACAGAAAGAACCAAGAATACGTGTGTCAATGTCTATCGGTTAAAGATGCGCAAACTCCAAATATACAGCAGGCGTCAGGGTCGGGATCGAACCCATGACTTCCTGTATATCAGGTGAGGTAGTTAACATCTCACCACGGAGAGAGACACGCAAACTCCAGTTAGCCTCGGCTGTGTTCGTTGATCCTCGATTAATTACTTGGTGTAGTGAGGAAGCATTAATGCTGAGCAGATGAAGGTGGCCAGGCATGATTCTAGACAAGCCACCGCCAGTGTGTGGCAGTGTCAAGTTTGTGTTTGCAGTAAAGTGTATCAACTCTATTGAACACGGAGGTTATATCAAAACAATAGTTTATTTTTGTTTTCCTCTGGGACTCTTTATAAGAATGGAAACAGGAAGTTAACACAGCACACACATGCAGCTGAAGTCGGAACTGTTCATCCCAGCATTCAAGGACATCTGAGTTGCGATTGAACATTAATTCATGCATTTCTGCATAACACAGATAGTATTGTTTTCAACACCCTTTACTATGTCAGCTGACTTTAGCTCTTGTAAATATTCCTTTTGTAGCCAGACAGCCGAAATTGTGTGCTTGGAGTTTTGAGTTAACATTCATTTTGAAGATACGAGGTCTTTCAGGCATGTTTATAACCATTTGCCCTCTCATTGTGTGCCATCACAGCCCGTGTGATGCATTTGGGACACTTTTTCACTACATCATGAATATATGAATGAGTATAGACGTGTAAGTCACGTGTTACTGTGTATATATTCATTCCTCTGTGCATCGATACTGACGTGTCGATGGTGTGGATATTATTTTTTTCAGTCTGCAGCTGACGCTGGTCTGATGGAGCAAAGGCATTCGGCGCAGCTCTGTACGACAAGTCAACAATGCGACCGGTGTGCATACAGCACGGATCGGACTGGAAATTTGACACAGCACCAGAGAACTCGCACGGGAGAGAAACACTTCAAGTGCACTGTGTGTGTCAAGGCATTTGCACGGCCATCTGCTCTTAAAATGCACCAGAGAACACACACGGGAGAGAAACCTTTCAAGTGCATTGTGTGTGTGAAGGCATTTTCACAGTCATCTGCTCTTGTAACACACCAGAGAACACACACGGGAGATAAACCCTTCAAGTGCAGTGTGTGTGTGAAGGCATTTTCACAGTCATCTGCTCTTGTAACACACCAGAGAACTCACACGGGAGAGAAACCCTTCAAGTGCATTGTTTGTAGGAAGGCATTTTCACATTCATCTGCTCTTGTAACACACCAGAGAACACACACGGGAGAGAAACCCTTCAAGTGCAGTGTGCGGGAAGGCATTTGCACATTCATCAAATCTTCAAGTACACCAGAGAAAACAGGAGAGAAACCCTTGAGGTACACTCTGTGTGGGATGTTTGCACAGTCATCTACTCTTAAAACACACCAGAGAACACACACGGGAGAGAAACCCTTCAGGTGCACTCTGCGGGAAGGCGTTTGCACATTCACCAAATCTTCAAGCACACCAGAGAACACGGAAGCATCAGAAGATCTGCAAGGAGTGGAATCTGAAATCAGCTTGTGAAAGTCAAAGTGCCACAATAAGCCCATCCCTCATGAAACAAGAACCGGACAAAAATCTCAGCTTGGACACTTTTAAAGGTATCGAGGTGAAATATGAAGAGGTGATGGTGAAGAGGGAAGAAGTGATGGTGAAGAGCGAAGAAGTGAAGGTGAAATGTGAAGATGAAGATTCAACTCCAAAATGGGACCTTCACATCGATGGAGGCAACGTGAAGCAGGAGGAGAATTCTGACTGTGAGGCAGAGCGAGGCAACTCCCAGCAGTTTGTGGAAGTGGAGGTGTGGGTGGACTTCCGAGACAATCCAAAGTCAAGTGGAAACCCGGTAGATGTGTAAGCCAGAGACGATGTCGCTACAATAGGTGCACCTTTGTCACAGGCCTTTAATGACAAGAATGTGAAGTTGAACACTTTGTGGGCCTGTGGGTTGGGTAGATCTCTAACCAGGAGCAAGAGCCAATAAGCTCCCAAGCATTTACTATGTTATCATAATAATTGCTTTTACACGGTGCTTGCTTAATCGCCTCAGCAACTCGGAGTTTTGTGTCGTACCTCGTCTGAAACGCTCGAAGAGCATCCCCAAGTAGCAGCTGCCCCTGTGTGGCACAAGGTGGTGGCCCTGCACCAGCCTGCATGTGGACAAGAGCCTTTCAGTAGGGGGCAATGATTGATGCGTCATCTCAGTTGTGTAGTTCGTAGGTAATCTTGATTCGAAGCTTTCGTGACTGCAGGAATCCACACTCTTGAGTTATTTCGGTAAAGTCACCACGTGGGTAGAAACATAACAGATCACGGCGTTTAGATCACAACACGCACAATCGTCATCAGGTGGGACAACCACAGCAAGAGAAACTGCTGAAGTAGTAGGCACCTACTCCAGCAGTTTCCTCTTATTGCTGCTGTGCTTGTCCCACCTGATGACGATTGCTTGTGTTGCCATCGAAGCGCCCTCATCTATTATTTGTAGCGTCATGTTTAGAATTTGATACATTTTGACCCAGACACCAGCATGCAACGGCCGACTCGTTTTGAATGACGCAACAATAGTACGGTGTACATACACGGTTAAGCAGACGGTGCGTATTTGTAAAATAACTTCTTGTTAATACGATGTAACGTGATGCAGTCAATTTCGCTGCAGTAATTCAATGTTGTTAATATGCCCGTCAATATGCCCGTCAATAATTTAGAATTAATACTTGTCTGATTGTGCGCGTACATGTAACATTTTGTCTGAGGGTCAAATATTGAATAAGTGATGTTAGGACAAAGTGTGTGTGTGTGTGTGTTTGGAAGTAACCTGTACAGAGAACTCGGGTGAGACCCGTTGTTCTTGTGATACAGGTCAAAGGGTGTTTTGTGTTTCACGAAGCGTCTGCCTCTAGAGCAACTCATTGTCTTTGAAATAGGGAGCACGCTCGGATCATTCATCAGTTACAAGGCATACCACTTGAAAGTTACACGTATAGGAGGAGGTACATTCTCTACAACACGAATTGTAGTTTTGTCTTACGTGTTGACGTAGATTTTGTCTAACTGGGACTAGAAATGCTCCTTGCTGATTCACGTCTGGATGTTCGTACCTATCGGTTGAAGCAAACCCCACTGCTGTTGTTGAGACGCTGTACACCAATAAGGGTCCAACACACTGACGGCCTTCAGGCCAGGAAAGTCACAACATTTGCACACGAAGGACGCCTTCACGCAAGTACCCCATGCTCCGTTTTTGAAGTTTTAAAATGAAACATCTTTGAATTGTGTTGTGTTTTGAATTAGATGATTTTATTTCCTCATTAAAAGCTTGTATCAATTTACATCTGGAAGACTTCATTGAAAAGGACATTTCGTGTGAATTTTCTCTCGTCATTAAGTAGATGGCCTTGCCGCGGGTTCGGTTCAATGCGGATACAAACAGTGTACACACACACGTTATACACACAGTGCACACACACACAGTGTGCACACACTGTACACACATAGTGTACACACACACAGTGTATACACACATAGTGTACACACACACAGTGTATACACACAGTGTACACACACACAGTGTATACACAGTGTACACACACACAGTGTACACACACACAGTGTATACACAATAATGTCCACGTTGTTGTAGCCGAGCCCACGCACCCAAGGGAGGGAGCAATGGAAAATGAATCTAAATCAACTTAAACTCCAACCCCGTTCTGTGACGTCACCTCTCAGCATTACTTCATCGGCGTGAAACGTTAGGGGGAGGTGTACCTCGTTAGTGACGTCATGTCACCAAGGTATTCACCCCTCTTCCGTCCACCGCGCTCTTGAACGTGACGTCACGTCCGCTTGGGTCATTGTCGATATCGTTCCAGTGCCAATCCTTATTTGGGCAAAGCTACGCCCAGTGACCGGCGGCTCATTAACATAATGTGTTCTTTAAAGCCGTCGCGAGTTTATTGCGACGGGTTCAGCAATCACGGACATATGGGCGCAACATTAACATAATTTATTCACTCGATAATTTAGTTACGGAGCCGCACATTGTGGGAGGAGCGTGTCTCGTCCCCCGGAAGTGACGTCATGTAACCTGCTGCCGCGTGACGTAACGAGGTAACGGGAAGCTATCGCTTCCTGCACTGAAATCCGAGGTGAGAAATTCTCATTGCGATTGTGGTTGTTGTCGTGGTGGTTGTTGTTGTTTACCAAGGTAGAGCCTCTCTCTCGTAGGGATGTCAATTGAGTAGCAGCGAGCATGGGAATCGATGTCCAGGTTGGAACTTTACAACGCGGGGCCTAGCCACGCGGGGCCTTGCCTCCTGCCCTCGCCTGATTGCATTCACTTTAATTATCTCGCTTAAGTTTAATTTGTCTTCACCCGGCTCGCCACTTTGTAACTTTGTTTTATTGTCAATATTCACGCAGTTTTTATTTTTTTCACCAGGCCAAGCCCGCTTGAGCTGCTATACCGCTCTTGTTATCAGAAGCGACCTGCCCACAACAACACAAGGTGAGGCTTTGTCAACGTGTGTGAATGTTTTGACTTAAAACTTTGGTGACTGCAGGAATTAATATTCTTGGTTCTTTCGGTAAAGTCACGTAGATAGAAAATAAAATGAAAATAACACATAATAATTTATCTTTTTTTAAATGAAGCAAAACACCCCACAACGTTTCTATGGCAACATTAATGTTGAAGATGCGAGGGCTTACAGGAATATTTATGACATTTGCCCTCTCATTGCGTGCCATGACAGTGCTGTTTGCACAGTCACACATAGTCACTGTAAGATGTTTCTCTTGGTCGTGTTTTAGTTTGTTTTGCTTGTTGTGGTTGCACCCGATTCAAGAGCCGAATGGCTCACGGGACTATAACCAAAATAAATCAAACTGAAAATCAAAAAACTGAAACCGCGTGATGAATTTGGGAAAGTTTTTCACTGCATCTCCAAATATATATAAAAGGCAAAGTTGTGATTGTGTGTGTTGTCTGTTCAAAATGTTTAGCGTACTTCCCGACATGCAACAAACTGGAAATTTGCCATGTGGGTACTTTCCAGACTGTACACCATACAAACATTATACAAATACACTTTTGTGTTTTTTAGGGGGGGGAGCTCAATAATGTATAGATTTTTTGCACGGCAAGTGAGCTGTGACGTCAAATCTGTCACGTGACCCGCGCACGTGGAAGCGTCACGCATTGTAGTGTAGCGGTTAGCGTTGTCTGTGTGTCTGTGTGTGTGTGTGTCTGTGTGTGTCTGTGTGTGTGTCTGTGTGTGTGTCTGTGTGTGTAAGAGTAACACATTGTAGTGTAGCGGTTAGCGCTACGCCGCGCTACGAACCCGGCGACCCGAGTTCGATTCTCGCTCACGGCCACCACCGGCGACAATTATTTCAACCGCTTCTGGGTCTCCCCTAGGTCGACTCAGCCTAAAACGAGTAACTGCTGTGGTGTGAACATCGCCACTGGGGAGACAAAGGCGGCCGAACGTGGTGGATCCAAGTCCCGGTCGAAGCCGGGTAGTACACCTAGTCATGAATACATGAATGAATATAGACGTGTAAGTCACGTGTGACTGTATATATTCATTCCTCCATGGCTCGATACTGACGTGTAGATGGTGTGGATATTCTTATTTTCTGTCTGCAGCTCACGCTGGTCTGATGGAGCAAATGCACTCAGCACAGCAAGCCGGGACGACAAGTCAACAATGCGACCAGCCTGCATACAGCACGGATTGGACTGGAAATTTGACACAGCACCAGAGAACTCGCACAGGAGAGAAACCCCTCAAGTGCACTGTGTGTGACAAGGCATTTTCAGATTCATCGACTCTTAAAAAACACCAGAGAACACACACGGGAGAGAAACCCTTCAAGTGCACTGTGTGTGGGAAGGCATTTTCAGATTCATCGACTCTTAAAAAACACCAGAGAACACACACGGGAGAGAAACCCTTCAAGCGCAGTGTGTGTGTGAAGACATTTTCAGATTCATTTGCTCTTAAAACACACCAGAGAACACACACGGGAGAGAAACCCTTCAAGTGCAGTGTGTGTGTGAAGGCATTTTCACGGGCATCTGCTCTTAAAACACACCAGAGAACACACACGGGAGAGAAACCCTTCTTGTGCAGTGTGTGTGGGAAGACATTTTCTGATTCATCTGCTCTTAAAAAACACCAGAGAACACACACGGGAGAGAAACCCTTCAGGTGCAGTGTGTGTGGGAAGACATTTTCAGATTCATCTACTCTTAAAAAACACCAGAGAACACACACGGGAGAGAAACCCTTCAAGTGCAGTGTGTATGGGAAGGCATTTCCAGATTCATCTAATAAAACACCAGAGAACACACACGGGAGAGAAACCCTTCAAGTGCAGTGTTTGTGGGAAGACATTTTCACGGTCATCTGCTCTTAAAAAAACACCAGACAACACACACGGGAGAGAAACCCTTCAAGTACAGTGTGTGTGGGAAGGCATTTTCACAGTCATCCGGTCTTAAATCACACCAGAGAACACACACGGGAGAGAAACCCTTCAAGTGCAGTGTGTGTGGGAAGACATTTTCAGATTCATTTGCTCTTAAAACACACCAGAGAACACACACGGGAGAGAAACCCTTCAAGTGCAGTGTGTGTGGGAGGACATTTTCAGATTCCTCTACTTTTAAAAAAACACCAGAGAACACACGGGAGAGAAACCCTTCAAGTGCAGTGTGTGTGGGAAGGCATTTTCAGATTCATTTGCTCTTAAAACACACCAGAGAACACACACGGGAGAGAAACCCTTCAAGTGCAGTGTGTGTGGGAAGGCATTTTCAGATTCATCTCATCTTCAAAGACACCAGAGAACACACACGGGAGAGAAACCCTTCAAGTGCAGTGTGTGTGGGAAGGCATTTTCAGATTCATTTGCTCTTAAAACACACCAGAGAACACACACGGGAGAGAAACCCTTCAAGTGCAATGTTTGTGGGAAGGCATTTTCAGATTAATTTGCTCTTAAAACACACCAGAGAACACACATGGGAGAGAAACCCTTCAAGTGCAGTGTGTGTGGGAAGGCATTTTCAGATTCATCTCATCTTCAAAGACACCAGAGAACACACACGGGAGAGAAACCCTTCAAGTGCAGTGTGTGTGGGAAGGCATTTTCAGATTCATTTCCTCTTAAAACACACCAGAGAACACACACGGGAGAGAAACCCTTCAAGTGCAGTGTGTGTGGGAAGGCATTTTCAGATTCATCTCATCTTCAAAGACACCAGAGAACACACGGGAGAGAAACCCTTCAAGTGCAGTGTGTGTGGGAAGACATTTTCAGATTCATTTGCTCTTAAAACACACCAGAGAACACACACGGGAGAGAAACCCTTCAAGTGCAGTGTGTGTGGGAGGACATTTTCAGATTCATCTACTTTTAAAAAACACCAGAGAACACACACGGGAGAGAAACCCTTCAGGTGCAGTGTGTGTGGGAAGACATTTTCATGGTCATCTGCTCTTAAAACACACCAGAGAACACACACGGGAGAGAAACCCTTCAAGTGCAGTGTGTGTGTGAAGACATTTTCAGATTCATTTGCTCTTAAAACACACCAGAGAACACACACGGGAGAGAAACTCTTCAAGTGCAGTGTGTGTGTGAAGGCATTTTCTGATTCATCTGCTCTTAAAAAACACCAGAGAACACACGGGAGAGAAACCCTTCAGGTGCAGTGTGTGTGGGAAGACATTTTCAGATTCATCTAATAAAACACCAGAGAACACACACGGGAGAGAAACCCTTCAAGTGCAGTGTGTGTGTGAAGGCATTTTCACAGTCATCTGCTCTTAAAACACACCAGAAAACACACGGGAGAGAAACCCTTCAAGTGCAGTGTGTGTGGGAAGGCATTTTCACAGTCATCTGGTCTTAAATCACACCAGAGAACACACACGGGAGAGAAACCCTTCAAGTGCAGTGTGTGTGGGAAGACATTTTCAGATTCATTTGCTCTTTAAACACACCAGAGAACACACACGGGAGAGAAACCCTTCAAGTGCAGTGTGTGTGGGAGGACATTTTCAGATTCATCTACTTTTAAAAAACACCAGAGAACACACACGGGAGAGAAACCCTTCAAGTGCAGTGTGTGTGGGAAGGCATTTTCAGATTCATTTGCTCTTAAAACACACCAGAGAACACACACGGGAGAGAAACCCTTCAAGTGCAGTGTGTGTGGGAAGGCATTTTCAGATTAATTTGCTCTTAAAACACACCAGAGAACACACACGGGAGAGAAACCCTTCAAGTGCAGTGTGTGTGGGAAGGCATTTTCAGATTCATCTCATCTTCAAAGACACCAGAGAACACACACGGGAGAGAAACCCTTCAAGTGCAGTGTGTGTGGGAAGGCATTTTCAGATTCATTTCCTCTTAAAACACCAGAGAACACACACGGGAGAGAAACCCTTCAAGTGCAGTGTGTGTGGGAAGGCATTTTCAGATTCATCTCATCTTCAAAGACACCAGAGAACACACACGGGAGAGAAACCCTTCAAGTGCAGTGTGTGTGGGAAGACATTTTCAGATTCATTTGCTCTTAAAACACACCAGAGAACACACACGGGAGAGAAACCCTTCAAGTGCAGTGTGTGTGGGAGGACATTTTCAGATTCATCTACTTTTAAAAAACACCAGAGAACACACGGGAGAGAAACCCTTCAGGTGCAGTGTGTGTCCGAAGACATTTTCAGGTTCATTTGCTCTTAAAACACACCAGAGAACACACACGGGAGAGAAACCCTTCAAATGCAGTGTGTGTGGGAAGACATTTTCAGATTCATCTACTCTTAAAACACACCAGAGAACACACACGGGAGAGAAACCCTTCAGGCGCAGTGTGTGTGGGAAGACATTTTCATGGTCATCTGCTCTTAAAACACACCAGAGAACACACACGGGAGAGAAACCCTTCAAGTGCAGTGTGTGTGTGAAGACATTTTCAGATTCATTTGCTCTTAAAACACACCAGAGAACACACACGGGAGAGAAACCCTTCAAGTGCAGTGTATGTGTGAAGGCATTTTCACGGGCATCTGCTCTTAAAACACACCAGAGAACACACACGGGAGAGAAACCCTTCTTGTGCAGTGTGTGTGGGAAGACATTTTCTGATTCATCTGCTCTTAAAAAACACCAGAGAACACACACGGGAGAGAAACCCTTCAGGTGCAGTGTGTGTGGGAAGACATTTTCAGATTCATCTACTCTTAAAAAACACCAGAGAACACACACGGGAGAGAAACCCTTCCAGTGCAGTGTGTGTGGGAAGGCATTTTCAGATTCATCTCCTCTTAAAAAACACCAGAGAACACACACGGGAGATAAACCCTTCAAGTGCAGTGTGTGTGGGAAGACATTTTCAGATTCATGTAATCTTGTAATACACCAGAGAACACACACGGGAGAGAAACCCTTCAAGTGCAGTGTGTGCGTGAAGGCATTTGCACATTCATCAAATCTTCAAGTACACCAGCGAACACAGAAGCATCAGAAGATCCACAAGGAGAGGAGTTTGAAATCAGCTTGTGAAAGTCAAAGTGCCGCAATGAGCCCATCCCTCATGAAACAAGAACCGGAAGAAAATCCCAGCTTGGACACTTTTAAAGGTATCGAGGTGAAATATGAAGAGGTGATGGTGAAGAGCGAAGACGTGATGGTGAAAAGGGAAGAGGTGATGGTGAAGAGGGAAGAAGTGAAGGTGAAATGTGAAGATGAAGATGAAACTCCAAAATGGGACCTTCACATCGATGGAGGCAACGTGAAGCAGGAGGAGAATTCTGACTGTGAGGCAGAGCGAGGCAACTCCCAGCAGTTTGTGGAAGTGGAGGTGTGGGTGGACTTCCTCCGAGACAATCCAAAGTCAAGTGTAGACACGGTAGGTGTGTAAGCCAGAGACAATGTCGCTACAATAGATGCACCTTTGTCACAGGCCTTTAATGAAAAGAATGCGAAGTTGAACACTCAATTCCTAGGTTCAACCTGCAGAGTAAGAGCGAGCGGCCAGTCTTTGTGGACCTGTGGGTTGGGTCAATCTCTCACCAGGAGCGAGAGCCAATAAGCTCCCAAGCTTTCACGATGTTCTCATGATAATTGCTTTTACGCTTTGCTCGCTTAATCGCCTCGGCAACTCGGAGTTTTGTGTCGTACCTCATCTGAAACACTCAAAGAGCATCCCCAAGTAGCAGCTGCCCCTGTGTGGCACAAGGTGGTGGCCCTGCACTGGTCTGCATGTGGACAAGAGCCTGTCAGTAGGGGACGATGATTGATGTGTCATCTCAGTTGTGTAGTTTGTAGGCAATCTTGATTCGAAGCTTTCGTGACTGCAGGAATCCACACATAACAGATCACGGCGTTTAGATTGCAACACGAACAATCGTCATCAGGTGGGACAACCACAGCAATAGAAACTGCTGAAGTAGTAGGCGCCTACTCCAACAGTTTCTTCTTCTTGCTGCTGTGCTTGTCCCACCTGATGACGATTGCTTGTGTTGTCATCGAAACGCCGTGATCTATTATTTGTAGGCAATGTTTAGAATTTGTTACATTTTGACCCAGGCGCCAGCATGCAACGGCCTACTCGTTTTGAATGACACAACAATAGTACGGTGTACATACACTGTTAAGCAGACGGTGCGTATTTGTTAAATAACTTCTTGTTAATACGATGTAATGTGATGTAGTCAATTTCGCTGCAGTAATTCAATGTTAATATTCCCGTCAATGATTTAGAATGAATACTTGTCTGATTGTGCGCGTGCATGTAACATTTTGTATGAGGAACAAACATTGAATAAGTGATGTTAGGACAAAATGTGTGTGTGTTTGGAAGTAACCTGTAAAGAGAACTCGGGTGAGACCCGTTGTTCTTGTG
This sequence comes from Petromyzon marinus, assembly GCF_048934315.1. Taxonomy (NCBI): domain Eukaryota; kingdom Metazoa; phylum Chordata; class Hyperoartia; order Petromyzontiformes; family Petromyzontidae; genus Petromyzon; species Petromyzon marinus. Next base: position 5,041,925 of record NW_027423046.1, read on the forward strand.
ATACAGGTCAAACGGTACTTTTGTGTTTCACGAAGCGTCTGCCTCTGGAGCAACTCATTGTCTTTGAAATAGGGAGCACGCTCGGATCATTGATGTTACAAGGCATACCACTTGAAAGTTACACGTATAGGAGGAGGTTCATTCTCTACACCACGAATTGTAGTTTTGTCTTACGTGTTGACGTAGATTTTGTCTAACTGGGACTAGAAATGGTCCTTGCTGATTGACGTGTGGATGTTCGTACTTATCGGTTGAAGCAAACCCCACTGCTGTTGTTGAGACGCTGTGCACCAATAAGGGTCCAACATATTGACGGCCTTCAGGCCAGGAAAGTACCCCATGCTCCGTTTTGAAGTTTTAAAATGAAACATCTTTGAATTGTGTTGTGTTTTGAATTAGATGATTTTATTTCTTCATTAAAAGCTTGTATCAATTTACATCTGGAAGACTTCATTGAAAAGGACATTTCATGTGAATTTTCTCTCGTCATTAAGTAGATGGCCTTGCCGGGGGTTTGGTTCAATGCGGACACAAACAGTGTATACACACAGAGTACACACACAGTGTACACACACACAGTGTACACACACACAGTATACAGTGTACACACAGTGTACACAGTGTACACACACACTGTACACACAGTGTACATACAGTATATACACAGTGTACACAGGGTACACTGTATATACACAAAGTGTACACAGGGTACACACACAGTGTATATATACACACAGTGTACACACACACAGTGACACAGCGACACAGTGACACACAGTGACACAGTGTATACACAGTGTACACACACAGTGTACACACACAGTGTACACACACAGTGTACACACACACACAGTGTATACACAATAATGTCCACGTTGTTGCTGAGCTCACACACCCAAGGGAGGGAGCAATGAAAAATGAATCTAAATCAACTCCAACTCTGTGACGTCACCACTCTGCATTACTTCAGCGGCGTGAAACGCCAAAGGGAGGTGTACCTCGCTAGTGACGTCATGTCACCAAGGTATTCACCCCGACCCCCGTCCACCGCGCTCTTGAGCGTGACGTCACCTCCGCTCTGGTCACTGCCGATATCGTTCCAGTGGCAATCCTTATTTGGGCAAAGCTACGCCCAGTGACTGGTGGCTCATTAACGCACAGTTTATTGCGACGGTTTCTGCGCCCACGCCCCCATCCCTCGACTTATGGGCCGGCCTCATTAACATAATTTATTCAGTTACGGAGCCGCTCGTGGGAGGAAAGTGGCGTCATACTACTTCCTGCTGTCGCGAGGTAACAGGAAGCTGCCGTGTGCGCGCTTGCACTGAAATCCGAGGTGAGAAATTCTCATCGTTGTGGTGGTGGTGGTTGTGGTGGTTGTTGTTTACCAAGGTAGAGCCTCTCTCTCGTAGGGATGTCAGTTGAGTAGCAGCGAGCATGGGAATCGATGTCCAGGTTGGAACTTTACAACGCAGGGCCTAGCCACGCGGGGCCTTGCCTCCTGCCCTCGCCTGATTGCATTCACTTTAATTATCTTGCTTTAAGTTTAATTTGTCTTCACCCGGCTCGCCACTTTGAAACTTTGTTTTATTGTCAATATTCACGCAGTTTTTATTTTCTTTTGTTAGCAGGCCAAGCCCGCTTGAGCTGCTATACCGCTCTTGTTATCAGAAGCGACCTGCCCACAACAACACAAGGTGAGGCTTTGTCAACGTGTGTGAATGTTTTGACTTAAAACTTTGGTGACTGTAGGAATTAATATTCTTGGTTTATTCGGTAAAGTCACGTAGATAGAAAATAAAATAATAAAAATAAATGAAAAATAAATTTTTTTAAATAAAGCAAAAAACCCCCGACGTTTCGATCTCAACACAAGTGGTCTTTATCTTTATTAAATTTAATCTGTTATTTTTATTTTCTATCTACGTGACTTAACTGAAAGAACCAACAATACGTGCGTCAATGTCTATCGGTCAAAGTCGCTAAGCGCGTGCCGCTGTTGACTCTGAATGTGTGGAGGGGAACACCTTCACCACGGGGAGAGAGAGAGACAGAGACACGGATAGCCTCGGCTATGTTGATTGATCCTCGATTCATTACTTGGTGGAGTGAGGAAGAATTAATGCTGAGCAGATGAAGGTGGCCAGGCATGGTTCTGGTCACACCACCACCTGTTTACCCATGGCAGTGTGTGACAGTGTCAAATTTGTGTTTGCAGTAAAGTCTATTAACTCTGTTGAACACGAGGATATATAAAAACAATTGTAGTTTTGTCTTACGTGTTGATGCCACGTGATGTGTCGAAGGCTCTCTAACAGCTCACAGGACAGACCCAAGTGCTGTGTGCTCAATGAGATGACTGACAGGCACCACTGCACCGACTTGGTTTGGCCGACGCTCCGCTCGTTGTCGTGAGCGTCGCTCATCCGCCCTCCGTTGTTACTGGAGGGCGACTGCCTCCAACTGCCCAGCAGCGTGCTTCACGAGCCTCCTCCACAGAGGCCGATCTTGACACCGCTGGTACCGGTCATCGGCAAGTCCACTCAGCTGCACATCCTTCTGTACAGCATCAGTCCATACATCTTTAAGAGGGTTATCGAAATGCCATGCTACAGACAGATGGGCAGATATGAACGAACAGAGCTAATGCATTAACATCTCAACCTTGGTTGGAAAGCGTTAAAAAGGAATGTCTTATTTGACCTGAACTGCATATTGATTGATTTGCATGTAATTTCTAAGACAATGCAAATTTGGCCCAATATGTACAAATCTTTTCCACTAAGCATACATGTTCCAGGCAACGGTTATTCACCGTGAAACGCGATGCAGTTAAGGACAATAAAAAACAACTAATACAGAGATCGTGCACTCACATCAGTCTGGGTTAGCGCGTGAGAGGACCTCCTGTAATACTATGATCTTACCAGATACGGAGACAAATTGGCATTAATGCAGATTTGAGGCTATGCGGATGGCTTTGAACCCAAAGCACCCTTCAATGGTAATGCACATAATAGAGACATGCTTTGTTCACTTTTCTAAACCCATGCTTTTAAAATAATCTCAAGCAATTGTCTCTGCCAGTCATATTTCCTGATCTTATTGCACACACACACACACAAAGATCCCCCGTACAGCCTTCAACAGACTGCTGGGGCAAGTGCTGTTGGTGAGCTATAAACGCCGGCACACACAGCACTCGAGGGGGAGGGTGGCCAACACCGCACCGGGCCGCCTTTGTCTCCCCTGATATTTACACCACACTAGGAAGTCATTCAAGACTACATCGATGTAGGGAAAACCCAGGACTGGTTTAAATATCTGCCACTGTTGTGTGTCATGAGCAGGAATCCAATTTGGGTCACCGGGTTACAGAGTGCAGTGCGATAGCCACTAAATTACCGCTCCCCACTCGTACACAACAACAAGAACAAAGATCCCCGGTAGAGCATTAACAGACTCTAGGGGCAAGTGCTGTTAGCGAGCACCTATGAAGGCTGGCACGGCATACGAGGGGGGTGGGTAGCCAGCACCACGCCCGGCCACCTTTGTCTCCCGAGTGGCGATGCTCACACATCACACTGGGTACTCAGATTTAGGCTGAGTCGACCTAGGGATGGCCCAGGACCGGTTCAGATAATCGTCACTGGCGGTATTGGCTGTGAGCGGGAAACGATCCTGGGTCTCCGGGTTCGTAGCGCAGCGTAGCGTTAACTGCTGCCCTACCGCTCGTACAAAGATACGTTTAAACACGCGCACGCAAATACACATTCTGTTTGACTAACACTTCTTTCAAACCGTACGTAGCCAAACATTTCCGTTGTAGAGTTTGTGGATAATGTTTGGAATTACCACAATTTTGACCGTGACACCAACATGCAATGACCTGTGCGTTGTGAGTGACACAATACTCTGTTTGACATCCGCCGTGAAGCAGAACAGCGCATAATGTGGTGAACGTTACTGGGGTAGCCAGGTGTGCCTGTCGGATTTGAACTTTGAACCTCTGCAACAAATAGAGAATGCGCTACCATATTCCTGGTTCTAGTCACGTAGATAGAAAAAAAAATAAAAGAAAATATTTAAAAAATACAAATAAAAATAATAAATTTTTAAAAATAAATTGATGATAAGATGCCATGGGTCGACTGACTGAGATGACTGGCCAATGCACCGCCCGTACACACATAGTGTGTACGTACACACAATAATGTCCACGTTGTTGTTGCTGAGTTCACGCACCCAAGGGAGGGGGCAATGGAAAATGAATCTAAATCAACTTAAACTCCATCCCCGCTCTGTGACGTCACCACTCAGCATGACCTCAACGGCATGAAGTGCCAGCGGGAGGTGTACCTCGCTAGTGACGTCATGTCACCAAGGTATTCACACTCCCCCAACCCCGTCCACAGCGCTCTTGAGCGTGACGTCACCTCCGCTTGGGTCACTGCCGATATCAATCCAGTGCCAATCCTTATTTGGGCAAAGCTACGCCCAGTGACTGGCGGTTCATTGACATAATGTATTCGTTGAGGCCGTCGAGAGTTTATTGCGACGGGTTCAGCAGCCACGCCCCATCCCTCGACGTATGGCCTGGGCTCCTTAACATAATTTATTCAATTTTGATTTAAAGCTTTCGTGACTGCAGTAATTCATATTCTTAGTTTTTTTCGGTAAAGTCACGTTGAAGAGAAACAACAAAATAACAAAATATATATAAAACAATAAAAAATTCTCACGACGTTTCGACCATAACTCAAACGGTCATCATCAGGTGTGTCGGTTTGCATAAATTTATTTTAGAAAACGGCATATTTATTTATTTATTTATATAAAAATAACGTTTGCGTCACGCGCAACGATTGGCTGTTTGCCAGGACTAGTCCATCTATTTTTTGAAAAGAGGAGGGGGGAGACGAAATTTGTTTTTATGTATGCTGTCTGAAAGCCACTGTAAGCGTGAACAATCAATCAAGAACTGAAATGATTTATCAAATCTTTCCAATGATTGCTAAGATAGAATCCATCTTCTCGGTTGAAATTGTCTCTGTGTTTGTATATGTGGATAGCCTCATGAACGAATCTCTCATGGAAGCCAGATGGCTTACAAAGAACCTCCGTCTTGGAAAAGTCAATGGCATGTGAGCCTACTGAATTAGAACAATGATCCGCCACGGCCGAGGTGTTGGTCCTACCGTGTTTAAGGTCTGCTTTATGTTCACGAATGCGGTCCGAGATATGGCGTTTGGTTTCTCCAATGTAACTACTACCACAGAGGCAACTTAGTTTGTAGACACCAGGGTATTGTATGTCCGGAATCACATCTTTTACAGACGGAACCAGATCACGGATTTTATGTAATGTGTTGAAACGGACCTGGATCTTGTGTTTATTCAAGATTTTGGAGATCTTTTTTGTGATCCCAGCAATGTAGGGTAAAGTGATGGTTTTGAAAGGCTCCTCAAGAGGGTTCTTCTTCATGGTTTGAGTGATAGCTTTGCGGATTGTATAGTCGGAGTAACCATTAGCCCTAAGAGCTTGGTGTACGTGCTTGAGTTCACTGCTTATGTGTTCCTGGTCGGATATGCATTGGGCTCTATGATACAGAGTCTTGATGAGAGAATTCTTCTGTGATGGATGGTGGTGGGAATCCGGTTTCAGATAAGCATCCGTATGGGTAGCTTTCCTGTAGACAGAGTGGCTCATTGAACCATCAGGTCTCTTTTTAGAGACCTGATGGTTCAATGAGGAACACATAAGCAGTGAACTCAAGCACGTACACCAAGCTCTTAGGGCTAATGGTTACTCCGACTATACAATCCGCAAAGCTATCACTCAAACCATGAAGAAGAACCCTCTTGAGGAGCCTTTCAAAACCATCACTTTACCCTACATTGCTGGGATCACAAAAAAGATCTCCAAAATCTTGAATAAACACAAGATCCAGGTCCGTTTCAACACATTACATAAAATCCGTGATCTGGTTCCGTCTGTAAAAGATGTGATTCCGGACATACAATACCCTGGTGTCTACAAACTAAGTTGCCTCTGTGGTAGTAGTTACATTGGAGAAACCAAACGCCATATCTCGGACCGCATTCGTGAACATAAAGCAGACCTTAAACACGGTAGGACCAACACCTCGGCCGTGGCGGATCATTGTTCTAATTCAGTAGGCTCACATGCCATTGACTTTTCCAAGACGGAGGTTCTTTGTAAGCCATCTGGCTTCCATGAGAGATTCGTTCATGAGGCTATCCACATATACAAACACAGAGACAATTTCAACCGAGAAGATGGATTCTATCTTAGCAATCATTGGAAAGATTTGATAAATCATTTCAGTTCTTGATTGATTGTTCACGCTTACAGTGGCTTTCAGACAGCATACATAAAAACAAATTTCGTCTCCCCCCTCCTCTTTTCAAAAAATAGATGGACTAGTCCTGGCAAACAGCCAATCGTTGCGCGTGACGCAAACGTTATTTTTATATATATAAATAAATAAATATGCCGGTTTCAAAAATACATTTATGCAAACCGACACACCTGATGATGACCGTTTGAGTTATGGTCGAAACGTCGTGAGAATTTTTTATTGTTTTATATATATTTTGTTGTTTCTCTTCAACGTGACTTTACCGAAAAAACTAAGAATATAATTTATTCAGTTACAGAGCCGCTCTTTGTGGGAGGGGCGTATCTCTTACCCCGGAAGTGACGTCATGTTACCTGCTTACCCGCGTGACGTCGCGAGGTAACAGGAGGCTGCTGATCCGCGCTTGCACTGAAATTCGAGGTGAGAAATTCTCATGGTGGTGGTGGTTGTTATTGTTTACCAAGGTAGAGCCTCTCTCTCTCGTAGGGATGTCAGTTGAGTAGCAGCGAGCATGGGAATCGATGTCCAGGTTGGAACTTTACAACGCGGGGCCTAGCCACGCAGGGCCTTGCCTCCTGCCCTCGCCTGATTGCATTCACTTTAATTATCTCGCTTAAGTTTAATTTGTCTTCACCCGGCTCGCCACTTCGTAACTTTGTTTTATTGTAAATATTCACGCAGTTTTATTTTTTTCACCAGGCCAAGCCCGCTTGAGCTGCTATACCGCTCTTGTTATCAGAAGCGACCTGCCCACAACAACACAAGGTGAGGCTTTGTCAACGTGTGTGAATGTTTCGACTTAAAACTTTGGTGACTGTAGGAATTAATATTCTTGGTTCTTTCGGTAAAGTCACGTAGATAGAAAATAAAATAAAAATAAAATTACAAATTAAATAAAAAATTGAAAATGAAGCAAAAAACCCACGACGTTTCGATCGCAACACAAGTGGTCTTTATCCTATTAAATTTAATCTGTTATTTTTATTTTCTATCTAAGTGACTTTACTGAAAGAACCAACAATACGTGCGTCAATGTCTATCGGTCAAAGACGCTAAGCGCGTGCCGCTGTTGACTCTGAATGTGTGGAGGGGAACACCTTCACCACGGGGAGAGAGAGAGACAGAGACACGGATAGCCTCGGCTATGTTGATGATCCTCGATTCATTACTTGGTGGAGTGAGGAAGAATTAATGCTGAGCAGATGAAGGTGGCCAGGCATGGTTCTGGTCACACCACCACCTGTTTACCCATGGCAGTGTGTGACAGTGTCAAGTTTGTATTTGCAGTAAAGTCTATTAACTCTATTGCACACGGAGGTTATATCAAAACAATAGTTTATTTTTGTTTTCCTCTGGAACGCTTTGTAAGAATGGAAACACGAGGTGAACACAGCACACACATGCAGCTGAAGTCAGAACTCTTCATCCCAGCATTCAAGGACATCTGAGCCTGGATTCACACCTCTAAGTTGCGATTGAACATTAATTTCTGCATAACACAAATAGTATTGCTATGTCAGCTGAATTTAGCTCTCATAAATATTCCTTTTGTAGTCAGACAGCCGAAATTGTGTGCTTAGAGTTTTGGGTTAACATTCATCTTGAAGATATGAAGGCTTCCAGGCATATTAATGACATTTGCCCTCTCACTGTGTGCCATCACAGCCCGTGGAGAGAAACCCTTCAGGTGCACTCTGTGCGTGAAGGCATTTGCACGTTCATCAAATCTGATGAATTTGAGAAACTTTTCATTACATCATGAATATATTAATAAGTATAGACGTGTAAGTCACGTGTGCATTCCTCTGTGCCTGACGTGTAGATGGTGTGGATATTCTTTTTTTCTGTCTGCAGCTGACGCTTCCTCTGCAGATTTGGTCTGATGGAGCAAAGGCACTCAGCGCAGCTCGGTACGACAAGTCAACAATGCGACCAGCGTGCATACAGCACGGACCGGACTGGAAGTCTGACACGGCACCAGAGAAGCCACACAGGAGAGAAACCCTTCAAATGTACTGTGTGTGGGAAGGCATTTGCATGGCCATCAGTTTTTCAGACCCACCAGAGAACACACACGGGAGAGAAACCCTTCAGGTGCACGATGTGCGGGATGGCGTTTGCACAGTCATGTAATCTTGTAACACACCAGAGAACACACACGGGAGAGAAACCCTTCAAGTGCAGTGTTTGTGGGAAGACATTTTCAGGTTCATTTGTTCTTAAAACACACCAGAGAACACACACGGGAGAGAAACCCTTCAAGTGCACTGTGTGTGGGAAGGCGTTTGCACATTCATCTGATCTTGTAAAACACCAGAGAACACACACGGGAGAGAAACCCTTCAAGTGCAGTGTGTGCATGAAGGCATTTGCACAGTCATCTGCTCTTGTAACACACCAGAGAACACACACGGGAGAGAAACCTTTCAGGTGCACTCTGTGCGGGAAGGCGTTTGCACATTCATCAAATCTTCAAGTACACCAGAGAACACACGGGAGAGAAACCCTTCAGGTGCACTCTGTGCAGGAAGGCGTTTGCACAGAAACTACATATTCAAGTACACCAGAAAACACAAAAGCATCAGAAGATCCACAAGGAGTGGAGTCTGAAATCAGCTTGTGAAAGTCAAAGTGCCGCAATGAGCACATCCCTCATGAAACAAGAACCGGAAGAAAATCCCAGCTTGTGCACTTTTAAAGGTATCAAGGTGAAATATGAAGAGGTGAAGGTGAAATGTGAAGAAGTGATGGTGAAGAGCGAAGAAGTGAAGGTAAAATGTGAAGATGAAGATTCATCTCCAGAATGGGACCTTTACATTGATGAAAGCAACGTGAAGCAGGAGGAGAATTTTGACTGAGGCAGAGCGAGGCAACTCCCAGCAGTTTGTGGAAGTGGAGGTGTGGGTGGACTTCCTCCGAGACAATCCAAAGTCAAGTGGAGACCCGGTAGATGTGTAAGCCAGAGACGATGTCGCTCCAATAGATGCACCTTTGTCATAGGCCTTTAATGACAAAAATGTGAAGTTGAACACTCATTTCCTAGGTTCAACCTGCAGAGTAAGAGCGGCCAGTCTTTGTGGACCTGTGGGTTGGGTAGATCTCTAACCAGGAGCGAGAGACAAGTCCCCAAGCATTCACTATGGTATGATAATTGCATTTACACGGTGCTTGCTTAACCGCCTCAGCAACTCGGAGTTTAGTGTCTCATCACAAACACTCGAAGAGCATCCCAAAGTAGCAGCTGCCCCTATGTGGCACAAGGTGGTGGCCCTGCACCGGCCTGCATGTGGACAAGAGCCTGTCAGTAGGGGGCGATGATTGATGTGTCATCTCAGTTGTGTAGTTTGTAGGAAACGTTTAGAATTTGCTACATTTTCACTCAGACGCCAGCATGCAATGGCCTACTCGTTTTGAATGACAATAGTATGTTTTACATACACTGTGAAGCAGAATGTGCAACTTTTTTTAAAAGCTTCTTGTCAATACGATGTAACGTGATGCAGTATATTTCACTGCAGTAATCCAATTTTCTTAATATGCCTGTCAATAATTTAGAATGTATACTTGTCTGGTTTTGTGCATTCTTGTAACATTTGATCTGTAAGGGTCAAACATTGAATAAGTGATGTTAGGACAAAGTGTGCGTGTCTGTTTGGAAGTAACCTATACAGAGAACTCAGGTGGGACCCGTTGTTCTTGTGATACAGGTCAAATGGTGTTTTTGTGTTCCACAAAGCATCTGGAGCAACTCATTGTCTTTGAAATAGGTAGCACGCTTGGATCATTCATCAGTTACAAGGCATACCACTTGAAAGTTACACGTATAGGAAGAGGTACATTCTCTACAACACGAATTGTAGTTTTGTCTTACGTGTTGACGTAGATTTTGTCTAACTAGGACTAGAAATGCACCTTGCTGATTAACGTCTGGATGTTCGTACCTATCGTTTCAAGCAAACCCCACTGCTGTTGTTGAGACGCTGTGCACCAATAAGGGTCCGACACATTGAAGGCCTTCAGGCCAGGAAAGTCACAACATTTGCACACGAAGGACGCATTCACGCAAGTACCCCATGCTCCGTTTTGAAGTTTTAAAATGAAGCATCTTTGAATTGTGTTATGTTTTGAATTGGAAGATTTTATTTCTTCATTAAAAGCTTGTATCAATTTACATCTGGAAGACTTCATTGAAAAGGACATTTCGTGTGAATTTTCTCACGTCATTAAGTAGATGGCCTTGCCGGGGGTTCGGTTCGATGCGGACTTTCACCTGTTTGGGATCGCGGGATCGAGATAAGGCGACACGAAGCTGGCCGTGCGAGAAGACCGCCGTCTGCAGATCGATTCCAACGTAATCGAACGTCTGTCCCTGCGCCTCCGTCGTCCATGCAGGGGGTGCGTAGACTCATCACAGTGTGATGAGTCTATGGGTCTATATGATGAGTCTATGGGTCTCTGTGTGGTGATGAGTCTATGGGTCTCTGTGTGATGATGAGTCTATGAGTCTCTATGATGAGTCTTTGGGTCTCTATGTGATGACGATGAGTCTATGGGCCTCTATGTGATGATGAGACTATGGGTCTCTGTGTGATGAGTCTATGGGTCTCTATGATGAGTCTATGCTTCTCTATGATGAGTCTATGGGTCTCTGTGTGGTTAGTCTATGGGTCTCTGTGTGATGAGTCTATGGGTCTCTATGATGAGTTTATGGGTCTCTGTGTGTGATGATGAGTCTATGGGTCTCTATGTGTGATGATGAGTCTATGGGTCTCTATGATGAGTCTATGGGTCTCTATGTGATGATGATGAGTCGATGGGTCTCTATGATGAGTCTATGGGTTTCTATGATGAGTCTATGGGTCTCTGTGTGATGATGATGAGTCTATGGGTCTCTATGATGAGTCTATGGGTCTCTATGATGAGTCTAGGGGTCTCTATGATGAGTCTATGGGTCTCTGTGTGGTGAGTCTATGGGTCTCTGTGTGAGTGAGTCTATGGGTCTCTATGATGAGTCTATGGGTCTCTGTGTGAGTGAGTCTATGGGTCTCTATGATGAGTCTATGGGTCTCTGTGTGATGAGTCTATGGGTCTCTATGATGAGTCTATGGGTCTCTGTGTGATGATGATGAGTCTATGGGTCTCTATGATGAGTCTATGGGTCTCTATGATGAGTCTATGGGTCTCTGTGTGATGATGATGAGTCTATGGGTCTCTATGATGAGTCTATGGGTCTCTATGATGAGTCTAGGGGTCTCTATGATGAGTCTATGGGTCTCTGTGTGGTGAGTCTATGGGTCTCTGTGTGATGAGTCTATGGGTCTCTGTGTGATGATGAGTCTATGGGTCTCTGTGTGATGATGATGAGTCTATGGCTCTCTATGTTGACTCTATGGGTCTCTGTGTGATGAGTCTATGGGTCTCTATGATGAGTCTATGGGTCTCTATGATGAGTCTATGGGTCTCTATGTGATGATGAGTCTATGGGTCTCTGTGATGAGTCTGTAGAGGTGTTAACTACGCGCTGTTGCGTAACCTGCGTTGCCACCAGGGCAGTGCAGCATTACCCCTGGGTACAACGGTTGGGGTCAGTCGAGGTGAAACGGATCGTGGCCAGGGGTTGGTGCGAACCAATCAGACGGTTCCACGTGGGAATGTATGATTGGTTCTACCTGGCCACGAAGGGGTATAAGACGGGTGACCCAACGGACCTCGAGGAGTTCGCTCCCTGCACGAAGACAGAAGACTGGGCTGAAGCCTAACTAGGACCCTGGACCAGCCTTTCAGCCCTTCTAAGGGCTAAGGCTCGGCATACCCAGTGGTCAGGACCCACCGGGCCAGCGGTGGGTCAGATAGCCTCCCCTAGGTCCTAGCCGGAGGACTAGGATAGCGGTAGACGTGTGAGTCCCGCCAAGTCCAGAGGTTGTACCTCCTTAGGTATCAAGGAGGTTAGCGGTAGACGTGTGAGTCCCGCCAAGTCCGGAGGCTGTACCTCCCTAGGGTATCGGGTGAGGGGACCGAATATCCCTCTGTGTGTGTTAAGCGATGTATAAGGAAATAATACAATAAACAGAGTGTGCCTCCTAAAGAAGTCTGCTCGTCCTTACAACACTACAAGTCTATGGGTCTCTATGTGATGATGATGATGAGTCTATGGGTCTCTATGATGAGTCTATGGGTCTCTGTGTGATGATGATGAGTCTTTGGGTCTCTATGAGTCTATGGGTCTCTATGTGATGATGATGAGTCTATGGGTCTCTATTATGAGTCTATGGCTCTCTGTGATGAGTCTATGGGTTTCTGTGTGATGATGATAAGTCTATGGGTCTCTGTGATGAGTCTTTGGGTCTCTGTGTGATGATGATGAGTCTATGGGTCTCTGTGTGATGATGATAAGTCTATGGGTCCCTGTGATGAGTCTATGGGTCTCTATGATGAGTTTTTGGGTCTCTATGATGAGTCTATGGGTCTCTGTGTGATCATGATGAGTCTATGGGTCGCTATGATGAGTCTATGGGTCTCTGTGTGATGATGAGTCTATGGGTCTCTGTGTGATGATGATGAGTCTATGAGTCTCTGTGTGATGATAATGATGAGTCTATGGGTCTCTGTGTGATGATGAGTCTATGGGTCTCTGTGTGATGAGTCTATGGGTCTCTATGTGATGATGATGAGTCTATGGGTCTCTGTGTGATGAGTCTATGGGTCTCTATGTGATGATGATGAGTCTATGGGTCTCTATGATGAGTCTATGCGTCTCTATGTGATGATGATGAGTCTATGGGTCTCTTTGATGAGTCTGTGGGTCTCTATTTGATGAGTCTATGGGGCTCTATGATGAGTCTATGGGTCTCTATGATGAGTCTATGGGTCTATATGATGAGTCTATGTGTTTCTATGATGAGTCTATGGGTCTCTGTGTGATGAGTCTATGGGTCTCTATGATGAGTCTATGGGTCTCTGTGTGATGAGTCTATGGGTCTCTATGATGAGTCTATGGGTCTCTGTGTGAGTGAGTCTATGGGTCTCTATGATGAGTCTATGGGTCTCTGTGTGAGTGAGTCTATGGGTCTCTATGATGAGTCTATGGGTCTCTGTGTGATGAGTCTATGGGTCTCTATGATGAGTCTATGGGTCTCTGTGTGATGATGATGAGTCTATGGGTGTCTATGATGAGTCTATGGGTCACTATGATGAGTCTATGGGTCTCTGTGATGAGGATGATGACGAGTCTTTGGGTCTCTATTATGAGTCTATGGGTCTCTGTGATTAGTCTATGGGTTCCTGTGTGATGATGATAAGTCTATGGGTCTCTGTAATGAGTCTTTGGGTCTCTATGATGAGTCTATGGGTCTCTGTGTGATGATGAGTCTATGGGTCTCTGTGTGATGAGTCTATGGGTCTCTGTGTGATGATGATGAGTCTATGAGTCTCTGTGTGATGATGATGAGTCTATGGGTCTCTGTGTGATGATGAGTCTATGGGTCTCTGTGTGATGAGTCTTTGGGTCTCTGTGTGATGATGATGAGTCTATGGGTCTCATAGAGACTCATAGATACCCATAGACTCATCATCATCACACAAAGACCCATAGACTCATCATAGAGACCCATAGACTCATCATGATCACACAGATACCCATAGACTCATCATAGAGACCCATAAACTCATCATAGAGACCCATAGACTCATCACAGAGACCCATAGACTTATCATCATCACACAGAGACCCATAGACTCATCATCATCACACAGAGACCCATAGACTCATCATAGAGACCCATAGACTCATCATCATCACACAGAGACCCATAGACTCATCACACAGAGACCCATAGTCTCCTCACACAGAGACCCATAGACTCATTATAGAGACCCATAGACGCATCACACGAAGACCCATAGACTCACTATAGAGAGCCATAGACTCATCATAGAGACCCATAGACTCATCACACAGAGACCCATCGACTCATCATAGAGACCCATAGACTCATCATCTGTGTGAGTGAGTCTATGGGTCTCTATGATGAGTCTATGGGTCTCTGTGTGAGTGAGTCTATGGGTCTCTATGATGAGTCTATGGGTCTCTGTGTGATGAGTCTATGGGTCTCTATGATGAGTCTATGGGTCTCTGTGTGATGATGATGAGTCTATGGGTGTCTATGATGAGTCTATGGGTCACTATGATGAGTCTATGGGTCTCTGTGTGATGATGATGAGTCTATGGGTCTCTATGATGAGTCTATGGGTCTCTATGGTGAGTCTAGGGGTCTCTATGATGAATTCTAGATTTAAAGCTTTCGTGACTGCAAGGATCCATACTCTTTGGTTCTATTCGGTAAAGTCACGTAGGTAAATAATAAAACAACAATAATCACGACGTTTCGGCCACAACACAAGCGGCCTTCATCAGGTGAAGGGACGAGCCTGTCTGGAGGACAGCGCTGGAGTGGAAGAAGCCACGCTTAGATCACGACATTTAAGCTGTGTGAGAAGAAGAAGACCACGGGCTTTGACAAAGGAATTAGCATATAAATTAGCATTGAAATGGCTCATTGAAATAGCTAAGTTAAAGTATACACATCCGCAGAGGTGCCCCTTGACAAAGGAAATTAGCATAGAATTTAGCATTTAAATAGTTTAGTGATTAGCTAGTAACTGGTCACAGAAATAGCTATGTTAAAGTCAGAGTATATACATTCACCGAGGCACCTAGTACTCATCAAACAGGAGAATTTAGCGAAACAACCACGCTCAGACATCGGACCTGTGTGCGAGCAAAGAGGTGGTGTACGTGCCGGTGGACTTGCAGTTTGGCGAGGGGGGGGGGGGAACGGAGGGAGGGGGATTTTACCCATTGATGGTGTGAAATGGGAATTTATAAGAGCTGCGAAAGTTTGGGGTACCACTACTCGAAAAATATACTGTACCATTGAAATTAGTTTAATGTTTATGATGAGTCTATGTGTTTCTGTGTGGTGAGTCTATGGGTCTCTGTGTGATGAGTCTATGGGTCTCTGTGTGACGATGAGTCTATGAGTCTCTGTGTGATGATGAGTCTATGGGTCTCTATGTTGACTCTATGGGTCTCTGTGTGATGAGTCTATGGGTCTCTATGATGAGTCTATGGGTCTCTATGATGAGTGTATGGGTCTCAATGTGATGATGAGACCCATAGACTCATCATCATCACACAGAGACCCATAGACTCATCACACAGAGACCCATAGTCTCCTCACACAGAGACCCATAGACTTATTATAGAGACCCATAGACTCATCACACGAAGACCCATAGACTCACCATAGAGACCCATAGACTCATCATAGAGACCCATAGATTCATCACACAGAGACCCATCGACTCATCATAGAGACCCATAGACTCATCATAGAGATCCATAGACTCATCATCACACAGAGACCCATAGACTCATCATCATCACACAGAGACCCATAGACTCATCATAGAGACCCATATACTCATCATCATCATCACACAGAGACCCATAGACTCATCATCATCACACAGAGACCCATAGACTCATCATAGAGACCCATAGACTCATCATCATCACACAGAGACCCATATACTCATCACACAGAGACCCATAGACTCATCATCATCACACAGAGACCCATAGACTCATCATAGAGACCCATAGACTCATCATCATCACACAGAGACCCATAGACTCATCATCACACAGAGACCCATAGACTCATCATCATCATCACACAGAGACCCATAGACTCATCATAGAGACCCATAAATCGACATCGGATTCGCGGGTTTAGAGCCCGCGGTTCGCGGTGCGTGGCGAGCGCGACATGCACCGCCTCCCTCCGAGGTGGCCGCCACCGCACGCACGCAAGCATGCACCATCTTTAATCGAGCGCTCTTTCCGATTCCAATAACCGCGATTGAGAATCGGCAGGCCGATTCACTCGACGTCGATTTCAATCGACGGCGGATAGGACCATCGCAAGCGTTTGGTTCGAATCGATTATTCTGCTCTTCTTCCTACCCTACCCCTCAGCACAAATCGAACACGTCAACTCGCTCAACTTCCCCCCATCGATTATCGATTGTTTTAAATAATCGAAATCGCGGTCGTGTTTTCTTCAGGCGGAGAATCGATTCCTCGGGTTACCTGTTTTCCTCCTCACCCCATCCCTTCCCGCCGATGACGTCACCGCTCCCACCACTCTATAAGGAACCCCTCCCCCTTCCCCCCACGCGCGCACACCCCCCCCCCCCGCAACATCCCTTACCCAAATATGGGCAAATAGGCGTGTCTCCCTAACCCACCTCTCCACGCCCACTTCCGGCGCGACACGGCTCTCCCATTGGTCGATGTGTGGGTGCGAAAAGAGGGGGGGGGTGGGGGCCCAAGAGTGAGGATTGTGCGAGGGAGGGGGGCCGAGAAGGGGGGGCGAAAGAGGGGGCGGGGCGAGAAAGAGGGGGCGGGGCGAGCGAGCGTGGATGGGCGGGGCGAGAGAGTGGTGGGCGGGGCGAATAAAAATGAAGGGGGGGGAGCGAGTGAGAGAGAGGGGCGGGTGCGGGCGAGAGAAGGGGGGAGGGGAGGGGCCGACGTTGCCCCTAACAACCGCGAGGCGCCCGCGCATGCGCAGTGAGGCCGAGGAGGGAATTTTGAAACGGTTGGACGGTGTGAGAGGCTTACACGACACCAAAGAAACTCGACGCTTTTTTTATTTTATTAAAATAAAAATTAAAGTTATAATCGTTACGATCGTTTACTTTTACATCGTCAACTACTTCGTGAGGCGCGTGAAACCGATAGGCGTTCTAAAAACAGCAACAAAAAACGGACTAAATAATGTAACTTTTTGTGTGTTTCGATTAGGTGTGTGAATATCTTGTTGAAGTGTTTATTTAATTACTAATTTGTGTATTTGTGTGTGTATATACGGATGTAGAATCGTCCGCTATTTAATCTGAGGGGAATTTTATTTTACTTTTAAAAAATAAAGTGTTACATTTTTATTTTATTTATTTTTATTTAATTTTGTTTCATTTTAAATTAACCATCGGGTTCGCTACGCACGGAAAGTTCGGGTGAGTACTGTGTGAGTGTGTGCACCTAGCCTTGCACCAGCACTGTGTGTGTATGTCAGTGTATGTCAGTGTGTCAATGTGTCAAGGTGTGTGTGTGTCAGTGTCAGTGTGTGTCAGTGTGTGTGTCAATGTGTGTCTGTGTGTGTGTGTCAATGTGTGTGTGTGTCTGTGTCTCAGTGTCTGTGTGTGTAAATGTGTGTCAGTGTGTGTGTGTCAGTGTGTGTGTGTGTCAGTGTGTGTGTGTGTCAGTGTGTGTGTCAGTGTGTGTGTCTCAGTGTGTGTGTGTCAATGTGTGTCAGTGTGTGTGTGTCAGTGTGTGTGTGTCAGTGTGTGTGTCAGTGTGTGTGTCTCAGTGTGTGTGTGCCAATGTGTGTCAGTGTGTGTGTGTCAGTGTCTGTGTGTGTCTGTGTGTGTGTGTCAGTGTGTGTGTGTCAGTATCTGTGTGTGTCTGTGTGTGTGTCAGTGTGTGTGTCAGTATCTGTGTGTGTGTGTCAGTGTCTGTGTGTGTGTGTCAGTGTGTGTGTCAGTGTCTGTATCAGTGTGTGTGTCTGTGTGTCAGTGTGTGTCAGTGTATGTGTGTGTGTCTGTGTGTCAGTGTGTGTGTGTCTGTGTGTGTGTGTCAGCGTGTGTGTTTGTCTGTGTGTGTGTCAGTGTGTGTGTGTCAGTGTGTGTGTGTCAGTGTCTGTGTGTGTGTCAGTGTGTGTCAGTGTGTGTCAGTGTCTGTGTGTGTCAGTGTGTCAGTGTGTGTGTGTCTGTGTGTCAGTGTGTGTCTGTGTGTGTGTGTCAGTGTGTGTGTGTCAGTGTGTGTCAGTGTATGTGTGTGTGTCTGTGTGTGTGTCTGTGTGTCAGTGTGTGTCAGTGTACGTGTGTGTGTCAGTGTGTGTGTGTCAGTGTGTGTGTGTCTGTGTGTGTGTCTGTGTGTCAGTGTATGTGTGTGTGTCAGTGTGTGTGTCTGTGTGTGTGTGTCAGTGTATGTCAGTGTCTGTGTGTGTGTGTCAGTGTGTGTCAGTGTCTGTGTGTGTGTGTCAGCGTGTGTGTTTGTCTGTGTGTGTGTCAGTGTGTGTGTGTCAGTGTCTGTGTTTGTGTGTCAGTGTGTGTCAGTGTGTGTCAGTGTCTGTGTGTGTGTCAGTGTGTGTGTATGTGTGTCAGTGTGTGTCTGTGTGTGTGTCAGTGTGTGTGTGTGTCAGTGTCTGTGTGTGTGTCAGTGTGTGTGTGTCAGTGTGTGTCAGTGTGTGTGTGTCAGTGTGTGTGTGTCTGTGTGTGTCAGTGTCTGTGTGTGTGTCAGTGTGTGTGTCTGTGTGTCAGTGTCTGTGTGTGAGTGTCAGTGTGTGTGTCAGTGTGTGTCAGTGTCTGTGTGTGTGTCAGTGTCTGTGTGTGTCAGTGTCTGTGTGTATCAGTGTGTGTGTGCCTGTGTGTGTGTCAGTGTCTGTGTGTGGCAGTGTCTGTGTGTGTCAGTGTCTGTGTGTGTCAGTGTCTGTGTGTCAGTGTCTGTGTGTGGAAGAGGAAGTCACCCCCTGTGAGTGGCTGGCTGAGGTGCCATCTGTTGAGGAAGTACTGAAGGCGATCCAGAGTCTGAGACCAGGAAAGGCAGCGGGCAGAGATGATCTCCCAAGCGAAATGCTGACGGAGGATGGCTTTTGTGCAAAGACTGCCCTATATGATATCATAACAACAGTCTGGACCACTGGACGGGTTCCGCAGAATTGGAAGGATGCCCTGGTGGTCCCCCTCTTTAAGAAGGGGGACCGCACAGACTGTAACAACTACAGAGGCATCTCACTCCTCAGTGTGTCGGGAAAGGTCCTGGCAAGGATTATTCAGCATCGCCTTGCCAGGCACGCTGAGGAGAGGCTTGTGGAGCCCCAATGCGGTTTCAGGAAAGGGCGGTCCTGCACAGATGCCATATTTTCTGTCCGTCTGCTACAGCAGAGGTGTAGGGAATTCCAGCAAGACCTACATCTCTGCTTTATTGACCTGGTCAAGGCCTATGATACCATCAGTAGGCCTGGGCTCTGGGTTGTTCTTCGTGCTTTTGGAGTCCCTGACACCCTGCTCACAATCATTAAGGACCTTCATGATGGTGAGCGAGCCCGGGTAAAACTACGTGGCTGGAAGTCAGAGCCATTCCCTGTTAACCTTGGGGTGCAACAGGGATGTCCTCTGGCTCCCACATTATTTAACATCTATTTTGACCACGTAGTTCGTGAAGCCTTCAATAGCTGTACCGGCGAAGTCTCCATTTGGTACAGATATAATGGGAGGCTGATCGATGCCCGGGTGCGGTCAAGGGATGGCTCCCTTTTGGTCAACCACGTTATGTATGCCGATTTGGTAATTGCTGCTCATTCAGAGGAGGAGTTGGAGACGCTACTGCTGAGACTGGAGCGTGCCACTAAGAGGTGGGGCCTTACCATCAGCCCCATCAAAACTAAGCACCTGCCTGGGTATTTTGTACCATCAGACACTCCACCCCCACAACTCCCAAACGGTGATGGGGCAGTTGTGGAGAGAGTGGAGAGTTCCCCATACCTGGGCAGTGTGCTTATGACCGGCTCCAGTTTAACAGCAGAGGTCTCACTCCGAATCAGTCGAGCGGCATGATCTTGTCATCGGCTGCGTAACGCTGTGTGGAAGCTACCTGGTTTGTCGCTCCGCACTAAGCTTCAGGTCTTCTCGGCCACGATCATTCCCTCCCTTCTCTACGCTTGCGAAACGTGGACCCCTCTAATGGAGCATCTTTGCCGGTTAGAAACATTTAGGCTGGCCTGCCTACGTTCCATCCTGGGTTTAACCAGGCTGGATTGTGTGAGAAGCTCACAAATCCTTGAAATAGCTGGGCAAAGTCCCATCGGTGAGCTCCTCCGGCAGGCAAGGCTGCGATGGCTGGGTCATGGAGCCCGCATGCCCAGCCACCGCATGCCGAAACAGCTTTTGTTCGGCCGGATCGAGGGGGCTAAACAGGCGCGGCACGGGCTAGAGAAGAGATGGAGTGATGTGGTACAGGAGGACGTGGAGCTGAGTGGACTTGCCGATGACTGGTACCAGCGGTGTCAAGATCGGCCTCTGTGGAGGAGGCTCATGAAGGACGCTGCTACTGGGCAGTTGGAGGCAGTCGCCCTCCAACAACAACGGAGGGCGGAGGAGTGATGCTCACAACAACGAGCGGAGCGCCGGGTGGCTAAAGCACAGCAGGTTGGCACAGTAGGGGGCACAGGTAGTGCATCAGCCACAGTCATTTCAGTCAGTCGACCCGTGGCACCTGCTGGGTCTGCCCCGTGACCTCCTGCCAGCGGGCGTTCGACACTTCACGTGGTAGCCTCAAGGTGCACGTGGCCTGGCACAAGCGTCGTGGTGACGTCACCACCACTCAGTGGCGAATGGTGCTTGTTGTTGTTGTGCAGGCGATATCGTGCTTCGTAATAACAAGGTGCCCTCTACAAATACCGTCTCCAAAGCCACTGCACTGCAGATGTATCGCTGGGCCCACAGACTTAACGCCGGACCCATAGACATAACGATGGACCCACAGACTTAACGCTGGACCCACAGACTTAACGCCGGACCCATAGAATTAACGCTGGGTCCATAGACTTAACGCTGGACCCACAGACTTAACGATGGACCCACAGACTTAACGCTGGACCCACAGACTTAACGCTGGGCCCACAGACTTAACGCTGGACCCATAGACTTAACGCTGGGCAGATAGACTTAACGCTGGGCCCACAGACTTAACGCTGGGCCCATAGACTTAACGCTGGACCCACAGACTTAACGCTGGACCCATAGACTTAACGATGGACCCATAGACTTAACGATGGACCCATAGACTTAACGCTGGGCCCATAGACTTAACGCTGGCCCCACAGACTTAACGCTGGACCCACAGACTTAACGATGGACCCATAGACTTAACGATGGACCCATAGACTTAACACTGGGCCCATAGACTTAACGCCGCACCTATAGACTTAACGATGGACCCATAGACTTAACGATGGACCCACAGACTTAACGATGGACCCACAGACTTAACGCTGGACCCATAGACTTAACGCTGGACCCATAGACTCTACGCTGCACCCATAGGCTTAACGCTGGACCCATAGACTTAACGCTGGACCCACAGACTTAATGCTGGGCCCACAGACTCTACACTGCACCCACAGACTTAACGATGGACCCATAGACTTAACGATGGACCCACAGACTTAACGCTGGACCCACAGACTTAACGCTGGGCCCATAGACTTAACGCTGGACCCACAGACTTAACGCTGGACCCATAGACTTAACGATGGACCCATAGACTTAACGATGGACCCATAGACTTAACGCTGGGCGCATAGACTTAACGCTGGCCCCACAGACTTAACGCTGGACCCACAGACTTAACGATGGACCCATAGACTTGACGATGGACCCATAGACTTAACACTGGGCCCATAGACTTAACGCCGCACCTATAGACTTAACGATGGACCCATAGACTTAACAATGGACCCACAGACTTAACGATGGACCCATAGACTTAACGATGGACCCATAGACTCTACACTGCAACATTGACGTAACGCTGGGCCCATAGACTTAACGATGGACCCATAAACTTAACGCTGGACCCATAGACTCTACACTGCACCCACAGACTTAACGATGGACCCATAGACTTAACGATGGACCCACAGACTTAACGATGGACCCACAGACTTAACGCCGCACCCATATACTTAACGCTGGACCCACAGACTTAACGCTGGACCCATAGACTTAACGCCGCACCCATAGACTCTACACTGCACCCACAGACTTAACGATGGACCCACAGACTTAACGCTGGACCCATAGACTTAACGATGGACCCATAGACTTAACGCCGCACCCATAGACTCTACACTGCACCCACAGACTTAACGATGGACCCATAGACTTAACGATGGACCCATAGACTTAACGCTGGGCCCATAGACTTGACGCCACACCTATAGACTTAACGATGGACCCATAGACTTAACGCTGGACCCACAGACTTAACGCTGGACCCATAGACTTAACGCTGGACCCATAGACTTAACGCTGGACCCACAGACTTAACGCTATGCCCACAGACTTAACGATGGACCCACAGACTTAACGCTGGACCCATAGACTTAACGCTGGACCCATAGACTTAACGCTGGACCCACAGACTCTACACTGCACCCATAGACTTACCGCTGGACCCATAGACTTCACGCTGGACCCATAGACTTCACGCTGGACCCATAGACTTAACGATGGACCCATAGACTTAACGCTGGACCCACAGACTCTACACTGCACCCATAGACTCTACACTGCACCATTGACGTAACGCTGGGCCCATAGACTTAACGCTGGACCCACAGACGTAACTCTGGGCCCATAGACTTAACGCTGGGCCCACAGACTTTACACTGCACCCACAAACTTAACGATGGACCCATAGACTTAACGATGGACCCACAGACTTAACGATGGACCCACAGACTTAACGCAGCACCCATATACTTAACGCTGGACCCACAGACGTAACGCTGGACCCATAGACTTAACGCTGGGCCAACAGACTTAACGCTGGGCCCACAGACTTAACGATGGACCCATAGACTTAACGCTGGGCCCATAGACTTAACGCTGGGCCCACAGACTTTACACTGCACCCACAGACTTAACGATGGACCCGTAAACTTAACGCTGGACCCATAGACTCTACACTGCCCCCACAGACTTAACGATGGACCCATAGACTTAACGCAGCACCCATATACTTAACGCTGGACCCACAGACGTAACACTGGAACCATAGACTTAACTCTGGGCCCACAGACTTAACGCTGGGCCCACAGACTTAACGATGGACCCATAGACTTAACGCTGGGCCCATAGACTTAATGCTGGGCCCACAGACTTTACACTGCACCCACAGACTTAACGATGGACCCATAAACTTAACGCTGGACCCAAAGACTCTACACTGCCCCCACAGACTTAACGATGGACCCATAGACTTAACGATGGACCCACAGACTTAACGATGGACCCACAGACTTAACGCCGCACCCATAGACTCTACACTGCACCCACAGACTTAACTATGGACCCACAGACTTAACGCTGGACCCATAGACTTAACTATGGACCCATAGACTTAACGCCGCACCCATAGACTCTACACTGCACCCACAGACTTAATGATGGACCCATAGACTTAACGATGGACCCATAGACTTAACGCTGGGCCCATAGACTTGACGCCACACCTATAGACTTAACGATGGACCCATAGACTTAACGCTGGACCCACAGACTTAACGCTGGACCCATAGACTTAACGCTGGACCCATAGACTGAACGCTGGACCCACAGACTTAACGCTAGGCCCACAGACTTAACGATGGACCCACAGACTTAGCGCTGGACCCATAGACTTAACGCTGGACCCATAGACTTAACGCTGGACCCACAGACTCTACACTGCACCCATAGACTTAGCGCTGGACCCATAGACTTCACGCTGGACCCATAGACTTCACGCTGGACCCATAGACTTAACGATGGGCCCATAGACTTAACGCGGGACCCACAGACTCTACACTGCACCCATAGACTCTACACTGCACCATTGACGTAACGCTGGGCCCATAGACTTAACGCTGGACCCACAGACGTAACTCTGGGCCCATAGACTTAACGCTGGGCCCACAGACTTTACACTGCACCCACTGACTTAACGATGGACCCATAGACTTAACGATGGACCCAAAGACTTAACGATGGACCCACAGACTTAACGCAGCACCCATATACTTAACGCTGGACCCACAGACGTAACGCTGGACCCATAGACTTAACGCTGGGCCAACAGACTTACCGCTGGGCCCACAGACTTAACGATGGACCCACAGACTTAACGCTGGACCCACAGACTTAACGCCGCACCCATATACTTAATGCTGGACCCACAGACTTAACGCTGGACCCATAGACTTAACGCCGCACCCATAGACTCTACACTGCACCCACAGACTTAACGATGGACCCACAGACTTAACGCTGGACCCATAGACTTAACGATGGACCCATAGACTTAACGCCGCACCCATAGACTCTACACTGCACCCACAGACTTAACGATGGACCCATAGACTTAACGATGGACCCATAGACTTAACGCTGGGCCCATAGACTTGACGCCACACCTATAGACTTAACGATGGACCCATAGACTTAACGCTGGACCCACAGACTTAACGCTGGACCCATAGACTTAACGCTGGACCCATAGACTTAACGCTGGACCCACAGACTTAACGCTAGGCCCACAGACTTAACGATGGACCCACAGACTTAACGCTGGACCCATAGACTTAACGCTGGACCCATAGACTTAACGCTGGACCCACAGACTCTACACTGCACCCATAGACTTACCGCTGGACCCATAGACTTCACGCTGGACCCATAGACTTCACGCTGGACCCATAGACTTAACGATGGGCCCATAGACTTAACGCTGGACCCACAGACTCTACACTGCACCCATAGACTCTACACTGCACCATTGACGTAACGCTGGGCCCATAGACTTAACGCTGGACCCACAGACGTAACTCTGGGCCCATAGACTTAACGCTGGGCCCACAGACTTTACACTGCACCCACAAACTTAACGATGGACCCATAGACTTAACGATGGACCCACAGACTTAACGATGGACCCACAGACTTAACGCAGCACCCATATACTTAACGCTGGACCCACAGACGTAACGCTGGACCCATAGACTTAACGCTGGGCCAACAGACTTAACGCTGGGCCCACAGACTTAACAATGGACCCATAGACTTAACGCTGGGCCCATAGACTTAACGCTGGGCCCACAGACTTTACACTGCACCCACAGACTTAACGATGGACCCATAAACTTAAGGCTGGACCCATAGACTCTACACTGCCCCCACAGACTTAACGATGGACCCATAGACTTAACGCAGCACCCATATACTTAACGCTGGACCCACAGACGTAACACTGGAACCATAGACTTAACTCTGGGCCCACAGACTTAACGCTGGGCCCACAGACTTAACGATGGACCCATAGACTTAACGCTGGGCCCATAGACTTAATGCTGGGCCCACAGACTTTACACTGCACCCACAGACTTAACGATGGACCCATAAACTTAACGCTGGACCCAAAGACTCTACACTGCCCCCACAGACTTAACGATGGACCCATAGACTTAACGATGGACCCACAGACTTAACGATGGACCCACAGACTTAACGCCGCACCCATAGACTCTACACTGCACCCACAGACTTAACTATGGACCCACAGAGCTGGACCCATAGACTTAACTATGGACCCATAGACTTAACGCCGCACCCATAGACTCTACACTGCACCCACAGACTTAATGATGGACCCATAGACTTAACGATGGACCCATAGACTTAACGCTGGGCCCATAGACTTAACGCTGGACCCACAGACTTAACGCTGGACCCATAGACTTAACGCTGGACCCATAGACTTAACGCTAGGCCCACAGACTTAACGATGGACCCACAGACTTAGCGCTGGACCCATAGACTTAACGCTGGACCCATAGACTTAACGCTGGACCCACAGACTCTACACTGCACCCATAGACTTACCGCTGGACCCATAGACTTCACGCTGGACCCATAGACTTCACGCTGGACCCATAGACTTAACGATGGGCCCATAGACTTAACGCTGGACCCACAGACTCTACACTGCACCCATAGACTCTACACTGCACCATTGACGTAACGCTGGGCCCATAGACTTAACGCTGGACCCACAGACGTAACTCTGGGCCCATAGACTTAACGCTGGGCCCACAGACTTTACACTGCACCCACAGACTTAACGATGGACCCATAGACTTAACGATGGACCCAAAGACTTAACGATGGACCCACAGACTTAACGCAGCACCCATATACTTAACGCTGGACCCACAGACGTAACGCTGGACCCATAGACTTAACGCTGGGCCAACAGATTTAACGCTGGGCCCACAGACTTAACGATGGACCCACAGACTTAACGCTGGACCCACAGACTTAACGCCGCACCCATATACTTAACGCTGGACCCACAGACTTAACGCTGGACCCATAGACTTAACGCCGCACCCATAGACTCTACACTGCACCCACAGACTTAACGATGGACCCACAGACTTAACGCTGGACCCATAGACTTAACGATGGACCCATAGACTTAACGCCGCACCCATAGACTGTACACTGCACCCACAGACTTAACGATGGACCCATAGACTTAACGATGGACCCATAGACTTAACGCTGGGCCCATAGACTTGACGCCACACCTATAGACTTAACGATGGACCCATAGACTTAACGCTGGACCCACAGACTTAACGCTGGACCCATAGACTTAACGCTGGACCCATAGACTTAACGCTGGACCCACAGACTTAACGCTAGGCCCACAGACTTAACGATGGACCCACAGACTTAACGCTGGACCCATAGACTTAACGCTGGACCCATAGACTTAAAGCTGGACCCACAGACTCTACACTGCACCCATAGACTTACCGCTGGACCCATAGACTTCACGCTGGACCCATAGACTTCACGCTGGACCCATAGACTTACCGATGGGCCCATAGACTTAACGCTGGACCCACAGACTCTACACTGCACCCATAGACTCTACACTGCACCATTGACGTAACGCTGGGCCCATAGACTTAACGCTGGACCCACAGACGTAACTCTGGGCCCATAGACTTAACGCTGGGCCCACAGACTTTACACTGCACCCACAAACTTAACGATGGACCCATAGACTTAACGATGGACCCACAGACTTAACGATGGACCCACAGACTTAACGCAGCACCCATATACTTAACGCTGGACCCACAGACGTAACGCTGGACCCATAGACTTAACGCTGGGCCAACAGACTTAACGCTGGGCCCACAGACTTAACAATGAACCCATAGACTTAACGCTGGGCCCATAGACTTAACGCTGGGCCCACAGACTTTACACTGCACCCACAGACTTAACGATGGACCCATAAACTTAACGCTGGACCCATAGACTCTACACTGCCCCCACAGACTTAACGATGGACCCATAGACTTAACGCAGCACCCATATACTTAACGCTGGACCCACAGACGTAACACTGGAACCATAGACTTAACTCTGGGCCCACAGACTTAACGCTGGGCCCACAGACTTAACGATGGACCCATAGACTTAACGCTGGGCCCATAGACTTAATGCTGGGCCCACAGACTTTACACTGCACCCACAGACTTAACGATGGACCCATAAACTTAACGCTGGACCCAAAGACTCTACACTGCCCCCACAGACTTAACGATGGACCCATAGACTTAACGCTGGACCCATAGACTTAACGCTGGACCCACAGACTTAACGCTAGGCCCACAGACTTAACGATGGACCCACAGACTTAGCGCTGGACCCATAGACTTAACGCTGGACCCATAGACTTAACGCTGGACCCACAGACTCTACACTGCACCCATAGACTTACCGCTGGACCCATAGACTTCACGCTGGACCCATAGACTTCACGCTGGACCCATAGACTTAACGATGGGCCCATAGACTTAACGCGGGACCCACAGACTCTACACTGCACCCATAGACTCTACACTGCACCATTGACGTAACGCTGGGCCCATAGACTTAACGCTGGACCCACAGACGTAACTCTGGGCCCATAGACTTAACGCTGGGCCCACAGACTTTACACTGCACCCACAGACTTAACGATGGACCCATAGACTTAACGATGGACCCAAAGACTTAACGATGGACCCACAGACTTAACGCAGCACCCATATACTTAACGCTGGACCCACAGACGTAACGCTGGACCCATAGACTTAACGCTGGGCCAACAGACTTAACGCTGGGCCCACAGACTTAACGATGGACCCACAGACTTAACGCTGGACCCACAGACTTAACGCCGCACCCATATACTTAACGCTGGACCCACAGACTTAACGCTGGACCCATAGACTTAACGCCGCACCCATAGACTCTACACTGCACCCACAGACTTAACGATGGACCCACAGACTTAACGCTGGACCCATAGACTTAACGATGGACCCATAGACTTAACGCCGCACCCATAGATTCTACACTGCACCCACAGACTTAACGATGGACCCATAGACTTAACGATGGACCCATAGACTTAACGCTGGGCCCATAGACTTGACGCCACACCTATAGACTTAACGATGGACCCATAGACTTAACGCTGGACCCACAGACTTAACGCTGGACCCATAGACTTAACGCTGGACCCATAGACTTAACGCTGGACCCACAGACTTAACGCTAGGCCCACAGACTTAACGATGGACCCACAGACTTAACGCTGGACCCATAGACTTAACGCTGGACCCATAGACTTAACGCTGGACCCACAGACTCTACACTGCACCCATAGACTTACCGCTGGACCCATAGACTTCACGCTGGACCCATAGACTTCACGCTGGACCCATAGACTTAACGATGGGCCCATAGACTTAACGCTGGACCCACAGACTCTACACTGCACCCATAGACTCTACACTGCACCATTGACGTAACGCTGGGCCCATAGACTTAACGCTGGACCCACAGACGTAACTCTGGGCCCATAGACTTAACGCTGGGCCCACAGACTTTACACTGCACCCACAAACTTAACGATGGACCCATAGATTTAACGATGGACCCACAGACTTAACGATGGACCCACAGACTTAACGCAGCACCCATATACTTAACGCTGGACCCACAGACGTAACGCTGGACCCATAGACTTAACGCTGGGCCAACAGACTTAACGCTGGGCCCACAGACTTAACAATGGACCCATAGACTTAACGCTGGGCCCATAGACTTAACGCTGGGCCCACAGACTTTACACTGCACCCACAGACTTAACGATGGACCCATAAACTTAACGCTGGACCCATAGACTCTACACTGCCCCCACAGACTTAACGATGGACCCATAGACTTAACGCAGCACCCATATACTTAACGCTGGACCCACAGACGTAACACTGGAACCATAGACTTAACTCTGGGCCCACAGACTTAACGCTGGGCCCACAGACTTAACGATGGACCCATAGACTTAACGCTGGGCCCATAGACTTAATGCTGGGCCCACAGACTTTACACTGCACCCACAGACTTAACGATGGACCCATAAACTTAACGCTGGACCCAAAGACTCTACACTGCCCCCACAGACTTAACGATGGACCCATAGACTTAACGATGGACCCACAGACTTAACGATGGACCCACAGACTTAACGCCGCACCCATAGACTCTACACTGCACCCACAGACTTAACTATGGACCCACAGACTTAACGCTGGACCCATAGACTTAACTATGGACCCATAGACTTAACGCCGCACCCATAGACTCTACACTGCACCCACAGACTTAATGATGGACCCATAGACTTAACGATGGACCCATAGACTTAACGCTGGGCCCATAGACTTGACGCCACACCTATAGACTTAACGATGGACCCATAGACTTAACGCTGGACCCACAGACTTAACGCTGGACCCATAGACTTAACGCTGGACCCATAGACTTAACGCTGGACCCACAGACTTAACGCTAGGCCCACAGACTTAACGATGGACCCACAGACTTAACGCTGGACCCATAGACTTAACGCTGGACCCATAGACTTAACGCTGGACCCACAGACTCTACACTGCACCCATAGACTTACCGCTGGACCCATAGACTTCACGCTGGACCCATAGACTTCACGCTGGACCCATAGACTTAACGATGGGCCCATAGACTTAACGCTGGACCCACAGACTCTACACTGCACCCATAGACTCTACACTGCACCATTGACGTAACGCTGGGCCCATAGACTTAACGCTGGACCCACAGACGTAACTCTGGGCCCATAGACTTAACGCTGGGCCCACAGACTTTACACTGCACCCACAGACTTAACGATGGACCCATAGACTTAACGATGGACCCAAAGACTTAACGATGGACCCACAGACTTAACGCAGCACCCATATACTTAACGCTGGACCCACAGACGTAACGCTGGACCCATAGACTTAACGCTGGGCCAACAGACTTAACGCTGGGCGCACAGACTTAACGATGGACCCACAGACTTAACGCTGGACCCACAGACTTAACGCCGCACCCATATACTTAACGCTGGACCCACAGACTTAACGCTGGACCCATAGACTTAACGCCGCACCCATAGACTCTACACTGCACCCACAGACTTAACGATGGACCCACAGACTTAACGCTGGACCCATAGATTTAACGATGGACCCATAGACTTAACGCCGCACCCATAGACTCTACACTGCACCCACAGACTTAACGATGGACCCATAGACTTAACGATGGACCCATAGACTTAACGCTGGGTCCATAGACTTGACGCCACACCTATAGACTTAACGATGGACCCATAGACTTAACGCTGGACCCACAGACTTAACGCTGGACCCATAGACTTAATGCTGGACCCATAGACTTAACGCTGGACCCACAGACTTAACGCTAGGCCCACAGACTTAACAATGGACCCACAGACTTAACGCTGGACCCATAGACTTAACGCTGGACCCATAGACTTAACGCTGGACCCACAGACTCTACACTGCACCCATAGACTTACCGCTGGACCCATAGACTTCACGCTGGACCCATAGACTTCACGCTGGACCCATAGACTTAACGATGGGCCCATAGACTTAACGCTGGACCCACAGACTCTACACTGCACCCATAGACTCTACACTGCACCATTGACGTAACGCTGGGCCCATAGACTTAACGCTGGACCCACAGACGTAACTCTGGGCCCATAGACTTAACGCTGGGCCCACAGACTTTACACTGCACCCACAAACTTAACGATGGACCCATAGACTTAACGATGGACCCACAGACTTAACGATGGACCCACAGACTTAACGCAGCACCCATATACTTAACGCTGGACCCACAGACGTAACGCTGGACCCATAGACTTAACGCTGGGCCAACAGACTTAACGCTGGGCCCACAGACTTAACAATGGACCCATAGACTTAACGCTGGGCCCATAGACTTAACGCTGGGCCCACAGACTTTACACTGCACCCACAGACTTAACGATGGACCCATAAACTTAACGCTGGACCCATAGACTCTACACTGCCCCCACAGACTTAACGATGGACCCATAGACTTAACGCAGCACCCATATACTTAACGCTGGACCCACAGACGTAACACTGGAACCATAGACTTAACTCTGGGCCCACAGACTTAACGCTGGGCCCACAGACTTAACGATGGACCCATAGACTTAACGCTGGGCCGATAGACTTAATGCTGGGCCCACAGACTTTACACTGCACCCACAGACTTAACGATGGACCCATAAACTTAACGCTGGACCCAAAGACTCTACACTGCCCCCACAGACTTAACGATGGACCCATAGACTTAACGATGGACCCACAGACTTAACGATGGACCCACAGACTTAACGCCGCACCCATAGACTCTACACTGCACCCACAGACTTAACTATGGACCCACAGACTTAACGCTGGACCCATAGACTTAACTATGGACCCATAGACTTAACGCCGCACCCATAGACTCTACACTGCACCCACAGACTTAATGATGGACCCATAGACTTAACGATGGACCCATAGACTTAACGCTGGGCCCATAGACTTGACGCCACACCTATAGACTTAACGATGGACCCATAGACTTAACGCTGGACCCACAGACTTAACGCTGGACCCATAGACTTAACGCTGGACCCATAGACTTAACGCTGGACCCACAGACTTAACGCTAGGCCCACAGACTTAACGATGGACCCACAGACTTAACGCTGGACCCATAGACTTAACGCTGGACCCATAGACTTAACGCTGGACCCACAGACTCTACACTGCACCCATAGACTTACCGCTGGACCCATAGACTTCACGCTGGACCCATAGACTTCACGCTGGACCCATAGACTTAACGATGGGCCCATAGACTTAACGCTGGACCCACAGACTCTACACTGCACCCATAGACTCTACACTGCACCATTGACGTAACGCTGGGCCCATAGACTTAACGCTGGACCCACAGACGTAACTCTGGGCCCATAGACTTAACGCTGGGCCCACAGACTTTACACTGCACCCACAAACTTAACGATGGACCCATAGACTTAACGATGGACCCACAGACTTAACGATGGACCCACAGACTTAACGCAGCACCCATATACTTAACGCTGGACCCACAGACGTAACGCTGGACCCATAGACTTAACGCTGGGCCAACAGACTTAACGCTGGGCCCACAGACTTAACAATGGACCCATAGACTTAACGCTGGGCCCATAGACTTAACGCTGGGCCCACAGACTTTACACTGCACCCACAGACTTAACGATGGACCCAAAAACTTAACGCTGGACCCATAGACTCTACACTGCCCCCACAGACTTAACGATGGACCCATAGACTTAACGCAGCACCCATATACTTAACGCTGGACCCACAGACGTAACACTGGAACCATAGACTTAACTCTGGGCCCACAGACTTAACGCTGGGCCCACAGACTTAACGATGGACCCATAGACTTAACGCTGGGCCCATAGACTTAATGCTGGGCCCACAGACTTTACACTGCACCCACAGACTTAACGATGGACCCATAAACTTAACGCTGGACCCAAAGACTCTACACTGCCCCCACAGACTTAACGATGGACCCATAGACTTAACGATGGACCCACAGACTTAACGATGGACCCACAGACTTAACGCCGCACCCATAGACTCTACACTGCACCCACAGACTTAACTATGGACCCACAGACTTAACGCTGGACCCATAGACTTAACTATGGACCCATAGACTTAACGCCGCACCCATAGACTCTACACTGCACCCACAGACTTAATGATGGACCCATAGACTTAACGATGGACCCATAGACTTAACGCTGGGCCCATAGACTTGACGCCACACCTATAGACTTAACGATGGACCCATAGACTTAACGCTGGACCCACAGACTTAACGCTGGACCCATAGACTTAACGCTGGACCCATAGACTTAACGCTGGACCCACAGACTTAACGCTAGGCCCACAGACTTAACGATGGACCCACAGACTTAACGCTGGACCCATAGACTTAACGCTGGACCCATAGACTTAACGCTGGACCCACAGACTCTACACTGCACCCATAGACTTACCGCTGGACCCATAGACTTCACGCTGGACCCATAGACTTCACGCTGGACCCATAGACTTAACGATGGGCCCATAGACTTAACGCTGGACCCACAGACTCTACACTGCACCCATAGACTCTACACTGCACCATTGACGTAACGCTGGGCCCATAGACTTAACGCTGGACCCACAGACGTAACTCTGGGCCCATAGACTTAACGCTGGGCCCACAGACTTTACACTGCACCCACAGACTTAACGATGGACCCATAGACTTAACGATGGACCCAAAGACTTAACGATGGACCCACAGACTTAACGCAGCACCCATATACTTAACGCTGGACCCACAGACGTAACGCTGGACCCATAGACTTAACGCTGGGCCAACAGACTTAACGCTGGGCCCACAGACTTAACGCTGGACCCATAGACTTAACGCCGCACCCATAGACTCTACACTGCACCCACAGACTTAACGATGGACCCACAGACTTAACGCTGGACCCATAGATTTAACGATGGACCCATAGACTTAACGCCGCACCCATAGACTCTACACTGCACCCACAGACTTAACGATGGACCCATAGACTTAACGATGGACCCATAGACTTAACGCTGGGTCCATAGACTTGACGCCACACCTATAGACTTAACGATGGACCCATAGACTTAACGCTGGACCCACAGACTTAACGCTGGACCCATAGACTTAACGCTGGACCCATAGACTTAACGCTGGACCCACAGACTTAACGCTAGGCCCACAGACTTAACAATGGACCCACAGACTTAACGCTGGACCCATAGACTTAACGCTGGACCCATAGACTTAACGCTGGACCCACAGACTCTACACTGCACCCATAGACTTACCGCTGGACCCATAGACTTCACGCTGGACCCATAGACTTCACGCTGGACCCATAGACTTAACGATGGGCCCATAGACTTAACGCTGGACCCACAGACTCTACACTGCACCCATAGACTCTACACTGCACCATTGACGTAACGCTGGGCCCATAGACTTAACGCTGGACCCACAGACGTAACTCTGGGCCCATAGACTTAACGCTGGGCCCACAGACTTTACACTGCACCCACAAACTTAACGATGGACCCATAGACTTAACGATGGACCCACAGACTTAACGATGGACCCACAGACTTAACGCAGCACCCATATACTTAACGCTGGACCCACAGACGTAACGCTGGACCCATAGACTTAACGCTGGGCCAACAGACTTAACGCTGGGCCCACAGACTTAACAATGGACCCATAGACTTAACGCTGGGCCCATAGACTTAACGCTGGGCCCACAGACTTTACACTGCACCCACAGACTTAACGATGGACCCATAAACTTAACGCTGGACCCATAGACTCTACACTGCCCCCACAGACTTAACGATGGACCCATAGACTTAACGCAGCACCCATATACTTAACGCTGGACCCACAGACGTAACACTGGAACCATAGACTTAACTCTGGGCCCACAGACTTAACGCTGGGCCCACAGACTTAACGATGGACCCATAGACTTAACGCTGGGCCGATAGACTTAATGCTGGGCCCACAGACTTTACACTGCACCCACAGACTTAACGATGGACCCATAAACTTAACGCTGGACCCAAAGACTCTACACTGCCCCCACAGACTTAACGATGGACCCATAGACTTAACGATGGACCCACAGACTTAACGATGGACCCACAGACTTAACGCCGCACCCATAGACTCTACACTGCACCCACAGACTTAACTATGGACCCACAGACTTAACGCTGGACCCATAGACTTAACTATGGACCCATAGACTTAACGCCGCACCCATAGACTCTACACTGCACCCACAGACTTAATGATGGACCCATAGACTTAACGATGGACCCATAGACTTAACGCTGGGCCCATAGACTTGACGCCACACCTATAGACTTAACGATGGACCCATAGACTTAACGCTGGACCCACAGACTTAACGCTGGACCCATAGACTTAACGCTGGACCCATAGACTTAACGCTGGACCCACAGACTTAACGCTAGGCCCACAGACTTAACGATGGACCCACAGACTTAACGCTGGACCCATAGACTTAACGCTGGACCCATAGACTTAACGCTGGACCCACAGACTCTACACTGCACCCATAGACTTACCGCTGGACCCATAGACTTCACGCTGGACCCATAGACTTCACGCTGGACCCATAGACTTAACGATGGGCCCATAGACTTAACGCTGGACCCACAGACTCTACACTGCACCCATAGACTCTACACTGCACCATTGACGTAACGCTGGGCCCATAAACTTAACGCTGGACCCACAGACGTAACTCTGGGCCCATAGACTTAACGCTGGGCCCACAGACTTTACACTGCACCCACAGACTTAACGATGGACCCATAGACTTAACGATGGACCCAAAGACTTAACGATGGACCCACAGACTTAACGCAGCACCCATATACTTAACGCTGGACCCACAGACGTAACGCTGGACCCATAGACTTAACGCTGGGCCAACAGACTTAACGCTGGGCCCACAGACTTAACGATGGACCCATAGACTTAACGCTGGGCCCATAGACTTAACGCTGGGCCCACAGACTTTACACTGCACCCACAGACTTAACGATGGACCCATAAACTTAACGCTGGACCCATAGACTCTACACTGCCCCCACAGACTTAACGATGGACCCATAGACTTAACGCAGCACCCATATACTTAACGCTGGACCCACAGACGTAACACTGGAACCATAGACTTAACGCTGGGCCCACAGACTTAACGCTGGGCCCACAGACTTAACGATGGACCCATAGACTTAACGCTGGGCCCATAGACTTAACGCTGGGCCCACAGACTTTACACTGCACCCACAGACTTAACGATGGACCCATAAACTTAACGCTGGACCCATAGACTCTACACTGCCCCCACAGACTTAACGATGGACCCATAGACTTAACGATGGACCCACAGACTTAACGATGGACCCACAGACTTAACGCCGCACCCATAGACTCTACACTGCACCCACAGACTTAACTATGGACCCACAGACTTAACGCTGGACCCATAGACTTAACTATGGACCCATAGACTTAACGCCGCACCCATAGACTCTACACTGCACCCACAGACTTAATGATGGACCCATAGACTTAACGATGGACCCATAGACTTAACGCTGGGCCCATAGACTTAACGCCGCACCTATAGACTTAACGATGGACCCATAGACTTAACGCTGGACCCACAGACTTAACGCTGGACCCATAGACTTAACGCTGGACCCATAGACTTAACGCTGGGCCCACAGACTTAACGCTGGGCCCACAGACTTAACGATGGACCCATAGACTTAACGCTGGACCCATAGACTTAACGCTGGGCCCACAGACTTTACACTGCACCCACAGACTTAACGATGGACCCATAAACTTAACGCTGGACCCATAGACTCTACACTGCACCCACAGACTTAACGATGGACCCATAGACTTAACGATGGACCCACAGACTTAACGATGGACCCACAGACTTAACGCCGCACCCATATACTTAACGCTGGACCCACAGACTTAACGCTGGACCCATAGACTTAACGCCGCACACATATACTCTACACTGCACCCACAGACTTAACGATGGACCCACAGACTTAACGCTGGACCAATAGACTTAACGATGGACCCATAGACTTAACGCCGCACCCATAGACTTTACACTCCACCCACAGACTTAACGATGGACCCATAGACTTAACGATGGACCCATAGACTTAACGCTGGGCCCATAGACTTAACGCCGCACCTATAGACTTAACGATGGACCCATAGACTTAACGCTGGACCCACAGTCTTAACGCTGGACCCATAGACTTAACGCTGGACCCATAGACTTAACGCTGGACCCACAGACTTAACGCTAGGCCCACAGACTTAACGATGGACCCACAGACTTAACGCTGGACCCATAGACTTAACGCTGGACCCATAGACTTAACGCTGGACCCACAGACTCTACACTTCACCCATAGACTTACCGCTGGACCCATAGACTTCACGCTGGACCCATAGACTTCACGCTGGACCCATAGACTTAACGATGGGCCCATGGACTTAACGCTGGACCCACAGACTCTACACTGCACCCATAGACTCTACACTGCACCCACAGACTTAACGATGGACCCATAGACTTAACGATGGACCCATAAACTTAACGCTGGACCCATAGACTCTACACTGCACCCACAGACTTAACGATGGACCCATAGACTTAACGCTGGACCCATAGACTTAACGCTGGACCCACAGACTCTACACTTCACCCATAGACTTACCGCTAGACCCATAGACTTCACGCTGGACCCATAGACTTCACGCTGGACCCATAGACTTAACGATGGGCCCATGGACTTAACGCTGGACCCACAGACTCTACACTGCACCCATAGACTCTACACTGCACCATTGACGTAACGCTGGGCCCATAGACTTAACGCTGGACCCACAGACGTAACGCTGGGCCCATAGACTTAACGCTGGGCCCACAGACTTTACACTGCACCCACAGACTTAACGATGGACCCATTGACTTAACGATGGACCCACAGACTTAACGATGGACCCACAGACTTAACGCCGCACCCATATACTTAACGCTGGACCCACAGACTTAACGATGGACCCACAGACTTAACGCCGCACCCATATACTTAACGCTAGGACCCACAGACGTAACGCTGGACCCATAGACTTAACGCTGGGCCCACAGACTTAACGCTGGGCCCACAGACTTAACGATGGACCCACAGACTTAACGATGGACCCATAGACTTAACGCTGGGCCCATAGACTTAACGCTGGGCCCACAGACTTTACACTGCACCCACAGACTTAACGATGGACCCATAAACTTAACGCTGGGCCCATAGACTTAACGCTGGGCCCACAGACTTTACACTGCACCCACAGACTTAACGCCGCACCCATATACTTAACGCTGGACCCACAGACTTAACGCTGGACCCATAGACTTAACGCCGCACCCATAGACTCTACACTGCACCCACAGACTTAACGATGGACCCATAGACTTAACGATGGACCCATAGACTTAACGCTGGGCGCATAGACTTAACGCCGCACCTATAGACTTAACGATGGACCCATAGACTTAACGCTGGACCCACAGACTTAACGCTGGACCCATAGACTTAACGCTGGACCTAAAGACTTAACGCTGGAACCACAGACTTAACGCTAGGCCCACAGACTTAACGATGGACCCACAGACTTAACGCTGGACCCATAGACTTAACGCTGGACCCATAGACTTAACGCTGGACCCACAGACTCTACACTGCACCCATAGACTTACCGCTGGACCCATAGACTTCACGCTGGACCCATAGACTTCACGCTGGACCCATAGACTTAACGGTGGCCTCATAGACTTAACGCTGGACCCATAGACTTAACGCCGCACCCATAGACTTAACTCTGGACCCACAGACTTAACTCTCGACCCACAGACTCTACACTGCACCCATAGACTCTACATTGCACCCATTGACGTAACGCTGGGCCCATAGACTTAACGATGGACCCATAGACTTAACGATGGACCCACAGACTTAACGATGGACCCATAGATTTAACGCTGGACCCATAGACTTAACGCTGGACCCACAGACTTAACGCTGGACCCACAGACTTAACGATGGACCAACAGACTTAACGATGGACCCATATACTCTACACTGCACCCACAGACTTAACGCTGGACCCACAGACTTAACACTGGACCCATAAACTTAACGCCGCACCCACAGACTTAACGATGGACCCATAGACATAACGCTGGACCCACAGACTTAACTCTGGACCCATAGACTTAATGCTGCACCCATAGACTTGACGCTGGACCCACAGACTTAACGATGGACCCATAGACTCTACGCTGCGCCCATAGACTTAACGCTGGACCCACAGACTCTACATTGCACCCATAGACTTAACGATGGACCCATAGACTTAACGCTGGACCCATAGACTTAACGCTGGACCCATAGACTCTACACTGCACCCATAGACTTAACGCCGCACCCACAGACTTAACGCTGGACCCATAGACTTAACGCTGGACCCATACACTTAACGCTGGACCCATGGACTTAACTCTGGACTCATAGACTTAACGCTGGACCCACAGACTTAACGCTGGACCCATAGACTCTACACTTCACCCATAGACTTAACGATGGACCCATAGAATTAACTCTGGACCCATAGAATTAACTCTGGACCCATAGACTTAATGCTGGACCCATAGACTTAACGATGGACCCATAGACTTAACGCTGGACCCATAGACTTAACAATGGACCCATAGACTTAACGATGGACCCATAGACTTAACGCTGGACCCATAGACTCTACGCTGCGCCCATAGACTTAACGCTGGACCCATAGACTTAACAATGGACCCACAGACTTAACGATGGACCCATAGACTTAACGATGGACCCATAGACGTAACGCCGCACCTATAGACTTAACGATGGACCCATAGACTTAACGCTGGACCCACAGACTCTACACTGCACCCATAGACTCTACACTGCACCATTGACGTAACGCTGGGCCCATAGACTTAACGCTGGACCCACAGACGTAACGCTGGACCCACAGACTTAACGCTGGGCCCACAGACTTAACGCTGGGCCCACAGACTTAACGCTGGGCCCATAGACTTAACGCTGGGCCCACAGACTTTACACTTCACCCACAGACTTAACGCTGGACCCACAGACTCTAGATTGCACCCATAGACTTAACGATGGACCCATAGACTTAACGCTGGACCCATAGACTTAACACTGGACCCATAGACTCTACACTGCACCCATAGACTTAACGCCGCACCCACAGACTTAACGCTGGACCCATAGACTTAACGCTGGACCCATACACTTAACGCTGGACCTATAGACTTAGCTCTGGACTCATAGAATTAACGCTGGACCCACAGACTTAACGCTGGACCCATAGACTCTACACTTCACCCATAGACTTAACGATGGACCCATAGAATTAACTCTGGACCCATAGAATTAACTCTGGACCCATAGACTTAACGCTGGACCCATAGACTTAACGATGGACCCATAGACTTAACGCTGGACCCATAGACTTAACGATGGACCCATAGACTTAACGATGGACCCATAGACTTAACGCTGGACCCATAGACTCTACGCTGCGCCCATAGACTTAACGCTGGACCCATAGACTTAACAATGGACCCACAGACTTAACGATGGACCCATAGACTTAACGATGGACCCATAGACGTAACGCCGCACCTATAGACTTAACGATGGACCCATAGACTTAACGCTGGACCCACAGACTCTACACTGCACCCATAGACTCTACACTGCACAATTGACGTAACGCTGGGCCCATAGACTTAACGCTGGACCCACAGACGTAACGCTGGACCCATAGACTTAACGCTGGGCCCACAGACTTAACGCTGGGCCCACAGACTTAACGCTGGGCCCATAGACTTAACGCTGGGCCCACAGACTTTACACTGCAGCCACAGACTTAACGATGGACCCATAAACTTAACGCTGGACCCATAGACGTAACGCTGGACCCATAGACTTAACGCTGGGCCCACAGACTTAACGCTGGGCCCACAGACTTAACGCCGCACCCATAGACTTAACGCTGGACCCACAGACTTAACGCTGGACCCATAGACTTAACACCGCACCCATAGACTCTACACTGCACCCACAGACTTAACGCTGGACCCACAGACTTAACGCTGGACCCACAGACTTAACGATGGACCCACAGACTTAACGATGGACCCATATACTCTACACTGCACCCACAGACTTAACACTGGACCCACAGA
Source organism: Petromyzon marinus (assembly GCF_048934315.1). Taxonomy (NCBI): domain Eukaryota; kingdom Metazoa; phylum Chordata; class Hyperoartia; order Petromyzontiformes; family Petromyzontidae; genus Petromyzon; species Petromyzon marinus. Next base: position 5,083,714 of record NW_027423046.1, read on the forward strand.
CTTAACACAGGACCCATAAACTTAACGCCGCACCCACAGACTTAACGATGGACCCATAGACATAACGCTGGACCCACAGACTTAACTCTGGACCCATAGACTTAATGCTGCACCCATAGACTTAACGCTGGACCCACAGACTTAACGATGGACCCATAGACTCTACGCTGCGCCCATAGACTTAACGCTGGACCCACAGACTCTACATTGCACCCATAGACTTAACGATGGACCCATAGACTTAACGCTGGACCCATAGACTTAACGCTGGACCCATAGACTCTACACTGCACCCATAGACTTAACGCCGCACCCACAGACTTAACGCTGGACCCATAGACTTAACGCTGGACCCATACACTTAACGCTGGACCCATAGACTTAACTCTGGACTCATAGACTTAACGCTGGACCCACAGACTTAACGCTGGACCCATAGACTCTACACTTCACCCATAGACTTAACGATGGACCCATAGAATTAACTCTGGACCCATAGAATTAACTCTGGACCCATAGACTTAACGCTGGACCCATAGACTTAACGATGGACCCATAGACTTAACGCTGGACCCATAGACTTAACGATGGACCCATAGACTTAACGATGGACCCATAGACTTAACGCTGGACCCATAGACTCTACGCTGCGCCCATAGACTTAACGCTGGACCCATAGACTTAACAATGGACCCACAGACTTAACGATGGACCCATAGACTTAACGATGGACCCATAGACGTAACGCCGCACCTATAGACTTAACGATGGACCCATAGACTTAACGCTGGACCCACAGACTCTACACTGCACCCATAGACTCTACACTGCACCATTGACGTAACGCTGGGCCCATAGACTTAACGCTGGACCCACAGACGTAACGCTGGACCCATAGACTTAACGCTGGGCCCACAGACTTAACGCTGGGCCCACAGACTTAACGCTGAGCCCATAGACTTAACGCTGGGCCCACAGACTTTACACTCCACCCACAGACTTAACGCTGGACCCACAGACTCTAGATTGCACCCATAGACTTAACGATGGACCCATAGACTTAACGCTGGACCCATAGACTCTACACTGCACCCACAGACTTAACGATGGACCCATAGACTTAACGATGGAACCACAGACTTAACGATGGACCCACAGACTTAACGCCGCACCCATAGACTTAACGCTGGACCCACAGACTTAACGCTGGACCCATAGACTTAACACCGCACCCATAGACTCTACACTGCACCCACAGACTTAACGATGGACCCACAGACTTAACGCTGGGCCCACAGACTTAACGCTGGGCCCATAGACTTAACGCTGGGCCCACAGACTTTACACTGCACCCACAGACTTAACGCTGGACCCGCAGACTCTAGATTGCACCCATAGACTTAACGATGGACCCATGGACTTAACGCTGGACCCATAGACTTAACGCTGGACCCATAGACTCTACACTGCACCCATAGACTTAACGCCGCACCCACAGACTTAACGCTGGACCCATAGACTTAACGCTGGACCCATACACTTAACTCTGGACCTATAGACTTAGCTCTGGACTCATAGACTTAACGCTGGACCCACAGACTTAACGCTGGACCCATAGACTCTACACTTCAACCATAGACTTAACGATGGACCCATAGAATTAACTCTGGACCCATAGAATTAACGCTGGACCCATAGACTTAACGCTGGACCCATAGACTTAACGCTGGACCCATAGACTTAACGCTGGACCCATAGACTTAACGATGGACCCATAGACTTAACGATGGACCCATAGACTTAACGCTGGACCCATAGACTCTACGCTGCGCCCATAGACTTAACGCTGGACTCATAGACTTAACAATGGACCCACAGACTTAACGATGGACCCATAGACTTAACGATGGACGCATAGACATAACGCCGCACCTATAGACTTAACGATGGACCCATAGACTTAACGCTGGACCCACAGACTCTACACTGCACCCATAGACTCTACACTGCACCATTGACGTAACGCTGGGCCCATAGACTTAACGCTGGACCCACAGACGTAACGCTGGACCCATAGACTTAACGCTGGGCCCACAGACTTAACGCTGGGCCCACAGACTTAACGCTGGGCCCATAGACTTAACGCTGGGCCCACAGACTTTACACTGCAGCCACAGACTTAACGATGGACCCATAAACTTAACGCTGGACCCATAGACTCTACACTGCACCCACAGACTTAACGATGGACCCATAGACTTAACGATGGAACCACAGACTTAACGATGGACCCACAGACTTAACGCCGCACCCATAGACTTAACGCTGGACCCACAGACTTAACGCTGGACGCATAGACTTAACACCGCACCCATAGACTCTACACTGCACCCACAGACTTAACGATGGACCCACAGACTTAACGCTGGTCCCATAGACTTAACGATGGACCCATAGACTTAACGCCGCACCCATAGACTCTACACTGCACCCACAGACTTAACGATGGACCCATAGACTTAACGATGGACCCATAGACTTAACGCTGGACCCATAGACTTAACGCTGGACCCATAGACTTAACAATGGACCCACAGACTTAACGATGGACCCATAGACTTAACGATGGACCCATAGACGTAACGCCGCACCTATAGACTTAACGATGGACCCATAGACTTAACGCTGGACCCACAGACTCTACACTGCACCCATAGACTCTACACTGCACCATTGACGTAACGCTGGGCCCATAGACTTAACGCTGGACCCACAGACGTAACGCTGGACCCACAGACTTAACGCTGGGCCCACAGACTTAACGCTGGGCCCACAGACTTAACGCTGGGCCCATAGACTTAACGCTGGGCCCACAGACTTTACACTTCACCCACAGACTTAACGCTGGACCCACAGACTCTAGATTGCACCCATAGACTTAACGATGGACCCATAGACTTAACGCTGGACCCATAGACTTAACACTGGACCCATAGACTCTACACTGCACCCATAGACTTAACGCCGCACCCACAGACTTAACGCTGGACCCATAGACTTAACGCTGGACCCATACACTTAACGCTGGACCTATAGACTTAGCTCTGGACTCATAGAATTAACGCTGGACCCACAGACTTAACGCTGGACCCATAGACTCTACACTTCACCCATAGACTTAACGATGGACCCATAGAATTAACTCTGGACCCATAGAATTAACTCTGGACCCATAGACTTAACGCTGGACCCATAGACTTAACGATGGACCCATAGACTTAACGCTGGACCCATAGACTTAACGATGGACCCATAGACTTAACGATGGACCCATAGACTTAACGCTGGACCCATAGACTCTACGCTGCGCCCATAGACTTAACGCTGGACCCATAGACTTAACAATGGACCCACAGACTTAACGATGGACCCATAGACTTAACGATGGACCCATAGACGTAACGCCGCACCTATAGACTTAACGATGGACCCATAGACTTAACGCTGGACCCACAGACTCTACACTGCACCCATAGACTCTACACTGCACAATTGACGTAACGCTGGGCCCATAGACTTAACGCTGGACCCACAGACGTAACGCTGGACCCATAGACTTAACGCTGGGCCCACAGACTTAACGCTGGGCCCACAGACTTAACGCTGGGCCCATAGACTTAACGCTGGGCCCACAGACTTTACACTGCAGCCACAGACTTAACGATGGACCCATAAACTTAACGCTGGACCCATAGACGTAACGCTGGACCCATAGACTTAACGCTGGGCCCACAGACTTAACGCTGGGCCCACAGACTTAACGCCGCACCCATAGACTTAACGCTGGACCCACAGACTTAACGCTGGACCCATAGACTTAACACCGCACCCATAGACTCTACACTGCACCCACAGACTTAACGCTGGACCCACAGACTTAACGCTGGACCCACAGACTTAACGATGGACCCACAGACTTAACGATGGACCCATATACTCTACACTGCACCCACAGACTTAACACTGGACCCACAGACTTAACACAGGACCCATAAACTTAACGCCGCACCCACAGACTTAACGATGGACCCATAGACATAACGCTGGACCCACAGACTTAACTCTGGACCCATAGACTTAATGCTGCACCCATAGACTTAACGCTGGACCCACAGACTTAACGATGGACCCATAGACTCTACGCTGCGCCCATAGACTTAACGCTGGACCCACAGACTCTACATTGCACCCATAGACTTAACGATGGACCCATAGACTTAACGCTGGATCCATAGACTTAACGCTGGACCCATAGACTCTACACTGCACCCATAGACTTAACGCCGCACCCACAGACTTAACGCTGGACCCATAGACTTAACGCTGGACCCATACACTTAACGCTGGACCCATAGACTTAACTCTGGACTCATAGACTTAACGCTGGACCCACAGACTTAACGCTGGACCCATAGACTCTACACTTCACCCATAGACTTAACGATGGACCCATAGAATTAACTCTGGACCCATAGAATTAACTCTGGACCCATAGACTTAACGCTGGACCCATAGACTTAACGATGGACCCATAGACTTAACGCTGGACCCATAGACTTAACGATGGACCCATAGACTTAACGATGGACCCATAGACTTAACGCTGGACCCATAGACTCTACGCTGCGCCCATAGACTTAACGCTGGACCCATAGACTTAACAATGGACCCACAGACTTAACGATGGACCCATAGACTTAACGATGGACCCATAGACGTAACGCCGCACCTATAGACTTAACGATGGACCCATAGACTTAACGCTGGACCCACAGACTCTACACTGCACCCATAGACTCTACACTGCACCATTGACGTAACGCTGGGCCCATAGACTTAACGCTGGACCCACAGACGTAACGCTGGACCCATAGACTTAACGCTGGGCCCACAGACTTAACGCTGGGCCCACAGACTTAACGCTGAGCCCATAGACTTAACGCTGGGCCCACAGACTTTACACTCCACCCACAGACTTAACGCTGGACCCACAGACTCTAGATTGCACCCATAGACTTAACGATGGACCCATAGACTTAACGCTGGACCCATAGACTCTACACTGCACCCACAGACTTAACGATGGACCCATAGACTTAACGATGGAACCACAGACTTAACGATGGACCCACAGACTTAACGCCGCACCCATAGACTTAACGCTGGACCCACAGACTTAACGCTGGACCCATAGACTTAACACCGCACCCATAGACTCTACACTGCACCCACAGACTTAACGATGGACCCACAGACTTAACGCTGGGCCCACAGACTTAACGCTGGGCCCATAGACTTAACGCTGGGCCCACAGACTTTACACTGCACCCACAGACTTAACGCTGGACCCGCAGACTCTAGATTGCACCCATAGACTTAACGATGGACCCATGGACTTAACGCTGGACCCATAGACTTAACGCTGGACCCATAGACTCTACACTGCACCCATAGACTTAACGCCGCACCCACAGACTTAACGCTGGACCCATAGACTTAACGCTGGACCCATACACTTAACTCTGGACCTATAGACTTAGCTCTGGACTCATAGACTTAACGCTGGACCCACAGACTTAACGCTGGACCCATAGACTCTACACTTCAACCATAGACTTAACGATGGACCCATAGAATTAACTCTGGACCCATAGAATTAACGCTGGACCCATAGACTTAACGCTGGACCCATAGACTTAACGCTGGACCCATAGACTTAACGCTGGACCCATAGACTTAACGATGGACCCATAGACTTAACGATGGACCCATAGACTTAACGCTGGACCCATAGACTCTACGCTGCGCCCATAGACTTAACGCTGGACTCATAGACTTAACAATGGACCCACAGACTTAACGATGGACCCATAGACTTAACGATGGACGCATAGACATAACGCCGCACCTATAGACTTAACGATGGACCCATAGACTTAACGCTGGACCCACAGACTCTACACTGCACCCATAGACTCTACACTGCACCATTGACGTAACGCTGGGCCCATAGACTTAACGCTGGACCCACAGACGTAACGCTGGACCCATAGACTTAACGCTGGGCCCACAGACTTAACGCTGGGCCCACAGACTTAACGCTGGGCCCATAGACTTAACGCTGGGCCCACAGACTTTACACTGCAGCCACAGACTTAACGATGGACCCATAAACTTAACGCTGGACCCATAGACTCTACACTGCACCCACAGACTTAACGATGGACCCATAGACTTAACGATGGAACCACAGACTTAACGATGGACCCACAGACTTAACGCCGCACCCATAGACTTAACGCTGGACCCACAGACTTAACGCTGGACCCATAGACTTAACACCGCACCCATAGACTCTACACTGCACCCACAGACTTAACGATGGACCCACAGACTTAACGCTGGTCCCATAGACTTAACGATGGACCCATAGACTTAACGCCGCACCCATAGACTCTACACTGCACCCACAGACTTAACGATGGACCCATAGACTTAACGATGGACCCATAGACTTAACGCTGGACCCATAGACTTAACGCTGGACCCATAGACTTAACGCTGGACCCATAGACTTAACGCTGGACCCATAGACTCTACACTGCACCCACAGACTTAACGATGGACCCATAGACTTAACGCTGGACCCATAGACTTAACGCTGGACCCATAGACTTAACGCTGGACCCATAGACTCTACACTGCACCCACAGACTTAACTCTGGACCCATAGACTTAACTCTGGACCCATAGACTTAACTCTGGACCCATAGTCTCTACACTGCACCGATATGCTTCACGCTGGACCCATAGACTTAACGCCGCACCCATAGACTTACCGCTGGACCCATAGACTTAACGCTGGACCCATAGACTTAACACCGCACCCATAGACTCTACACTGCACCCACAGACTTAACGATGGACCCACAGACTTAACGCTGGTCCCATAGACTTAACGATGGACCCATAGACTTAACGCCGCACCCATAGACTCTACACTGCACCCACAGACTTAACGATGGACCCATAGACTTAACGATGGACCCATAGACTTAACGCTGGACCCATAGACTTAACGCTGGACCCATAGACTTAACGCTGGACCCATAGACTTAACGCTGGACCCATAGACTCTACACTGCACCCACAGACTTAACGATGGACCCATAGACTTAACGCTGGACCCATAGACTTAACGCTGGACCCATAGACTTAACGCTGGACCCATAGACTCTACACTGCACCCACAGACTTAACTCTGGACCCATAGACTTAACTCTGGACCCATAGACTTAACTCTGGACCCATAGTCTCTACACTGCACCGATATGCTTCACGCTGGACCCATAGACTTAACGCCGCACCCATAGACTTACCGCTGGACCCATAGACTTAACGCTGGACCCATAGACTTAACTCTGGACCCATAGACTTAATGCCGCACCCACAGACTCTACACTGCACCCATAGACTTTACGTCCACCTAACAGGAGGAACGTCGGCGGTGGTGGCGGTGGTGGTGTTGGTGGTTGTGGCGGTGGTGGTGGTGGCGGTGGCGGTGTCGGCACGCCCGGTGAGGAGATGGATTCGCCCGGCGACCTGCAATCCCTGGCGTGGCTCACGAGCGTCAGCGTTCCACGGCTCCGTCACTTTGGCATCGCCGGAGACCCTGGGGACAGCCGCCAAGGCCGCCGAGGTGATGGTGGTCTGTGTGTGATGGTCTGTGTGTGATGGTCTGTGTGTGATGGTCTGTGTGTGATGGTGTGTGGGTGATGGTGTGTGTGTGATGGTCTGTGTGTGATGGTCTGTGTGTGATGGTCTGTGGGTGATGGTGTGTGTGTGAGATGGTCTGTGGGTGATGGTCTGTGGGTGAAGGTCTGTGGGTGATGGTCTGTGTGTGATGGTCTGTGTTTGATGGACTGTGGGTGATGGTTTGTGTGTGGTGGTCTGTGTGTGATGGTCTGTGTGTGATGGTCTGTGTGTGATGGTCTGTGTGTGATGGTCTGTGTGTGGTGGTCTGTGTGTGATGGTCTGTGGGTGAAAGTCTGTGTGTGATGGTCTGTGTGTGATGGTCTGTGTGTGATGGTCTGTGTGTGAAGGTCTGTGTGTAATGGTCTGTGTGTGATGGTCTGTGGGTGATGGTCTGTGTGTGAAGGTCTGTGTGTGAAGGTCTGTGTGTGATGGTCTGTGGGTGATGGTCTGTGTGTGATGGACTGTGAGTGATGGTCTGTGGGTGATGGTCTGTGTGTGATGGTCTGTGTGTGATTGTCTGTGGGTGATGGTCTGTGTGTGATGGTCTGTGTGTGATGGTCTATGTGTGATGGACTGTGTGTGATGGTCTGTGTGTGATGGTCTGTGGGTTATGGATTTTGGGTGATGGTCTGTGTGTGATGGACTGTGTGTGATGGTCTGTGTGTGATGGTCTGTGTGTGATGGACTGTGTGTGATGGTCTGTGTGTGATGGTCTGTGGGTGATGGTCTGTGTGATGGTCTGTGTGTGATGGACTGTGGGTGATGGTCTGTGTGTGATGGACTGTGTGTGATGGTCTGTGTGTGATGGTCTGTGTGTGATGGTCTGTGTGTGATGGTCTGTGGGTGAAGGTCTGTGTGTGATGGTCTGTGTATGATGGTCTGTGTGTGATGGACTGTGAGTGATGGACTGTGTGTGATGGTCTGTGTGTGATGGTCTGTGTGTGATGGTCTGTGTGTGATGGATTGTGGGTGATGGTCTGTGTGTGATGGTCTGTGTGTGATGGTCTGTGGGTGGTGGGTGATGGTCTGTGTGTGGTGGTCTGTGTGTGATGGTCTGTGGGTGATGGTCTGTGGGTGATGGTCTGTGTGTGATGGTCTGTGTGTGATGGTCTGTGGGTGGTGGTCTGTGTGTGATGGTCTGTGTGTGATGGACTGTGTGTGATGGTCTGTGTGTGATGGTCTGTGGGTGGTGGTCTGTGTGTGATGGTCTGTGTGTGATGGTCTGTGGGTGGTGGTCTGTGTGTGATGGTCTGTGTGTGATGGTCTGTGTGTGATGGTCTGTGGGTGATGGACTGTGGGTGATGGTCTGTGTGTGATGGTCTGTGTGTGATGGACTGTGTGTGATGGTCTGTGTGTGATGGTCTGTGTGTGGTGGTCTGTGGGTGATGGACTGTGTGTGATGGTCTGTGGGTGATGGTCTGTGTGTGATGGTCTGTGTGTGATGGTCTGTGTGTGATGGACTTTGTGTGATGGTCTGTGTGTGATGGTCTGTGGGTGATGGATTGTGGGTGATGGACTGTGTGTGATGGTCTGTGTGTGTGTCTGTGTGTGATGGTCTGTGGGTTGTGGACTGTGTGTGATGGTCTGTGTGTGATGGACTTTGTGTGATGGTCTGTGTGTGATGGTCTGTGGGTGATGGATTGTGGGTGATGGACTGTGTGTGATGGTCTGTGTGTGTGTCTGTGTGTGATGGTCTGTGTGTGATGGTCTGTGTGTGAAGGTCTGTGTGTGATGGTCTGTGTGTGATGGTCTGTGTGTGATGGTCTGTGTGTGATGGTCTATGTGTGATGGACTGTGTGTGATGGTCTGTGTGTGATGGTCTGTGGGTTATGGATTTTGGGTGATGGTCTGTGTGTGATGGACTGTGTGTGATGGTCTGTGTGTGATGGTCTGTGTGTGATGGACTGTGTGTGATGGTCTGTGTGTGATGGTCTGTGGGTGATGGTCTGTGTGTGATGGTCTGTGTGTGATGGACTGTGGGTGATGGTCTGTGTGTGATGGACTGTGTGTGATGGTCTGTGTGTGATGGTCTGTGGGTGATGGTCTGTGTGATGGTCTGTGTGTGATGGACTGTGGGTGATGGTCTGTGTGTGATGGACTGTGTGTGATGGTCTGTGTGTGATGGTCTGTGTGTGATGGTCTGTGTGTGATGGTCTGTGGGTGAAGGTCTGTGTGTGATGGTCTGTGTATGATGGTCTGTGTGTGATGGACTGTGAGTGATGGACTGTGTGTGATGGTCTGTGTGTGATGGTCTGTGGGTGATGGTCTGTGTGTGATGGACTGTGTGTGATGGTCTGTGTGTGATGGTCTGTGTGTGATGGTCTGTGTGTGATGGTCTGTGGGTGAAGGTCTGTGTGTGATGGTCTGTGTATGATGGTCTGTGTGTGATGGACTGTGAGTGATGGACTGTGTGTGATGGTCTGTGTGTGATGGTCTGTGTGTGATGGTCTGTGTGTGATGGATTGTGGGTGATGGTCTGTGTGTGATGGTCTGTGTGTGATGGTCTGTGGGTGGTGGGTGATGGTCTGTGTGTGGTGGTCTGTGTGTGATGGTCTGTGGGTGATGGTCTGTGGGTGATGGTCTGTGTGTGATGGTCTGTGTGTGATGGTCTGTGGGTGGTGGTCTGTGTGTGATGGTCTGTGTGTGATGGACTGTGTGTGATGGTCTGTGTGTGATGGTCTGTGGGTGGTGGTCTGTGTGTGATGGTCTGTGTGTGATGGTCTGTGGGTGGTGGTCTGTGTGTGATGGTCTGTGTGTGATGGTCTGTGTGTGATGGACTGTGTGTGATGGTCTGTGTGTGATGGTCTGTGTGTGGTGGTCTGTGGGTGATGGACTGTGTGTGATGGTCTGTGGGTGATGGTCTGTGTGTGATGGTCTGTGTGTGATGGTCTGTGTGTGATGGACTTTGTGTGATGGTCTGTGTGTGATGGTCTGTGGGTGATGGATTGTGGGTGATGGACTGTGTGTGATGGTCTGTGTGTGTGTCTGTGTGTGATGGTCTGTGGGTTGTGGACTGTGTGTGATGGTCTGTGTGTGATGGACTTTGTGTGATGGTCTGTGTGTGATGGTCTGTGGGTGATGGATTGTGGGTGATGGACTGTGTGTGATGGTCTGTGTGTGTGTCTGTGTGTGATGGTCTGTGTGTGGTGGTCTGTGTGTGATGGTCTGTGGGTGATGGTCTGTGGGTGATGGTCTGTGTGTGATGGTCTGTGTGTGATGGTCTGTGGGTGGTGGTCTGTGTGTGATGGTCTGTGTGTGATGGACTGTGTGTGATGGTCTGTGTGTGATGGTCTGTGGGTGGTGGTCTGTGTGTGATGGTCTGTGTGTGATGGTCTGTGGGTGGTGGTCTGTGTGTGATGGTCTGTGTGTGATGGTCTGTGTGTGATGGACTGTGTGTGATGGTCTGTGTGTGATGGTCTGTGTGTGGTGGTCTGTGGGTGATGGACTGTGTGTGATGGTCTGTGGGTGATGGTCTGTGTGTGATGGTCTGTGTGTGATGGTCTGTGTGTGATGGACTTTGTGTGATGGTCTGTGTGTGATGGTCTGTGGGTGATGGATTGTGGGTGATGGACTGTGTGTGATGGTCTGTGTGTGTGTCTGTGTGTGATGGTCTGTGGGTTGTGGACTGTGTGTGATGGTCTGTGTGTGATGGACTTTGTGTGATGGTCTGTGTGTGATGGTCTGTGGGTGATGGATTGTGGGTGATGGACTGTGTGTGATGGTCTGTGTGTGTGTCTGTGTGTGATGGTCTGTGTGTGATGGTCTGTGTGTGAAGGTCTGTGTGTGATGGTCTGTGTGTGATGGTCTGTGTGTGATGGTCTGTGTGTGATGGTCTATGTGTGATGGACTGTGTGTGATGGTCTGTGTGTGATGGTCTGTGGGTTATGGATTTTGGGTGATGGTCTGTGTGTGATGGACTGTGTGTGATGGTCTGTGTGTGATGGTCTGTGTGTGATGGACTGTGTGTGATGGTCTGTGTGTGATGGTCTGTGGGTGATGGTCTGTGTGTGATGGTCTGTGTGTGATGGACTGTGGGTGATGGTCTGTGTGTGATGGACTGTGTGTGATGGTCTGTGTGTGATGGTCTGTGTGTGATGGTCTGTGTGTGATGGTCTGTGGGTGAAGGTCTGTGTGTGATGGTCTGTGTGTGATGGTCTGTGTGTGATGGACTGTGAGTGATGGACTGTGTGTGATGGTCTGTGTGTGATGGTCTGTGTGTGATGGTCTGTGTGTGATGGATTGTGGGTGATGGTCTGTGTGTGATGGTCTGTGTGTGATGGTCTGTGGGTGGTGGGTGATGGTCTGTGTGTGGTGGTCTGTGTGTGATGGTCTGTGGGTGATGGTCTGTGGGTGATGGTCTGTGTGTGATGGTCTGTATGTGATGGTCTGTGGGTGGTGGTCTGTGTGTGATGGTCTGTGTGTGATGGACTGTGTGTGATGGTCTGTGTGTGATGGTCTGTGGGTGGTGGTCTGTGTGTGATGGTCTGTGTGTGATGGTCTGTGGGTGGTGGTCTGTGTGTGATGGTCTGTGTGTGATGGTCTGTGTGTGATGGTCTGTGGGTGATGGACTGTGGGTGATGGTCTGTGTGTGATGGTCTGTGTGTGATGGACTGTGTGTGATGGTCTGTGTGTGATGGTCTGTGTGTGGTGGTCTGTGGGTGATGGACTGTGTGTGATGGTCTGTGGGTGATGGTCTGTGTGTGATGGTCTGTGTGTGATGGACTTTGTGTGATGGTCTGTGTGTGATGGTCTGTGGGTGATGGATTGTGGGTGATGGACTGTGTGTGATGGTCTGTGTGTGTGTCTGTGTGTGATGGTCTGTGGGTTGTGGACTGTGTGTGATGGTCTGTGTGTGATGGACTTTGTGTGATGGTCTGTGTGTGATGGTCTGTGGGTGATGGATTGTGGGTGATGGACTGTGTGTGATGGTCTGTGTGTGTGTCTGTGTGTGATGGTCTGTGTGTGATGGTCTGTGTGTGAAGGTCTGTGTGTGATGGTCTGTGTGTGATGGTCTGTGTGTGATGGTCTGTGTGTGATGGTCTGTGGGTGATGGTCTGTGTGTGATGGTCTGTGTGTGATGGTCTGTGTGTGATGGTCTGTGTGTGATGGTCTGTATGTGATGGTCTGTGTGTGATGGTCTGTGTGTGATGGACTGTGCGTGAAGGTCTGTGTGTGATGAACTGTGTGTGATGGTCTGTGTGTGATGGTCTGTGTGTGATGGATTGTGTGTGATGGTCTGTGTGTGATGGTCTGTGTGTGATGGACTGTGGGTGATGGATTGTGTGTGATGGGACTGTGTGTGATGGTCTGTGTGTGATGGTCTGTGGGTTGTGGACTGTGTGTGATGGTCTGTGTGTGATGGTCTGTGTGTGATGGACTGTTTGTGGTGGTCTGTGTGTGTGTGTGATGGTCTGTGGGTGATGGACTGTGGGTGGTGGTCTGTGGGTGAAGGTCTGTGTGTGATGGTCTGTGTGTGATGGTCTGTGTGTAATGGTCTGCGGGTGATGGTCTGTGTGTGATGGTCTGTGTGTGATGGTCTGTGGGTGATGGACTGTGTGTGATGGTCTGTGTGTGATCGTCTGTGTGTGATGGTCTGTGGGTGATGGTCTGTGTGTGATGGTCTGTGTGTGATGGTCTGTGGGTGGTGGTCTGTGTGTGATGGTCTGTGTGTGATGGACTGTGTGTGATGGTCTGTGTGTGATGGTCTGTGTGTGATGGTCTGTGGCTGATGGACTGTGGGTGATGGTCTGTGTGTGATGGTCTGTGTGTGATGGTCTGTGGGTGATGGTCTGTGTGTGATGGTATGTGTGTGATGGTCTGTGTGTGATGGACTGTGTGTGATGGTCTGTGTGTGATGGTCTGTGTGTGATGGTCTGTGTGTGATGGACTGTGTGTGATGGTCTGTGGGTGAAGGTCTGTGGGTGATGGTCTGTGTGTGATGGTCTGTGTATGATGGTCTGTGGGTGAAGGTCTGAGTGTGATGGTCTGTGTGTGATGGTCTGTGTGTGATGGTCTGTGTGTGAAGGTCTGTGTGTGATAGATTGTGGGTGATGGACTGTGTGTGATGGTCTGTGTGTGATGGTCTGTGTTTGATGGACTGTGTGTGATGGTCTGTGGGTGATGGTCTGTGTGTGATGGTCTGTGTGTGATGGTGGTCTGTGTGTGATGGACTGTGTGTGATGGACTGTGTGTGATGGTTTGTGAGTGATGGTGGTCTGTGTGTGATGGTCTGTGTGTGATGGTCTGTGTGTGATGGTGGTCTGTGTGTGATGGTCTGTGTGTGAAGGTCTGTGTGTGATGGTGGTCTGTGTGTGATGGACTGTGTGTGATGGTCTGTGTGTGATGGACTGTGTGTGATGGTTTGTGTGTGATGGTGGTCTGTGTGTGATGGTCTGTGTGTGATGGTGGTCTGTGTGTGATGGTCTGTGTGTGAAGGTCTGTGTGTGATGGTGGTCTGTGTGTGATGGACTGTGTGTGAAGGTCTGTGTGTGATGGTCTGTGTGTGATGGTCTGTGTGTGATGGTCTGTGTTTGATGGTCTGTGTGTGATGGACTGTGGGTGATGGTCTGTGTTTGATGGTCTGTGTGTGATGGTCTGTGTGTGATGGTCTGTGGGTGAAGGTCTGTGTGTGATGGTCTGTGTGTGATGGTCTGTGTGTGATGGTCTGTGTGTGATGGTCTGTGTGTGATGGTCTGTGGGTGGAGGTCTGTGTGTGATGGTCTGTGTGTGATGGACTGTGTGTGATGGTCTGTGTGTGATGGACTGTGGGTGATGGACTGTGTGTGATGGTCTGTGTGTGATGGTCTGTGTGTGGTGGTCTGTGTGTGATGGTCTGTGTGTGATGGACTGTGTGTGATGGTCTGTGTGTGATGGTCTGTGTGTGATGGACTGTGTGTGATGGACTGTGTGTGATGATCTGTGTGTGATGGTCTATGTGTGATGGTCTGTGGGTGATGGTCTGTGGGTGATGGTCTGTGTGTGATGGACTGTGGGTGATGGTCTGTGTGTGATGGACTGTGTGTGATGGACTGTGGGTGATGGTCTGTGTGTGATGGTCTGTGGGTAATGGTCTGTGGGTGATGGTCTGTGTGTGATGGTCTGTGGGTGATGGTCTGTGTGTGATGGTGGTCTGTGTGTGATGGTCTGTGTGTGTGTCTGTGTGTGATGGTCTGTGGGTGGTGGGTGATGGTCTGTGTGTGATGGTCTGTGTGTGATGGTCTGTGTGTGATGGTCTGTGTGTGATGGTCTGTGTGTGGTGGTCTGTGGGTAATGGTCTGTGTGTGATGGTCTGTGTGTGATGGACTGTGTGTGATGGACTGTGTGTGATGGACTGTGGGTGATGGTCTGTGTGTGATGGTCTGTGTTTGATGGACTGTGTGTGATGGTCTGTGTGTGATGGACTGTGTGTGATGGTCTGTGTGTGATGGTCTGTGAGTGATGGACTGTGTGTGATGGTTTGTGTGTGATGGTGGTCTGTGTGTGATGGTCTGTGTGTGATGGTCTGTGTGTGGTGGTCTGTGTGTGGTGGTCTGTGTGTGTGTGTGTCTGTGTGTGATGGTCTGTGGGTGAAGGTCTGTGTCTGTCTGTGTGTGTGTCTGTATGTCTGTGTGTGCCTGTGTGTGTATCTGTCTGTCTGTGTGTCTGTGTTTGTCTGTGTGTGTCTGTCTGTGTGTCTATGTGTGGGTGTGTCAGTATGTCTGTGTATGTCTGTGTGTGTCTGTGTGTGTTCCAGTCGCTCGCTCACTCAGTCACTCAGTCAGTAGCTCAGTCAGTCGCTCGCTCAGTCACTCAGTCAGTCACTCGCTCAGTCACTCAGTCGCTCAGTCACTCAGTCAGTAGCTCAGTCAGTCGCTCGCTCACTCAGTCACTCAGTCAGTAGCTCAGTCAGTCACTCGCTCAGTCACTCGCTCGCTCAGTCGCTCAGTCACTCGCTCAGTCACTCAGTCAGTAGCTCAGTCAGTCGCTCGCTCACTCAGTCACTCAGTCAGTAGCTCAGTCAGTCGCTCGCTCACTCAGTCACTCAGTCAGTAGCTCAGTCAGTCACTCGCTCAGTCACAGTCGCTCGCTCAGTCACTCAGTCAGTCACTCGCTCAGTCACTCAGTCAGTCACTCAGTCACTCAGTCAATCGCTCAGTCACTCAGTCAGTAGCTCAGTCACTCAGTCAGTCGCTCAGTCACTCACTCAGTCGCTCAGTCACTCAGTCAGTAGCTCAGTCAGTCACTCGCTCGCTCAGTCACTCACTCAGTCAGTCGCTCAGTCACTCAGTCAGTAGCTCAGTTAGTCGCTCGCTCAGTCACTCAGTCAGTCACTCGCTCAGTCACTCAGTTGCTCGCTCAGTCACTCAGTCACTCACCCACCCACTCCCTCACCCACTCACTCAACCACTCACCCACTACTCTTTGGTTCTATTGGGTAAAGTCACGGAGTAGGTAAAAAATAAAACAACAAAAGTCACGACGTTTCGGCCACAACACAAGCGGCCTTCATCAGGTGAAGGGACCAGGCTGTCTCGAGGACAGCGCTGGAGTGAAACACAGCCAAGCTCAGACCGCGACCTTTAAGCTGTGTGAGAGTAATTAAGGTGCCTTGACAAAGGAATTAGCACAACAATTAGCATTTAATTGGCCGACTTAGCATGATGAACGGTGTAGAGGTGGTGTACACTCACTCACCTACCCACTCACCCACTCACTCACCCACTCACTCTTTTACCCACCCACTCCTAAACTCACCCACCCACTCACTCACCCACTCACTCACCCCCACCCCCATCACCCAGGGAGTGTGTGTCAGGCAGTGTCTGTGGGGGTCTGCCAAAAAACAACCCCCGACCTCCTCGTGGTACCGGACGGGCAACGCTGTCGTGGGCGGTGCCATGGGGGGAGGTCCAATTCCAATTGGCCTCTCCCCTCAGGGCGTTTGTAGCCACCACAGCGGCTAAATGGGGGCTCTGGATGGGTGCGAGGGGCTGATCACCCCTCCACCTTCAATTAATTACCACTAAACCACGTCTAAAATATCTAATTAATAAGCTTGTGCCGGAGGCCCCGGGGGGGACAGGCGTCTATGACGTCTCCTGGCCAAACCCCATTTGGCGGAGCCAGGAGATTGAATCTTTGCCCTCGGGGCTCCTCCAGAAACAACGAAAAGCCACTACGGGTGGCCACGTGGAATGTTCGAACGCTCACTGCGGAGGAGAGGCTGCCACTCCTCTGTCGGGAGCTGGACCGGTACCGCCTAGATCTCTGCGGCATTCGGGAGGTCCGGTGGACCGGTTCTGGCTCCTGCCACCATGAGGGGTGGATAGTCCTCTACTCGGGGCAGCAGACTGCCAAACAACAGGGTGTGGCTCTTCTTTTGAACGAAAGAATGAAGGGGGCGTGGGAGCGTGGCGGTGAGGTGTGGGAAGCTGTAAGCCCCAGGCTACTTTGGGCTCGCCTTCCCATCAACCGGAGGCGAGGAGTGGTGGTTGCGATTACTTATGCCCCCACCGAAGACGAACATCCATGGAGGGATGCAGGCAAAGCCGATGAGTCAGATGCCTTCTATGACCTCCTGTCACAGGTGCTGGCTAAAGTGGCCCCTCGGGATAGTCATCTTGTTGGGTGACTTCAATGCCCGAGTTGGTCATGATGCTTGCACCTGGTCTGGAGTGATTGGAAGGCATAGGCCACATCAGCTCAATAACAATGGTAGGAGGCTGCTGGATTTTTGTGCAGCCCATGGGTTTGTAATTACCAACACGCTGTTCCGGCATCGGCGCATCCACACAACATCATGGATGCATGCCGGGTCCAAGTAAGAACATCTGCTGGACTACATAGTGACAGAACAGCGGATGCGGGCCCATGTCCTTGACACCAGGACCTACCGTGGAGCTGATCTGCCCTCTGACCATCGACTTGTCATCTGTAAGATGCGCCTGCCATTCTTCCACTCCGGTGGTGGGTGTACACCCAGGACCCCATTCCAACATAAAGTGGCCTGGTCTCAATTATCTGATGAAAGTTGCAAGCGAGAATTTCATCATCGCCTGCGGCTGGGGTTGGCATCGTCCCCGACTCCTCCTGATGTCGAGGGTAAATGGGCGAGGTTTAGGACTGTGACTCATGCTTCTGCAATGGCTGCTTTGGGTACGCGGTCCAGACCTCCCCAGAGACCCTGGCTGACAGAGGACGTGTTCAGGATGGTTGAGAAAAAGCGACAGGCCCACTGTCATCGTCTAATCATCCCACGTCAGAGAATGAGGAGGCTTACCGCAGCCTTCGCTCGGAGGTTCGGAGAGCCGTGAGGCGCTGCAAGGATGGGTGGTGGTCGAGATGGAGTCTGCCTCAGTGGCCCGCGTTCGACACTTCGCGTGGCCTCAGGGTGCACATGGCCTGGCACAAGCGTCGTGGTGACGTCACCGCCACTTAGTGGCGAATGGCGGTTGTTGGTGTTGTTGTGGGGGTCCACACCTCTGGCTGACTCACCCACCCGCTCACCCACTCACCCACTCACCCACTCACCCCCCACCCCCCCTCACCCAGGGAGTGTGTGTCAGGCGGTGTCTGTGGGGGTCCACACCTCTGGCTGACTCACCCACTCGCTCACCCACTCACCCACTCACTCATCCCCCACCCCCCCTCACCCAGGGAGTGTGTGTCAGGCGGTGTCTGTGGGGGTCCACACCTCTGAGTCGGTCTCCCATCGTCAGCCGCTGCCCATCGACGACGTGCGGCTTGGTGCCGTCTCTGCATCGCACGCCACCACCGCCGCCTCCGCTGATGATGATGATGGTGCTGCTGATGATGATGGTGCTGCTGATGATGATGGTGCAGAGTCCACGGGCCGCTATCTGGAATGGCTGAGGGGCACCGAGGCGTTGGCCTACGTGTGACGGTAGTGTGTAGTGTGTAGTGTATAGTGTAGTGTAGTGCATAGTAGTGTAGTGTAGATTGTAGGGTATAGTGTAGTGTGTAGTATATAGTGTAGTCGTGTATAGTGTAGTGTATAGTGTAGTGTACAGTGTAGTGTATAGTGTAGTAGTGTATAGTGTAGTGTCTAGTGTAGTGTATAGTGTAGTGTCTAGTGTAGTGTATAGTAGTGTATAGTGTAGTGTATAGTTTAGTGTATAGTGTAGTGTATAGTGTAGTAGTGTATAGTGTAGTGTATAATGTAGTAGTGTATAGTGTAGTGTAGTGCATGGTAGTGTAGTGTGTAGTGTAGATTGTAGGGTATAGTGTAGTGTGTAGTGTATAGTGTAGTCGTGTATAGTGTAGTGTATAGTGTAGTGTACAGTGTAGTGTAGTGTGTAGTATAGTGTAGTGTATAGTGTAGTGTATAGTGTAGTAGTGTATAGTGTAGTTTTGTATAGTGTAGTAGTGTATAGTGTAGTAGTGTAGTGTATAGTGTAGTAGTGTATAGTGTAGTGTCTAGTGTAGTGTATAGTAGTGTATAGTGTAGTGTATAGTTTAGTGTATAGTGTAGTAGTGTATAGTGTAGTGTATAATGTAGTGTATAGTGTAGTGTAGTAGTGTATAGTGTAGTGTATAGTATAGTGTCTAGTGTAGTGTATAGTATAGTGTAGTGTATAGTTTAGTGTGTAGTGTAGTGTATAGTGTAGTGTATAGTGTAGTGTATAGTGTAGTGCAGTAGTGTATAGTGTAGTAGTGTCTAGTGTAGTGTATAGTGTAGTGTATAGTGTAGTGTAGTGTGTAGTGTATAGTAGTGTAGTGTATAGTGCAGTGTATAGTAGTGTAGTGCATAGTAGTGTATAGTAGTGTAGTGTATAGTAGTGTAGTGTATAGTGTAGTGTATAGTGTAGTGTATAGTGTAGTGTATAATGTAGTAGTGAATAATGTAATGTGTGGTGTATAGTGTAGTGTATAGTATAGTGTATAGTGTAGTAGTGTAGTGTATAGTGTAGTAGTGTATAGTGTAGTGTCTAGTGTAGTGTATAGTAGTGTATAGTGTAGTGTATAGTGTAGTGTATAATGTAGTAGTGAATAGTGTATAGTGTGGTGTATAGTATAGTGTATAGTGTAGTAGTGTAGTGTATAGTGTAGTAGTGTAGTAGTGTATAGTGTAGTGTCTAGTGTAGTGTATAGTAGTGTTTAGTGTAGTGTATAGTGTAGTGTCTAGTGTAGTGTATAGTGTAGTAGTGTATAGTGTAGTGTATAGTGTGGTGTATAGTGTAGTGTATATTGTAGTGTATAGTGTAGTGTATAGTGTAGTGTAGTAGTATACAGTGTAGTGTATAGTGTAGTAGTGTATAGTGTAGTAGTGTATAGTGTAGTGTATAGTGTAGTAGTGTATAGTGTAGTAGTGTCTAGTGTAGTGTCTAGTGTAGTAGTGTATAGTGTAGTGTATAGTGTAGTAGTGTATAGTGTAGTTGTGTATAGTGTAGTCTATAGTGTAGTGTATAGTGTAGTAGTGTATAGTGTAGTGTATAGTGTAGTGTATAGTGTAGTGGTGTAGTGTATAGTGTAGTAGTGTATAGTGTAGTAGTGTATAGTGCAGTGTATAGTGTAGTGTATAGTGTAGTGTATAGTGTAGTGTACGTAGCCGACTGCCCTAATCGGAGTGTCACCATACGTGCGGCTGCAGCCCAATGCAATTTCCGTGTGTCTGTGTCTATGTGTGTGTATCTACGTGTGTCTATGTGTGTCTGTGTCTATGTGTGTGTCTGTGTCTATGTGTGTGTCTGTGAGTGTCTATGTGTGTCTGTGTCTATGTGTGTGTATCTACGTGTGTCTATGTGTGTGTCTGTGTCTATGTGTGTGTATCTATGTGTGTCTATGTGTGTCTGTGAGTGTCTATGTGTGTGTCTATGTGTGTGTCTGTGAGTGTCTATGTGTGTGTCTGTCTGGGAGTGTCTACGTGTGTGTCTCTGTGTGTCTATGTTTGTGTGTGTACATGTGTGTCTGTGTGTATCTACGTGTCTGTGTGTGTCTGTGAGTGTCTATGTGTGTATCTATGTTCGTGTGTGTCTGTGAGTCTGTCTGCCTCAGTGGCCCACGATCACAAATCGCTCTTTAATTCCATCAAAAAAGTAACCTGCAGCGCCAAACCTATTACCATCATTAGGGGAATAACGGTGATCCAATCTCCGACCCCCAGGAACAGGTTTGCAGATTTGCTGAGCATTTCTGAGGTCCTGGGGGAGGGGAAATCCCTCAGCCAGGAAAACATCGTGGGACAAAGTGGGGATGATCCTGCTGAGGCTGCGGTGCCTCAAATATTGGAAGAAGTCACCCCATGTGAGTGGCTGGCTGAGGTGCCATCTGTTGAGGAAGTACTGAAGGCGATCCAGAGTCTGAGACCAGGAAAGGCACCGGGCAGAGATGATCTCCCAAACGAAATGCTGACGGAAAGTGGCGTTTGTGCACAGACTGCCCTATATGACATCATAACAACAGTCTGGACCATTGGACGGGTTCCGCAGGATTGGAAGGATGCCCTGGTGGTCCCCCTTTTTAAGAAGGGGGATCGCACAGACTGCAACAACTACAGGGGCATCTCACTCCTCAGTGTGCCGGGAAAAGGTCCTGGCAAGGATTATTAAACATCGCCTTGCCAGGCACACTGAGGAGAGGCTTGCGGAGCCCCAATGCGGTTTCAGTAAAGGGCGGTCTCGCACAGATGCCATATTTTTTGTCCGTCTGCTACAGCAGAGGTGTAAGGAATTCCAACAAGACCTACATCTCTGCTTTATTGACCTGGTCAAGGCCTATGATACCATCAGTAGGCCTGGGCTCTGGGTCGTTCTTCGTGCTTTTGGAGTACCTGACCCTCTGCTCACGATCATTAAGGACCTTCATGATGGTGAGCGGGCCCGGGTAAAACTACGTGGCCTGGAGTCGGAGCCATTCCCTGTACACCTTGGGGTGCGACAGGGTTGTCCTCTGGCTCCCACATTATTTAACATTTATTTTGACCACGTAGTTCGTGAAGCCTTCAATAGCTGTACCAGGGGAATCTCCATATGGTACAGATACAATGGGAGGCTGATTGATGCCCGGGTGCGGTAAAGGGATGGCTCCCTATTGATCAACCACGTTATGTATGCCGATGATGTGGTAATAGCTGCTCAGAGGAGGAGTTGAAGACGCTGCTGCTGAGACTGGAGCGTGCCACTAAGAGGTGGGGCCTTACCATCAGCCCCACCAAAACTAAGCACCTGCCTGGGTATTTTGTACCATCGGACACTCCACCCCCACAACTCCCAATCGG
The DNA here is from genome assembly GCF_048934315.1 of Petromyzon marinus. Lineage (NCBI taxonomy): Eukaryota > Metazoa > Chordata > Hyperoartia > Petromyzontiformes > Petromyzontidae > Petromyzon > Petromyzon marinus. Next base: position 5,105,744 of record NW_027423046.1, read on the forward strand.
TGATGGGGCAGTTGTGGAGGGAGTGGAGAGTTTCCCATACCTGGGCAGTGTGCTTATGACCGGCTCCAGTTTAACAGCAGAGGTCTCACTCCGAATCAGTCGAGCGGCAATCTTTTCATCGGTTGCGTAACGCTGTGTGGAAGCTACCTGGTCTGTCGCTCAGCACTAAGCTTCAGGTCTTCTCGGCCAGACATTCCCTCCCTTCTCTACGCTTGCGAAACGTGGACCCCCCTAATGGAACATCTTCGCCGGTTAGAAACATTTAGACTGGCCCTGCCTATGATCCATCCTGGGTTTAACCAGACTGGATTGTGTGAGGAGCTCACAAATCCTAGAAAGATCTGGGTAAAGTCCCATCGGTGAGCTCCGGCAGGCAAGGCTGCGTTGGCTGGGTCATGTAGCCCGCATGCCCAATCACCGCATGCCCAAACAGCTTTTGTTGGGTTGGATCGAGGGAGCTAAACGGGTGCGGCACGGGCTAGAAAAAAGATGATGGTGATGACGATGATGGTGATGATGGTGGTGATGACGGTGATAATGGTGGTGATGATGGTTGTGATGATGGTGCTGATGATGGTGATGACGATATTATCATCACACTACAGTATACACTACATTACACTAATTGTAAATGTCGTGGCTTGGCTCTGCAACAGACAAGCGGTATTACTGTGCTAGTACACTACACTATACACTACACTATACACAACACTATACACTACTATACACTACACATTACTACACACTACTATACACTACACATTACTACACACTACATTACTCTACACACTACACTACTCTATACACTACACTATACACTACTATACACTACACTATACTATACACTACACTACTATACACTACACTATACACTACACACTATACACTACACACTACAAAACTACACTATACACTACACTATACACTATACTATACACTCTACACTACACTATACACTACACAATACACTACTATACACTACACTATACACTACACTACTATACACTACACTATACACTACACTACTATACACTACACTACTGTACACCACACCACTACACACTACACTACTATACATCAGGTAAGCAACTTCGTACGATGCTGTCAGGATCGGTTTGTTAACAGGTACAAATCCAAGAGCAGGCAGAGAGGCCCTTTCATCGAATCTGGCTCTCTTCACCCTGAATTCAGCAAGTGTTGTGTTCTTGTATTCCCCGTCTCCATGCAGCTTCAAGAAGTGTTCCTTTAGTTTTGCCGGTGCAAGACTAGAGTTGCTCAACTTGGCGTTGCAAATCATGCAGATAGGACGCTCACTCCCATCACGTTCCGTGATACATGAGAATCCATGTTGTACATATTCGTCCGACCACTTTCTTCTTTTGCCCGACATAGTTAGTATGGATAAAATATTAAAGAAATCACACGACGTACGACAACAACAGTCACACGTTGACTACTGAGTACGCACTAAATTCCCCGCAGCGCTGATTGGCCAAGCAGTGTAGCATGATCATCTGCAGCCAGTGATGGCCAAGCGGGCCGTGTGTGTTATCACAAATTTACACAATAATTCAAGTGTGTCCGGACCTCCGTGGCGGGGGCTCTGCCGAACCCCTGAGATCGACTCACCGAACCCCTGGGGTTCGATCGAACCCAGGTTAAGAACCACTGCTCTACACTCTTTGGCCCTCACTCTCTCTAGCGCGTGGTGACCGCTGTTTTCGCTGACGCCGCCAATTCAAGGCCTCATTAATTTCCGTCACTCCGTGTAGGTGAGGGCGGGTTAGCCCTGGAGTCAGTTCTGGTTTTCGTCTGCCTCTCAGCCCTTGGTCTGTGACCTCTGACCCCGGGATTTATCTAATTTGATGGCCTGTCTAGCCCCGGCTTGCTGTTGTTAGGTTGGTTGGTTGTTCCTGGCTTTTTGCCTACGTTTGCAGTTTGCTGCGCTTATTTTCCTTTCTTCTCCAACCTTATATCCACTCTGCTCATTATTCGCTCATGCCTGGGTTAGAACATTCATGTTGACTTCGGAAAACCTGATTGTTATAGGCTTTGGGTCCAGTCGTATAAAAATTATTAAAATATGAAAATAGATTTAATGTTAAACCAATAGACGGTTGATGGTTACATTGATGTAGCTATTGGCAGGGTTCAATTGAAGTTGGTGAGAAGATCAATAACTTTAGCCTACCCTGTCGTTGAATTCCGATTTTAAGTTACTTTAATAGTAATGTAGAACCAATCAGCTTTTTGACTGAACTATATCTAGGCTAACGCAAACTCCCAGTGACCCTGGCTTGGTGTGTTTACGTCAGCCCCTTGCAATTCGCTGTGCTCTGCTCTCTATCTGCTCCCTCTGACCCTGGGAGGGCTCTTAATGTCAAAATCGTGTTAGTGGGTCATGGTAAAGAGAACCTCCACATGCCATGCGGAGGCCTGGTTTGGTGTTTTTATTCATTATTATAAAAAAAAACAATAGAAACATGTATCTATATGTATCGGAAAATTACCTGTTAACATTAAGATGGAAAAGGGGCCTAGATACAACAGTGTCAGGTGGTGTGTGTGAGGTGGTTTGTGTGAGGTGGTGTGTCACGTGGTGTGTCAGGTGGTGTGTGTGAGGTGGTGTGTCACGTGGTGTGTGTGTGGTGGTGTGTGTGAGGTGGTGTGTGAGGTGGTGTGTGTGAGGTGGTGCGTGTGAGGTGGTGAGTGAGGTGGTGTGTGTGAGGTGGTGTGTGTCAGGTGGTGTGTGTCACGTGGTGTGTGTCAGGTGGTGGTGACCCGGGGTTCAATTCCCGCTCACGGCCGACGCCGCCGGCGACGATCATCTGAACCAGTCCCGGGCCTCCCCTAGGTCGACTTGGCATTAAATGAGTACCCTGGTGCGTTGTGTAAACATCGCCACTGGGGAGACAAAGGCGGCCGGGGGTGGTGCCGGCCACCCGCCCCCTCGTGTACCGTTCCGGCCTTCATAGGTGCTCGCTAACAGCACTTGCCCCTACAGTCTGTTAAGGCTACACGGGGGATCTTTGTCTCTGCGTGCGCGTGCCAAATTGGTAAGAGTTTGCCGATGAGTTTAGAGCTCTGCTCATCGTCGTCGTCGTCATTATAAAATCCTGGAGGAACTTTCCGCCCGGTTTCCTGCTCGCTGTACGAGTTGACGTTGGTCGCGACAGCCAACGGGGACGTGTCAAACTAACACCGACAAGACCTGGGGATTCCTTCGCCGGTCGCTTTTATTGTACCACAGCTTTTCCTGGCGCCAAGGGAAGCGTCTCATCGGTCGGTGTCCAGGGTGAGAATCCGTCAGAATGTACGCAGGGCAGTCGTGGTGTAGTGGTGGTGGTGGTACAACGTGTTACAGTCGTGGTGTGGTGTAGTGTGGTGTAGTAGTAGTGTAGTAGTACAACGTGTTACAGTTGTGGTGTAGTGTGGTGTAGTAGTGGTGTAGTGTGGTGTGGTGTAGTGTGGTGGTGTGGTGTAGTGTGGTGTAGTGGTGTTGTGGTGTTGTGTGGTGTAGTGTGGTGTGGTGGTGTTGTGTGGTGTAGTGTGGTGTAGTAGTGGTGTGTAGTGGTGTGGTGTAGTAGTGGTACAACGTGTTACAGTCGTGGTGTTGTGGTGTAGTGGTGGTGTGTAATGTACTGCAGTGGTGGAGTGGTCTGGTATTGTGGTGTAGTGTAGTGTGTAGTGTACTGTAGTGGTGTGGTATTGTGGTGTAGTGTAGTGTGTAGTGTACTGCAGTGGTGGAGTGGCTGAGCGCAGTTTGGTGATGTAGTTGTAACTGAGGGTGTCGTTTCAAACGAGACGTACAACTTAAGAGACAGAGAGACAAACTCCCTTTACTGCCGAAACACGCATGAACACTCTTAAATGTGCACAGTGAGCAGTGACACACGTGTTATAACCATCTCACTCACCAATCACTCACCAGTGACACACGTGTTATAACCAACTCACTCACCAACTCCCTCACCAATCACTCACCAGTGACACACGTGTTATAACCAACTCACTCACCAACTCACCAACTCACTCACCAATCACTCCCTCACGAACTCACTCACCAACTCCCTCACCAATCACTCACCAGTGACACACGTGTTATAACCATCTCAGGCACGCCACGTACGGTGCAGCCCCTATCTAAAATGTCACCAAGCTTTTCAGTTCCAATCATCAAAGCTGAATGGGTGGGTGGGTGGATCAATGGGTGGGTGAGTGGGTGGGTGAGTGGGTGGGTATGTGGGTGGGTGAGTGGGTGTGTGGGTGAGTGAGTGAGTGGATGAATGGGTGGGTGAGTGGATGGGTGAGTGGGTGGGTGAGTGGGTGGGTATGTGGGTGGGTGAGTGGGTGTGTGGGTGGGTGGGTATGTGGGTGGGTGAGTGGGTGTGTGGGTGAGTGAGTGGATGAATGGGTGGGTGGGTGAGTGAGTTGGTGAGTGAGTGGATGAATGGGTGGGTGAGTGGGTGAGTTGGTGAGTGAGATTCTAGTTATTTACCACAAGACGGCAGCATTGAGTTGCGAAATAATTTGTGTGGGGGGAGTGGTGGTGCAGTGGTTAGCGCAGTGTGTGTGAGTGGGGAGTGGTGGTGCAGTGGTTAGCTCACTCACTGACCAACTCACTCACCAACTCACTCACCAATCACTCCCTCACCAACTCACCATCTCCCTCACCAATCACTCACCAGTGACACACGTGTTATAACCATCTCAGGCACGCCACGTACGGTACAGCCCCTATCTAAAATGTCACCTAGCGTTTCAGTTCCAATCAACAAAGCTGTCAATGAGCAAAAAAAACCGAAATCACAACCAAGGAATAGGGCATGCTAAAACCCCGTACGTTACACACAAGATGCACACGTTTTATTTTAAAACGGCCATGTGTGGATAAGCAGAATTTCCTTAATAGCTGCATTGTGGTCCTCTTGCCTGAGGTCATTATCAACCCCACGTGGAGTAAATGTCACTGACAGCAGCAGCAGTGATACAAACTGTGGGCTGGTTCTGTTCTAATTTACACTATACACTACATTATACACTACACACTACTATACACTACATTATACACTACACTATTATACATTACATTATACCCTACATTATACACTACACACTACACTATACTATACACTACTATACATTACACTACACACCACACTGTACACTACACTATACACTACTCTACATTACACGATACACTACACTATACACTACACTATACACTACTATACATTACACTATACACTACACTATATATACACTACACACTACTATACATTACACTATAAACTACACACTATACACTACACTATACACTACACACTGTACACCACACACTATACACTACTATACATTACACTATACACTACACTATACACTACATTGTACACTACACACTATACACTGCACTATACAGTACACTACTACACTACTATACACTGCAATATAGACTACACTAAACACTACACTATACACTACACTACACTAATACACTACTATACACAACACTATACACTACACTATACACTACACTATACACTACACACTGCACTATACACTACACTATACACTACTATACACTACACTATACACTACACTATAAACTACACACTATACACTACACACTGTACACTACACACTACTATACATAACACTTTACACTACACTATACACTATATTGTACACTACACACTATACACTGCACTATACACTACACTACTACACTACTATACACTACACTATACACTACACTAAACACTACACTATACACTACACTATACACTACACTAAACACTGCACTACACACTACACTACTATACACTACACTATACTAAACACTACAATATACACTACTATACACTACACTATACACTACTATACACTACACTACTATACACTACACTATACACTACTATACATTACACTATACACTACACTATACTATAAACTACACTATACACTACACTATACACTACACTATACACTACAGTATACACTACACTATACACTACACTATACACTACTATACAATACACTATACACTACTATACACTACACTATACACTACACTATACACTACTATACACTACACTATACACTACACTATACACTACTATACACTACACTATACTACTACACTACTATACACTACACTGTACACTACACTATACACTACACTATATTATACACTACACTATACACTACTATACACTACGCTATACACTACACTATACACTACTATACACTACACTATACACTACTATACAATACACTACACTATACACTACACTATACACTACTATACACTACACACCACACTACTATACACTACACTATACACTACTACACACTACACTATACACTACTATACACTACACTATACATTACACTAAACACTACACTATACACTACACTACTATACACTACACTACTATACATTACACTATACACTACACTACTATACACTACACTATACACTACTATACAATACACTATACACTACACAATACACTACACTATACACTACTATACACTACACTATACACTACACTATACACTACGCTATACACTACACTATACACTACTATACACTACACTATACACGATACATTACATTATACACTACTATACACTACACTATACACTACACTATACACTACACTATACACTACACTATACTACACTATACTACTACACTACTATACACTACACTGTACACTACACTATACACTACACTATATTATACACTTCACTATACACTACTACACACTACACTATACACTACACTATACACTACACACTATACACTACACACTATACACTACTATACAATACACTAGACTATACACTACACCATACATTACACGATACACTACATTATACACTACTATACACTACACTATACACTACACACTACACTACACTATACACTACACTATTATACACTAAACTATACACTACTACACACTACACTACTACACACTACACTATACACTACACTATACACTACAATATACACTACACTATACACTACTATACACTACACTATACACTACACTAAACACTACACTACACTATACCCTACACTATACACTACACTATACACTACACTATACAATACATTACACTATACACTACAGACTACACTACACTATACACTACTATACACTACGCTATACACTACTATACACTACACTATACAATACATTACACTATACACTACAGACTACACTACACTATACACTACTATACACTACACTATACACTACACTAAACACTACACTATACACTACACTATACACTACACTATACAATACATTACACTATACACTACAGACTACACTACACTATACACTACTATACACTACACTATACACTACTATACACTACACTATAAACTACACTATACACTACACTATAAACTGCAATATACACTACACTATACACTACTATACACTACACTATACACTACTATACACTACACTATAAACTACACTATACACTACTATACACTACTATACACTACACTATACTATACACTACTATACACTACACTGTACACTACACTACACTATACACTACACTATACACTACTATACACTAATTTACACTACACTATACTACTACACTATACACTACACTGTACACTACACTATACACTAGACTATATTATACTATACTAAACACTACACTATAAACTACTATACACTACACTATACACTACACTATACAATACACTATACACTACACTATACACCACTACTATACACTACACTATACACTACTATACACTACACTATACTACTACACTATACACTACACTGTACACTACACTATACACTACTATACACTACACTATATTATACACTACACTATACACTACACACTACACTATACACTACAATATACACTACTATACACTACACTATACACTACACTATACACTACACTATACTATACATTACACTATACACTACTATACACTACACACCACACTACTATACACTACACTATACACTACTACACACTACACTATACACTACTATACACTACACTATACATTACACTAAACACTACACTATACACTACTATACACTACACTATACACTACACTACTATACACTACACTATGCACTACTATACAATACACTATACACTACTATACACTACACTATAAACTACACTATACACTACACTATACACTACTATACACTACTATACACTACACTATACACTACTATACAATACACTATACACTACACTATACACTACATTATACACTACTATACACTACACACCACACTACTATACACTACACTATACACTACACTACACTATTACACACTACACTATACACTACTATACACTACACTATACACTACACTATACATTACACTAAACTATACACTACACTACTATACACTACACTACTATACATTACACTATACACTAAACTACTATACACTACACTATACACTACTATACAATACACTATACACTACACAATACACTACACTATACACTACTATAAACTACACTATACACTACACTATACACTACTATACACTACGCTATACACTACACTATACACTACTATACACTACACTATACACGATACATTACACTATACACTACACTATACACTACTATACACTACACTATACTACTACACTACTATACACTACACTATACTACTACACTACTATACACTACACTGTACACTACACTACACTATACACTACTACACACTACACTATACACTACTATACACTACACTATACACTACTATACAATACACTAGACTATACACTACACCATACATTACACGATACACTACATTATACACTACACTATACACTACACTATTATACACTAAACTATACACTACTACACACTACACTATACACTACAATATACACTACACTATACACTACTATACACTACACTATACACTAAACACTACACTATACACTACACTACACACTACACTATACAATACATTACTCTATACAATACATTACACTATACACTACAGACTACACTACACTATACACTACTATACACTACACTATACACTATTATACACTACACTATACACTACACTACACTATACACTACACTATACAATACATTACACTATACACTACAGACTACACTACACTATACACTACTATACACTACACTATACACTACTATACACTACACTATAAACTACACTATAAACTGCAATATACACTACACTATACACTACTATACACTACTATACACTACACTATACACTACTATACACTACACTGTACACTACACTATACACTACTATACACTACACTGTACACTACACTATACTATATTATACAATACTAAACACTACACTATACACCACACTATAAACTACTATACACTACACTATACACTACACACTACACTATGCAATACACTATACACTACACTATACACTACACTATACACTACTATACACTAGACTATACACAACACTACTATACACGACACTACACTACTATACACTACTGTACACTACTCTACTGCTATACACTACACTATACACTACTATACACTATATTATACACTACACTATACACTACTATACTCTACACTATAAACTACACTATAAACTGCACTATACACTACACTATACACTAGTATACACTACACTACTATACACTACACTATACACTACTATACACTATAAACTACACTATACACTACACTATAAACTGCAATATACACAACACTATACACTACTATACACTACACTATACACTACACTACTATACACTACTATACACTACACTATTACACTATACACTACTATACACTACTATACACTACTATAAACTACACTCTACACTATACACTACACTATACTATACACTACACACTGTACACTACTATACACTACACTATACACTACACACCACACTATACTACTATACACTACACTATACACTACTATACACTACACTATACACCACTATACACTACTGTACACTACACTATAAACTACACACTACACTATACAGTACACTATACACTACACTATACACTACACTATACACTACTATATACTACACTATACACTACACACAACACTATACACTACACACTACACCACTATACACGACACTACTATACACTACACCATACATTGCACTATACACTACATTATACACTACTATACACTACACACCACACTACTATACACTACACTACTACACACTACACTATACACTACTATACACTACACACTATACACTACTATACACCACACTATACATTACACTAAACACTACACTACACACTACACTATACACTACACATTAATATACACTACACTCTACACTACACTATACACAACACTATACACTACACTATACACTACACTACTATACACTACACTATACACTACACACTACTATACAATACACTATACACTACACTATACATTACACTATACACTACATTATACACTATACACTACACACCACACTACTATACACTACACTATTATACACTACACTATACACTACACTATACATTACACTAAACACTACACTATACACTACACGATACATTACACTATACACTACACTATACACTACTATACACTACTACACTATACACTACACTATTATACACTACACTATACTATACACTACTATACACTACACTATACTACTACACTATACACTACTATACACTACACTGTACACTACACTATACACTACTATACACTACACACTACACTATAAACTACTATACACTACACTATACACTACTATACACTACACTATACACTACTATACAATACACTATACACTACACTATACACTACACTATACATTACACTATACACTACATTATACACTACTATACACTACACTATACACTACACTATACACTACACTATACACTACACTATACACTACACTATACACTACTTTACACTGCACTATACACTACACTATTTACTACACTATACACTACTATACACTACACTATACACTACACTATTCACTACTATACACTACACTATACACTACTATACACTACACTATACACTACTATACACTACACTATTTACTACACTATACACTACACTGTACACTACTATACACTACACTATTTACTACACTATACACTACACTACTCTATACACTACACTATACACTACACTATACACTACTATACACTACACTACACTATACACTACTATACAATACACTACTATACACTGTACACTACACTATACACTACTATACAATACACTACTATACACTACACTATACACTTCACTATACACTACACTATACACTACACTATACACTACTATACAATATTATACACTATACACTACACTGTACACTACACTACTATACACTACACTAAACACTATACTACACTATACACTACACTACTATACACAACACTATACACTACTATACACTACACTATACACTACTATACACTACACTATACACTACATTATACACTACACTACTATACACTACACTATACACTACACTATACACTACACTATACACGACATTTGTGAGAATTTGCGACAAGGCCACAAGAACTGCACCCGCCAGCGTCACGTTCATCGTCGCTTCACCGTTACCACAACAACTACCACAACTACCACAACTATTACCACAAATACCACAACTACTACCACCGCATCCACAACTACTACTACCACAACTACCACTACCACAACTACTACTACCACAACTACTACCACCACTACCACTACCACAACTACTACCACCATTACCACCACAACAATTACCACAACTACTACTACCACCACTACTACTACCACTACCACCACCACTACTACTACCACTACCACAACTACCACCACTACTACCACAACTACCATCACCACTACCACTACAACAACAACTACCACTACTACCACCACAACAATTACCACAACTACAACTACTACCACCACTACTACTACCACTACCACAACTACCACCACTACTACCACAACTACCACCACTACTACCACCACTACTACTACCACCACCACTACCACAACTACCACCACTACCACAACTACTACAACTACCACCACAACAACTACTACCACTACTAACACCACTACTACTACCACTACCACAACTACCACCACCACTACCACAACTACCACCACTACTACCACAACTACCACTACCACCACCACTACCACCACAACTACCACCACTACCACCACCACTACTACCACCACTACTACCACAACTACCACTACCACCACTACCACCACCACACTACCACAACTACCACTACCACCACTACCACCACCACTACCACCACAACTACCACCACTACCACCACCACTACTACCACCACTACCACCACAACTGCCACAACTACTACAACTACTACCACCACTACCACAACTACCACTACTACCACCACTACCACCACAACTGCCACAACTACCACAACTACTACTACTAACACTACAACTACTACTACCACTACCACAACTACTACTACCACAACTACTACCACAACTACTACAACTACTACCACTACTACCACAACTACTACCACCACTACTACCACCACTACCACTACCACCACAACTACCACCACTACCACAACTACCACCACTACCACAACTACTACTACTTTCTTGTTTTGTGTTTGAAGCAGCCTGTATCACCAGAGGCAGGGGCTAACAAATCACCATCATCACCATCATCATCACCATTGTCACCACCACCACCATCATCGTCACTACCATCACCACCATCATCGTCACCACCACCACCACACTGGGTAGTGAGACACTGGTGGTGAGGGAGACTTTGAGGGTTTGTTGGAGCTGCAGCTTCCTCCTCAGTGTACGATGACGATGTCACGGCACACCGGACACACGCCACTCTCCTAAGACACACACAGACACACACACACAGACACACACACACAGACACACACAGACACACACACAGACACACAGTGACACACAGACACTCACACAGACACACACACAATCACAAAACAAAGATCCCCCGTATAGCCTTAACAGACTGTAGGGGCAAGTGCTGTTAGCGAGCACCTATGAAGGCCGGAACGGTACACGAGGGGGTGGGTGGCCAGCACCACGCCCGACCGCCTTTGTCTCCCCAGTCGCGATGTTTACACACCGTACCAGGTACTCATTTGAGGCTGAGTCGACCTAGGGGAGGCCCGGGACCGGTTCAGATAATCGTCACTGGTGTTGGCCGTGAGCGGGAATCGAACCCGGGTCGCCAGGTTCATAGCGCAGCGCGCTAACCGCTACACTATCGCTCCCCACAGTGACACACACACACACACAGACACACACAGTGACACACACAGACACACACAGACGTGACACACACAGACACACACAGACACACACACACAGACAAACACACAGACACACACAGAGACACACAGACACACACACAGACACACACACACAGTCATACACACACACAGACACACACAGTGACACACACAGACACACACACAGACACACACACAGACACACACACACACAGTCACACACACACAGACACACACAGAGACACAAACACACAGACACACACACACACAGACACACACACACAGACACACACACAGACACACACACACACAGACACACACAGACACACACACACACAGACACACACGGTGACACACACAGACACACACACAGATACACACACACAGACACACACACACAGACACACACACAGACACACACACAGACACACACACACAGACACACACACAGACACACACACACACAGACACACAGACACACAGACACACACACACAGACACACACAGACACATACACACACACAGACACACACACAGACACACACACAGACACACAGACACATACAGACACACACACACAGACACATACAGACACACACACACAGACACACACAGTGACACACACACAGACACACACAGTGACACACACATACACACACACAGACACACACACAGACACACACAGTGACACACACACATACACACACAGACACACACAGTGACACACACAGACACACACAGACGTGACACACACAGACACACACAGACACACACACACAGACAAACACACAGACACACACAGAGACACAGAGACACACACACAGACACACACACACAGTCATACACACACACAGACACACACAGTGACACACACAGACACACACACAGACACACACACAGACACACACACACACAGTCACACACACAGACACACACACAGACACTCACATACAGACACACACACAGACACACATAAACACAGACACACACACAGACAGACACACACACACACAGTCACACACACACAGACACACACAGAGACACAAACACACAGACACACACACACACAGACACACACACACAGACACACACACAGACACACACACACACAGACACACACAGACACACACACACACAGACACACACGGTGACACACACAGACACACACACAGATACACACACACAGACACACACACACAGACACACACACAGACACACACACAGACACACACACACAGACACACACACAGACACACACACACACAGACACACAGACACACAGACACACACACACAGACACACACAGACACATACACACACACAGACACACACACAGACACACACACAGACACACAGACACATACAGACACACACACACAGACACATACAGACACACACACACAGACACACACAGTGACACACACACAGACACACACAGTGACACACACATACACACACACAGACACACACACAGACACACACAGTGACACACACACATACACACACAGACACACACAGTGACACACACAGACACACACAGACGTGACACACACAGACACACACAGACACACACACACAGACAAACACACAGACACACACAGAGACACAGAGACACACACACAGACACACACACACAGTCATACACACACACAGACACACACAGTGACACACACAGACACACACACAGACACACACACAGACACACACACACACAGTCACACACACAGACACACACACAGACACTCACATACAGACACACACACAGACACACATAAACACAGACACACACACAGACAGACACACACACACACAGACACACACACACAGACACGCACACAGACAGACAGACACACACAGACACACACACAGAGAGACACACACAGAGACAGAGAGGCAGACACAGAGACAGAGAGACACACAGAGAGAAAGAGAGAGAGACACACAGAGAAACAGAGAGACAGACATAGACACAGACAGAGACACAGACAGAGACAGAGAAACAGAGCGAGACAGAGAAAGACACAAAGACATCGAGAGAAAGACAGAGAGAGACAGAGACAGACACAGAGAGAGAGACACACACAGACCGAGTGAGAGAGACAAACACAGAGACACAGAGAGAGAGACAGAGAAAGACACAAAGACATAGAGAGACACAGAGAGAGACAGAGAGACACACAGAGACACAGAGACAGAGAGAGAAACAGAGAGAGACACAGAGACACACAGACACAGACACCGAGACAGAGAGAGACACAGAGAGAGACAGACACACAGACCAAGTGAGAGAGACAAACACAGAGACTCAGACAGAGAGAGAGAGACACACATCATCATCACCAGCATCATCAACAACAACATCATCATCACCAGCATCACCAACATCACCAACAACAACAACATCATCATCACCAGCATCATCAACAACATCATCATCACCAGCATCACCAGCATCATCAACAACATCATCATCACCAGCATCATCAACAACAACATCATCATCACCAGCATCATCAACAACATCATCATCACCAGCATCATCATCAATAACAACATCATCATGACCAGCATCATCAACAACAACATCATCACCAGCATCATCAACAACATCATCATCACCATCATCACCAGCATCACCAACAACATCATCATCACCAGCATCATCAACATCAACATCTTCATCACCAGCATCAACAACAACAACACCATCATCACCAGCATCATCAACAACAACATCATCATCACCAGCATCACCAGCATCATCAACATCATCATCATCACCAGCATCACCAACAACATCATCATCACCAGCATCACCAGCACCAACAACATCATCACCAGCATCATCAACATCATCATCACCAGCATCAACAACATCATCCTCACCAGCATCATCAACAACATCATCATCACCAGCATCACCAGCATCATCAACAACATCATCATCAACATCATCAACAGCATCACCAACAACAACATCATCACCAGCATCACCAGCACCAACAACAACATCATCATCACCAGCATCATCAACAACATCATCATCACCAGCATCATAAACAACAACATCATCAAATCATCATCACCAGCATCAACATCATCACCAGCATCATCATCAACATCACCAGCATCATCAACAACATCACCACCACCACCACCACCACGAGCTGGTGGGCATCACCTGTAGCCAGGTGTGGATGCAGGCTGTGTGGAAGTGTGCATGCTGGCAGGGCAGCCTGCACATCACGGCTCCATCCACAAGCACCTCCAGGCAAATGATGCAGCTGGGGGGCGAGAGGGGGGTTGGGGGAAGTGAATGTGTGAGTGTGTGTATGTGTGTAGTGTGTGTATGTGTTTGTGTGTAGTGTGTGAGTGTGTGTGTAGTGTGTGTGTGTGTGTATCTGTATGTGTATGTATGCGTGTGTATGTGTGTGTATGTGTGTGTGTGTTTGTGTGTATGTGTGTGTATGTGTTTGTGAGTGTGTGTATGTGTGTGTAGTGTGTGTGTGTATGTGAGTGTGTGTAGTGTGTGTGTGTATGTGTGTGAGTGTATGTGTGTGTGTGTATGTGTGTGTTTGTGTGAGTGTGTGAGTGAGTGTGTGAGTGTGTATGTGAGTGTGTGTGTATGTGTGTGTATGTGTGTGTATGTGTGAGTGTGTGAGTGTGTGTGTATGTGAGTGTGTGTATGTGTGTGAGTGTGTGAGTGTGTGTGTGTATGTGTGTGAGTGTGTGTGTGAGTATGTGTATGTGTGTGTGAGTGTGTGTATGTGTGTGTGTGTGTAGTGTGTGTGTATGAGTGTGTGTAGTGAGTGTGTGTATGTGTGTGTGTGAGTGTATGTGTGTATGTGTGTGTATGTGTGTGTGTGCCGGGAAAGGTCCTGGCAAGGATTATTCAGCATCGCCTTGCCAGGCACGCTGAGGAGAGGCTTGCGGAGCCCCAATGCGGTTTCAGGAAAGGGCGGTCCTGCACAGATGCCATATTTTCTGTCCGTCTGCTACAGCAGAGGTGTAGGGAATTCCAACAAGACCTACATCTCTGCTTTATTGACCTGGTCAAGGCCTATGATACCATCAGTAGGCCTGGGCTCTGGGTCGTTCTTCGTGCTTTTGGAGTACCTGACCCTCTGCTCACGATCATTAAGGACCTTCATGATGGTGAGCGGGCCCGGGTAAAACTACGTGGCCGGGAGTCAGAGCCATTCCCTGTACACCTTGGGGTGCGACGGGGATGTCCTCTGGCTCCCACATTATTTAACATCTATTTTGACCACGTAGTTCGTGAAGCCTTCAATAGCTGTACCGGGGGAATCTCCATATGGTACAGATATAATGGGAGGCTAATCGATGCCCGGGTGCGGTCAAGGGATGGCTCCCTATTGCTCAACCACGTTATGTATGCTGATGATTTGGTAATAGCTGCTCAGTCAGAGGAGGAGTTGGAGACGCTGCTGCTGAGACTGGAGCGTGCCACTAAGAGGTGGGGCCTTACCATCAGCCCCACCAAAACTAAGCACCTACCTGGGTATTTTGTACCATCGGACACTCCACCCCCACAACTCCCAATCGGTGATGGGGCAGTTGTGGAGAGAGTGGAGAGTTTCCCATACCTGGGCAGTGTGCTTATGACTGGCTCCAGTTTAACAGCAGAGGTCTCACTCCGAATCAGTCGAGCGGCAATATCTTTTCATCGGTTGCGTAACGCTGTGTGGAAGCTACCTGATCTGTCGCTCCGCACTAAGCTTCAGGTCTTCTCGGCCACAGTCATTCCCTCCCTTCTCTACGCTTGCGAAACGTGGACCCCCCTAATGGAACATCTTCGCCGGTTGGAAACATTTAGGCTGGCCTGCCTACGATCCATCCTGGGTTTAACCAGACTGGATTGTGTGAGGAGCTCACAAATCCTTGAAAGATCTGGGCAGGGTCCCATCGGTGAGCTCCTCCGGCAGGCAAGGCTGCGATGGCTGGGTCATGTAGCCCGCATGCCCAGCCACCGCATGCCGAAACAGCTTTTGTTTGGCCGGATTGAGGGGGCTAAGCGGGCGCGGCACGGGCTAGAGAAGAAATGGAGTCATGTGGTACAGGAGGACGTGGAGCTGAGTGGACTTGCCGATGACTGGTACCAGCGGTGTCAAGATCGGCCTCTGTGGAGGAGGCTCGTGAAGGATGCTACTGGGCAGTTGGAGGCAGTCGCCCTCCAACAACAACGGAGGGCGGAGGAGCGACGCTCAGAACAACGAGCGGAGCGCCGGGTGGCTAAAGCACAGCAGGTTGGCACAGTAGGGGGCACAGGTGGTGCATCAGCCAGTCATCTCAGTCAGTCGACCCGTGGCACCTGGGTCTGCCCAGTGACCTCCTACCAGCGGGCGTTCGACACTTCACGTGGCTTCAGGGTGCACATAGCCTGGCACAAGCGTCGTGGTGACGTCACCGCCACTTAGTGGCGAATGGCGGTTGTTGTTGTGTTTAGGTGTTTGTGTGTGAGTGTGTGTATGTGAGTGTGTGTGTGTGAGTGTGTGTATGTGAGTGTGTGTATGTGTGTGTGGGGAGCGATAGTGTAGCGGTTAGCGCGCTGCGCTATGAACCTGGCGACCCGGGTTCGATTCCCGCTCACGGCCAACACAAGTGACGATTATCTGAACCGGTCCCGGGCCTCCCCTAGGTCGACTCAGCCTCAAATGAGTACCTGGTGCGGTGTGTAAACATTGCCACTAGGGAGACAAAGGCGGTCGGGCGTGGTGCTGGCCACCCACCCCCTCGTCTACCGTTCCGGCCTTCATAGGTGCTCGCTAACAGCACTTGCCCCTACAGTCTGTTAAGGCTATATGGGGGATCTTTGTCTTTGTATGTGTATGTGTTTAGGTGTTTGTGTGTGTGAGTGTTTGTGTGTGAGTGTGTGTGAGTGTGTGAGTGTGTATGTGAGTGTGTGTGTGAGTGAGTGTGAATGTGTGTGAGTGTGTGGGTGTGTGAGTGTGTGTGAGTGTGAGTGTGTGAGTCTGTGTGTGTGTGAGTCTGTGAGTGTGAGTGAGTGTGTGAGTCTGTGATTGTGTGTGTATGTGAGTGTGTGTGTGTGAGTGTGTGTGAGTGTGTGTATGTGAGTGTGAGTATGTGAGTGTATGTGAGTGTGAGTGTGGGAATGAGTGTGTGAGTATGTAAGTGTGAGTATATGAGTGTGTATGTGTTTGTGAGTGTGTGTATGTGTATGTGTGTTTAGTGTGTGTGTGTATGTGAGTGTGTGTAGTGTCTGGCAAAAACAACCCCCTACCTCCTCGCGGTGCCGGACGGGCAACTCTGTCGTGGACAGTGCTGTGGGGGGAGTTCCAATTTTGATTGGCTCCTCCCCTCATGGCATATGTGTCCACCACAGGGGCTAAACGGGGGCTCTGGACGGGTGCGAGGGGCTGGTAACCCCTCCACCTTCAATTAATTACCACAAAACCACGAATTAAAGTGAAATATGTAACAACTAAGCTTGTGCCGGAGGCCCCGGGGGGCCAGGCGTCTATGACGTCTCCTGGCCAAACCCCAATTGGCGGAGCCAGGAGATTGAATACCTACCCTCGGGGCTACTCCAGAAACAACGAAAAGCCACTACGGGTGGCCACGTGGAATGTTCGAACGCTCACTGCAGAGGAGAGGCTGCCACTCCTCTGTCGGGAGCTGGACCGGTACCGCCTGGATCTATGCGGCATTCAGGAGGTCCGGTGGACCGGCTCTGGCTCCTGCCACCATGAGGGGTGGACAGTCCTCTACTCGGGGCAGCAGACTGCCAAACAACAGGGTGTGGGTCTTCTTTTGAATAAAAGAATGAAGGGGGCGTGGGAGCGTGGCGGTGAGGTGTGGGAAGCTGTAAGCCCCAGGCTACTTTGGGCTCGCCTTCCCATCAACCGGAGGCGAGGAATGGTGGTCGTGGTTACTTATGCCCCCACCGAAGATGAACATCCGTGGAGGGATGCAGGCAAAGCCGATGAGTCAGATGCCTTCTATGACCTCCTGTCACAGGTGCTGGCTAAAGTGGCCCCTCGGGATAGAGTCATCATGTTGGGTGACTTCAATGCCCGAGTTGGTCATGATACTGGCACCTGGTCTGGAGTGATTGGAGGGCATGGGCCAGATCAGCTCAATAACAACGGTAGGAGGCTGCTAGATTTTTGTGCAGCCCATGGGCTTGTAATTACCAACACGCTGTTCCGGCATCGGCGCATCCACACAACATCATGGATGCATGCCGGGTCCAAGCAAGAACATCTGCTGGACTACATAGTGACGGACCAGCGAATGCGAGCCCATGTCCTTGACACCAGGACCTACCGTGGAGCTGATCTGCCCTCTGACCATCGACTAGTCATCTGTAAGATGCGCCTGCCATTCTTCCACTCCGGTGGTGGGTGTACACCCAGGACCCCATTCCAACCTAAAGTGGCCTGGTCTCAGTTATCTGATGAAAGTTGCAAGCGAGAATTTCATCATCGCTTGCGGCTGGGATTGGCATCGTCCCCGACTCCTCCTGATGTCGAGGGTAAATGGGCGAGGTTTAGGACTGTGACTCATGCAGCTGCAATGGCTGCTTTGGGTACGCGGTCCAGACCTCCCCAGAGACCCTGGCTGACAGAGGACGTGTTCAGGATGGTTGAGAAAAAGCGACAGGCCCACTGTCATCGTCTAATCATCCCACGTCAGAGAATGAGGAGGCTTACCGCAGCCTTCGCTCGGAGGTTCGGAGAGCCGTGAGGCGCTGCAAGGATGGGTGGTGGTCGCGGGTTGCTGAGGAGATGGAGTCTGCCTCAGTGGCCCGTGATCACAAATCGCTATTTAACTCCATCAAAAAAGTAACCTGCAGCGCCACACCTATTACCATCATTAGGGGAAAAAACGGTGATCCAATTTCCGACCCCCAGGAACAGGTTCGCAGATTTGCTGAGCATTTCTGTGAGGTCCTGGGGGAGGGAAAATCCCTCAGCCAGGAAAACATCGTGGCACAAAGTGAGGATGACCCTGCTGAGGCTGCGGTGCCTCAAATATTGGATGAAGTCACCCCCTGTGAGTGGCTGGCTGAGGTGCCATCTGCTGAGGAAGTATTGAAGGCGATCCGGAGTCTGAGACCAGGAAAGGCAGCGGGCAGAGATGATCTCCCAAGCGAAATGCTGAGGGAGGGTGGCGTTTGTGCACAGACTGCCCTATATGACATCATAAC
Source organism: Petromyzon marinus (assembly GCF_048934315.1). NCBI lineage: Eukaryota > Metazoa > Chordata > Hyperoartia > Petromyzontiformes > Petromyzontidae > Petromyzon > Petromyzon marinus. The sequence continues at coordinate 5,127,285 of NW_027423046.1, forward strand.
AACAGTCTGGACCACTGGACGGGTTCCGCAGGATTGGAAGGATGCCCTGGTGGTCCCCCTTTTTAAGAAGGGGGACCGCACAGACTGTAACAACTACAGGGGCATCTCACTCCTCAGTGTGCCGGGAAAGGTCCTGGCAAGGATTATTCAGCATCGCCTTGCCAGGCACGCTGAGGAGAGGCTTGCGGAGCCCCAATGCGGTTTCAGGAAAGGGCGGTCCTGCACAGATGCCATATTTTCTGTCCGTCTGCTACAGCAGAGGTGTAGGGAATTCCAACAAGACCTACATCTCTGCTTTATTGACCTGGTCAAGGCCTATGATACCATCAGTAGGCCTGGGCTCTGGGTCGTTCTTCGTGCTTTTGGAGTACCTGACCCTCTGCTCACGATCATTAAGGACCTTCATGATGGTGAGCGGGCCCGGGTAAAACTACGTGGCCGGGAGTCAGAGCCATTCCCTGTACACCTTGGGGTGCGACAGGGATGTCCTCTGGCTCCCACATTATTTAACATCTATTTTGACCACGTAGTTCGTGAAGCCTTCAATAGCTGTACCGGGGGAATCTCCATATGGTACAGATATAATGGGAGGCTAATCGATGCCCAGGTGCGGTCAAGGGATGGCTCCCTATTGCTCAACCACGTTATGTATGCTGATGACTTGGTAATAGCTGCTCAGTCAGAGGAGGAGTTGGAGACGCTGCTGCTGAGACTGGAGCGTGCCACTAAGAGGTGGGGCCTTACCATCAGCCCCACCAAAACTAAGCACCTGCCTGGGTATTTTGTACCATCGGACACTCCACCCCCACAACTCCCAATCGGTGATGGGGCAGTTGTGGAGAGAGTGGAGAGTTTCCCATACCTGGGCAGTGTGCTTATGACTGGCTCCAGTTTAACAGCAGAGGTCTCACTCCGAATCAGTCGAGCGGCAATATCTTTTCATCGGTTGCGTAACGCTGTGTGGAAGCTACCTGGTCTGTCGCTCCGCACTAAGCTTCAGGTCTTCTCGGCCACGGTCATTCCCTCCCTTCTCTACGCTTGCGAAACGTGGACCCCCCTAATGGAACATCTTCGCCGGTTAGAAACATTTAGGCTGACCTGCCTACGATCCATCCTGGGTTTAACCAGACTGGATTGTGTGAGGAGCTCACAAATCCTTGAAAGATCTGGGCAGGGTCCCATCGGTGAGCTCCTCCGGCAGGCAAGGCTGCGATGGCTGGGTCATGTAGCCCGCATGCCCAGCCACCGCATGCCGAAACAGCTTTTGTTTGGCCGGATTGAGGGGGCTAAGCGGGCGCGGCACGGGCTAGAGAAGAGATGGAGTGATGTGGTACAGGAGGACGTGGAGCTGAGTGGACTTGCCGATGACTGGTACCAGCGGTGTCAAGATCGGCCTCTGTGGAGGAGGCTCGTGAAGGATGCTACTGGGCAGTTGGAGGCAGTCGCCCTCCAACAACAACGGAGGGCGGAGGAGCGACGCTCACAACAGCGAGCGGAGCGTCGGGTGGCTAAAGCACAGCAGGTTGGCACAGTAGGGGGCACAGGTGGTGCATCAGCCAGTCATCTCAGTCAGTCGACCCGTGGCACCTGGGTCTGCCCCGTGACCTCCTGCCAGCGGGCGTTCGACACTTCACGTGGCCTCAGGGTGCACATAGCCTGGCACAAGCGTCGTGGTGACGTCACCGCCACTTAGTGGCGAATGGCGGTTGTTGTTGTTGTTGTGTAGTGTGTGTGTGTATGTGTGTGAGTGTATGTGTGTGTGTGTATGTGTGTGTTTGTGTGAGTGTGTGTGTGAGTGTGTGAGTGTGTGTATGTGAGTGGGTGTGTGAGTGTGTGAGTGAGTGTGTGAGTATGTAAGTGTGAGTATATGAGTGTGTGAGTGTGAGTATGTGAGTGTGTGAGTGTGTGAGTGACTGTGTGAGTATGAGAGTGTGTGTGTGAGTGTGTGTGAGTTTGAGTATGTGAGTATGAGTGAGTGTGTGTGTTTAATTGTGTGTGAGTATGTGAGTGACTGTGTGAGTATGTGAGTGTGTGAGTATGTGTGTGTGTGAGTTTGAGTGTGTGAGTATGAGAGTGTGTGTGTGAGTGTGTGTTTAATTGTGTGAGTATGTGAGTATGAGTGAATGAGTGTGTTTAATTGAGTGTGTATGTGAGTGACTGTGTGAGTATGAGAGTGAGTACGTGAGTGTGTGAGTATGTGTGTGTGAGTTTGAGTGTGTGAGTATGAGAGTGTGTGTTTGAGTGTGTGACGATGATGATCATGATGATCATGATGGACATGATGATGGTGATGATGACGATGATGATGTTGATTGTGATGACGTAGAGAGTAATGAGTACTGTGTTGACGTCTGGTCGAGGCTGGCTGAGTATCTGTGTGTGGCGAGTCTTCTTGTTTCCTCAACACTGAGCTGGTACACGGGATCGTCACGCAGATAATCCTAAAAAAACATCAAAACCATCACCAGCATCACCATCATCATCATCACCATTATCGTCATCATCTTCGTCATCATCATCACTGCCATTATCATCGTCATCATCACCACCTTTATCATCATCATCACCACCATTATCATCGTCATCATTATCATCATCGTCATCATCTTCGTCATCATCATCACCACCATTATCGTCATCATTATCATCGTCATTATCGTCATCATCATCACCACCGTCATCATTATCATCATCGTCATCATCTTCGTCATCATCATCACCACCATTATCATCGTCATCATTATCATCATCGTCATCATCTTCGTCATCATCATCACCACCATTATCGTCATCATTATCATCATCGTCATTATCATCATCATCATCACCACCGTCATCATCATCGTCATCATCACCACCATCATCATCGTCATCATTGTCATCACCATCATCACCACCATCATCATCATCGTCATCATCACCACCATTATCACCATCATCGTCATTATCGTCATCATCATCACCACCATCATCATCATCGTCATCATCACCACCATTATCACCATCATCATCGTCATCATCATCATCACCATCGCCATCACCATCGTGACCATCGTCACCAGCGGTACGTATGTATGTACATATAAAGACACAGATTCCCCGTGTAGCCTGGAACAGGCTGTAGGGGCAAGTGCTGTTAGCGAGTAGCAGTGCCTATGAAGGCCGGAATGGCACACGAGGGGGTGGGTGGCCAGCACCACGCCCGGCCGCCTTTGTCTCCCCAGTGCTAGCGATGTTGACTACACACTGCACCAGGTACTCATTTGAGGCTGAGTCGACCTAGGGGAGGCCCAGGACCGATTCGAAAAATGGCTGTCACTGATGGTGTTGATGGCTGTGAGCGAGCGGGAATCGAACTTGGGATCACACACACAGACATACACAGACACACACACAGACACACACACAGACACACACACAGACACACACACACAGACAGACACACATACACAGACACACACACAGACACACACAGACACACATACACAGACACACACAGACACAGACAGACACACACACAGACACATACACAGACACACAGACAAAGACAGACACACACACAGACACACACAGACACACATACACAGACACACACAGACACAGACAGACACACACACAGACACACACACAGACACACGCGCAGACACACATACATAGACACACACACAGACAAACACATATAACAATAACTGCCATTCGCCACTAAGTGACGGTGACGTCACCACGACGCTTGTGCCAGGCTATGTGCACCCTGAGGCCACGTGAAGTGTCGAACGCCCGCTGGCAGGAGGTCACGGGGCAGACCCAGGTGCCACGGGTCGACTGACTGAGATGACTGGCTGATGGACCACCTGTGCCCCCTACTGTGCCAACCTGCTGTGCTTTAGCCACCCGGCGCTCCGCTCGTTGTTGTGAGCGTCGCTCCTCTGCCCTCCGTTGTTGTTGGAGGGCGACTGCCTCCAACTGCCCAGTAGCATCCTTCACGAGCCTCCTCCACAGAGGCCGATCTTGACACCGCTGGTACCAGTCATCGGCAAGTCCACTCAGCTCCACGTCCTCCTGTACCACATCACTCCATCTCTTCTCCAGCCCATGCCGAGCCCGCTTTGCCCCCTCGATCCGGTCGAACAAAAGCTGTTTAGGCATGCGTTGGCTGGGCATGCGTGCTACATGACCCAGCCATCGCAGCCTTGCCTGCCGGAGGAGCTCACCGATGGGACCTTGCCCAGATCTTTCAAGGATTTGTGAGCTCCTCACACAATCCAGTCTGGTTAAACCCAGGATGGATCGTAGGCAGGCCAGTCTAAATGTTTCTAACCGGCGAAGATGTTCCATTAGGGGGGTCCACGTTTCGCAAGCGTAGAGAAGGGAGGGAATGACCGTGGCCGAGAAGACCTGAAGCTTAGTGCGGAGCGACAGACCAGGTAGCTTCCACACAGCGTTACGCAACCGATTAAAAGATAATGCCGCTCGACTGATTCGGAGTGAGACCTCTGCTGTTAAACCGGAGCCGGTCATGAGCACACTGCCCCAGGTATGGGAAACTCATACTCTTTGGTTCTATTCGGTAAAGTCACGTAGGTAAAAAATAAATATGGGAAACTCTCCACTCTCCCCACAACTGCCTCATCACCGATTGGGAGTTGTGGGGGTGGAGTGTCCGATGGTACAAAATACCCAGGCAGGTGCTTAGTTTTGGTGGGGCTGATGGTAAGGCCCCACCTCTTGGTGGCAAGCTCCAGGTTTAGCAGCAGCACCTCCAACTCCTCCTCTGAGTGAGCAGCAATCACCAGATCATCGGTGTGGCAAAACAACCCCCTACCTCCTCGTGGTGCCGGACGGGCAACGTTGTCGTGAACAGTGTCGTGGAGGGAGGGCCAATTCCGATTGGCCTTTCCCCGCGGGGCGTTTGTAGTCACCACAGGGGCTAAACGGGGGCTCTGGACGGGTGCGAGGGGCTGGTAACCCCTCCACCTTCAATACATTACCACTAAACCACGTCTAAAATATCTAAGTCATACGCTTCTGCCGGAGGCCTCGGGGGGGGGGGGGGACAGGCGTCTATGACGTCTCCTGGTCAAACCCCATTTGACAGACGCACACACACAGATACACACACACAGATACATACACACAGATACACACACACACAGATACACACAGATACACACACACAGATACACACACACAGATACACACATACACACACAGATACACACACACACACACACAGATACACACACACAGATACACACACAGATACACACACAGACACACACACACACAGATACACACACAGACACACACACAGAGACGCACACACACAGACACACACACACAGATACACACACACACACAGATACACACACACAGACACACACACAGAGACGCACACACACAGACACACACACAGACACACACACACAGAGACGCACACACAGATACACACACACAGATACACGCACACAGACACACACACAGATGCACACACACACAGACGCACACACACACAGACGCACACACACAGACACACACACAGACACACACAGACACACACAGATACACACACAGACACTAACACAGACACACACACACAGACACACACAGACACACACACAGACACACACAGACACACACACAGATACACACACACAGAGACACACACACAGATACACACACACAGACACACACAGACACACACACAGACACACACACACACAGACGCACACACACAGATACACACACACAGACACACACAGACACACACATAGACACACACACACAGACACACACACAGATACACACACACAGAGACACACACAGATATACACACACAGACACACACAGACACACACACAGACACACACAGACACACACACAGACGCACACACACAGACACACACACAGAGACACACACACAGACACACACACACAGATACACGCACACAGACACACACACAGATGCACACACACACAGACGCACACACACACAGACGCACACACACAGACACACACACAGACACACACAGACACACGCAGATACACACACACAGACACACACACAGATGCAAACACTCAGACACACACACAGACACACACAGACACACACACAGACACACACAGACACACACACAGATACACACACACAGACACACACAGACACACACACAGACGCACACACACAGATACACACACACACAGACACACAGACACACACACAGACACACACACACAGACACACACACAGATACACACACACAGAGACACACACACAGATACACACACACACAGACACACACACAGACACACACACAGACACACACACACACACAGATGCACACAGACACACACACACAGACACACACAGACACACACAGATACACACACACACAGACACACACACACAGACACACACATACACACAGACACACACAGACACACACACACAGACACACACACAGACACACACACAGACACACACACACAGACACACACACACACACAGACACACACACACAGACACACACAGACACACACACACAGACACACACACAGACACAGACACACACAGACACACACACAGACACACACAGACACACACAGACACACACACAGACACACACACACAGACACACACACAGACACACACACACACAGACACACACAGACACACACACACACAGTTAGACACAGGGGGGTGGGAGTTAGACACAACACCTCCAGTTAGACAGTGTAGTGTAGTAGTGTATAGTGTAGTGTATAGTGTAGTAGTGTATAGTGCAGTGTATAGTGTAGTGTATAGTGTAGTGTATAGTGTAGTGTAGTAGTGCATAGTATAGAGTGTAGTATATAGTGTAGTGTATAGTGTAGTATATAGTAGTGTAGAGTGTAGTGTATAGTGTAGTGTAGTAGTGTATAGTGTAGTGTATAGTGTAGTGTATAGTGTAGTGTAATGTATAGTGTAGTGTATAGTGTAGTGTATAGTGTAGTAGTGTAGTGTATAGTGTAGTGTATAGTGTAGTAGAGTATAGTGTAGTGTATAGTGTAGTGTATAGTGTAGTGTAGTAGTGTATAGTGTAGTGTATAGTGTAGTATATAGTAGTGTAAAGTGTAGTGTATAGTGTAGTGTAGTAGTGTATAGTGTAGGTGTACAGTGTAGTGTAATGTATAGTGTAGTGTACAGTGTATTGTATAATGTAGTAGTGTATAGTGTAGTGTATAGTGTAGTGTAGTAGTGTATAGTGTAGTGTATAGTGTAGTGTATAGTAGTGTAGAGTGTAGTGTATAGTGTAGTGTAGTAGTGTATAGTGTAGTGTAGTAGTGTATAGTGTAGTGTATAGTGTATAGTGTAGTGTATAGTGTAGTGTATAGTGTAGTGTATAGTGTAGTGTATAGTGTAGTAGTGTATAGTGTAGTGTATAGTGTAGTAGTGTATAGTGTAGTGTATAGTGTAGTGTATAGTAGTGTATAGTGTAGTGTATAGTAGTGTATAGTGTAGTGTATAGTGTAGTGTATAGTGTAGTGTATAGTGTAGTGTAGTGTATAGTAGTGTATAGTGTAGTGTATAGTAGTGTATAGTGTAGTGTATAGTGTAGTGGATAGTGTAGTGTGTAGTGTAGTATATAGTGTAGTGTAGTATATAGTGTATAGTGTAGTGTATAGTGTAGTGTATAGTGTAGTGTATAGTTACGGTGCTACTCACCAAGGCTGTGGTTGCCAGGCAGCACCTGGGAAGGGGGGCGGAGGAGAGGTGACAATGAGACAGTGGCTAGAAGATGTTGTCTACCTCACCTGCTACGGAGGCCCATCGACTCACCCAGAGACTCACACAGAGACTCACACAAACACCCATAGATTCACACATAGACTCACACAAACACCCATAGACTCACACAAACACCCATAGACTCACACAAACACCCATAGACTGAGACAGAGACTCACACAGACTCACACAAACACCCATAGACACACAAACACCCATAGACTGACACATAGACTCACACAGAGACTCACACAAACACCCATAGACTCACCCAAACACCCATAGACTCACACAAACACCCATAGACTCACACAAACACCCATAGACTCACAGAGAGACTCACACAAACACCCATAGACTTGCATAGACACCCATAGACTCACACAGAGACTCACACAAACACCCATAGACTCACACAGAGACTCACACAAACACCCATAGACTCACACAGAGACTCACACAAACACCCATAGACTTACACAAAGACTTACACAGAGACCAATACTCACAGAGACTTAGACAGAGACCCATAGACTTAGAAAGAGACCCATAGATTCACAGAGAAACCCCTATACTCACAGAAACACTCATAGACTCACACAGAGACCCATAGACTCACATAGAGATTCACAAAGAGACCCATATATACACACTGAGACCCAGAGACTTACACAGACACACACAGACACCCATAGACTCACACAGAGACTCACACAAACACTCACACAGCGATCCACACTCACACAGAGACCCAGAGACTCACACAGAGACCCAGAGACTCACACAGAGACCCAGAGACTCCGAGACCCATACACACTCACACACAAACACTTACACACTCACACACATATACACTCACACACAAACACCTACACACTCACACACACATAGACACAAACATCTACACACCTACAACTCAACAACAACATTAAGTGGCATCACCACGACGCTTGTGCCAGGCTATGTGCACGTTGAAGCCACGTGAAGTATCGAATGCCCACTGACAGGAAGTCACAGGGCAGACCCAGGTGCCACGGGTCGACTGACTGAGATGACTGCATTCTCCCACGGATGTTCATCTTCGGTGGGGGCATAAGTAACCACGACCACCACTCCTCGCCTCTGGTTGATGGGAAGGCGAGCCCAAAGTAGCCTGGGGCTTACAGCTTCCCACACCTCACACACACACAAACACACAAACACCTACACACTCACACACCTACACACAAACACCTACACACTCAAACACCTACACACACACCTACACACAAACACCTACACACAAACACCTACACACTCACACACCTACACACACACCTACACACAAACACCTACACACAAACACCTACACACTCACACACCTACACACACACCTACACACAAACACCTACACACTCACACACCTACACACACGTGGGTGAGTGTGTGCGTCCTGACCCTCACCTCTTCCTCCTCACTCTCCTCCTCTTCCTCCTCCTCCTCCTCCATTTTCTCACCATCACCACCATCACCCCCACCATCATCGCCACCACCATCACCACCAGCACCACCACCAGCACCACCACCATCACCACCACCATCACCACCAGCACCAGCACCACCACTACTACCATCACCACCACCAACACCACCATCACCACCACCACTATCACCACCACTACCACCACTACCACCACCACTACCACCACTACCACCAGCACCACCACTACCACCATCATCATCATCATCACCATCATCACCATCATCATCACCACCATCACCACCACCACCATCACCACCACCACCATCACCACCACCACCACCATCACCACCACCACCATCACCACCACCACCACCATCACCACCACCACCACTTCCACCATCACCACCATCACCGGCGCCAGCTCCTCTTCCACGTGCAGGCGTCTCGGCCTCCCCCGTACAGTGGCGGCAGTGGACCTGTGGGAGGCAGAGAGACGAGGGCTGGTGCCCAGCGCTCCTCAGTGTGACCACTAACGCCATCGCCACCACCATCGCCACCACCGTCACCACCATCGGCACTATCGCCACCACCGACATCATCACCACCATCGCCACTATCGTCACCATCACCACCACCCCGACCACCACCACCCCGACCACCACCACCGTGGTGGGTCACACACACCCCCACACAGACACAGACACACACACAGGGTCACACACACAGGCACCAACCAACACACACACAGGGTCACACACACAGGGTCACACACACAGGCACCAACCCACACACACCCACACACAGACACACACACACACAGGCACCAACCCACACACACACACACAGGGTCACACACACAGGCACCAACCCACACACAGACACACACACAGGGTCACACACACAGGCACCAACCCACACACACCCACACACACACAGGGTCACACACACAGGCACCAACCTACACACCCCCACACACACACAGTCACATACACCCACAGGGTCACAACAACCGCCATTCGCCACTAAGTGGAGGTGACGTCACTTCGTGGCTACGTGACGTCACCACGACGCTTGTGCCAGGCTATGTTCACCTTGAGGCCACGTAAAGTGTCCAACGCCCGCTGGCAGGAGGTGCCGAGCCCGTTTAGCCCCCTCGATCCGGCCGAACAAAAGCTGTTTGGGCATGCGGTGGCTGGGCATGCGGGCCACGTGACCCAGCCAACGCAGCCTTGCCTGCCGGAGAAGCTCACCGATGGGACCTTGCCCAGATCTTTTAAAGGATTTGTGAGCTCCTCACACAATCCAACCAGGTTAAACCCAGGATGGATCGTAGGCAGGCCAGCCTAAGTGTTTATAACCAGCGAAGATGTTCCATAAGGGGGGTCCACGTTTCGCAAGCGTAGAGAAGGGAGGGAAAGACCGTGGTCGAGGAGACAACCCCCTACATCCTCGTGGTGCCGGACGGGCAATGCTGTCGTGGACAGTGCTGTGGGTGGAGGGCCAATTCCGATTGGATTTTCCCCTCAAGGCGTTTGTAGCTACCACAGCGGCTAAATGGGGGCTCTGGATGGGTGCGAGGGGCTGGTAACCCCTCCACCTTCAATAAATTACCACAAAATCACGTGACAAAAAATATATCTAACAGACACGCACACACACAGGGTCAACAACAACAACAACCGCCATTCGCCACTAAGTGGCGGTGACGTCACCACGACGCTTGTGCCAGGCAGGGTCTCACACACACACACACCCCCACACACACACACAGGGTCACACACACACACAACCACCCCCACACACACACAGAGTCACACACACAGGGTCACACACGCAGTGTCATACACACCCCCACACACACACACACACCCACACACACCCCCACACACAGGGTCACACACAACAACAACAACAACCGCCATTCGCCACTAAGTGGCGGTGACGTCACCACGACGCTTGTGCCAGGCTATGTGCACCCTGAGGCCACGTGAAGTGTCGAACGCCCGCTGGCAGGAGGTCACGGGGCAGACCCAGGTGCCACGGGTCGACTGACTGAGATGACTGAGATGACTGGCTGATGCACCACCTGTGCCCCCTACTGTGCCAACCTGCTGTGCTTTAGCCACCCGGCGCTCCGCTCGCTGTTGTGAGCGTCGCTCCTCCGCCCTCCGTTGTTGTTGGAGGGCGACTGCCTCCAACTGCCCAGTAGCATCCTTCACGAGCCTCCTCCACAGAGGCCGATCTTGACACCGCTGGTACCAGTCATCGGCAAGTCCACTCAGCTCCACGTCCTCCTGTACCACATCACTCCATCTCCTCTCTAGCCCGTGCCGCGCCCGCTTAGCCCCCTCAATCCGGCCAAACAAAAGCTGTTTCGGCATGCGGTGGCTGGGCATGCGGGCTACATGACCCAGCCATCGCAGCCTTGCCTGCCGGAGGAGCTCACCGATGGGACCCTGCCCAGATCTTTCAAGGATTTGTGAGCTCCTCACACAATCCAGTCTGGTTAAACCCAGGATGGATCGTAGGCAGGTCAGCCTAAATGTTTCTAACCGGCGAAGATGTTCCATTAGGGGGGTCCACGTTTCGCAAGCGTAGAGAAGGGAGGGAATGACCGTGGCCGAGAAGACCTGAAGCTTAGTGCGGAGCGACAGACCAGGTAGCTTCCACACAGCGTTACGCAACCGATGAAAAGATATTGCCGCTCGACTGATTCGGAGTGAGACCTCTGCTGTTAAACTGGAGCCAGTCATAAGCACACTGCCCAGGTATGGGAAACTCTCCACTCTCTCCACAACTGCCCCATCACCGATTGGGAGTTGTGGGGGTGGAGTGTCCGATGGTACAAAATACCCAGGCAGGTGCTTAGTTTTGGTGGGGCTGATGGTAAGGCCCCACCTCTTAGTGGCACGCTCCAGTCTCAGCAGCAGCGTCTGCAACTCCTCCTCTGACTGAGCAGCTATTACCAAGTCATCAGCATACATAACGTGGTTGAGCAATAGGGAGCCATCCCTTGACCGCACCCGGGCATCGATTAGCCTCCCATTATATCTGTACCATATGGAGATTCCCCCGGTACAGCTATTGAAGGCTTCACGAACTACGTGGTCAAAATAGATGTTAAATAATGTGGGAGCCAGAGGACATCCCTGTCGCACCCCAAGGTGTACAGGGAATGGCTCTGACTCCCGGCCACGTAGTTTTACCCGGGCCCGCTCACCATCATGAAGGTCCTTAATGATCGTGAGCAGAGGGTCAGGTACTCCAAAAGCACGAAGAACGACCCAGAGCCCAGGCCTACTGATGGTATCATAGGCCTTGACCAGGTCAATAAAGCAGAGATGTAGGTCTTGTTGGAATTCCCTACACCTCTGCTGTAGCAGACGGACAGAAAATATGGCATCTGTGCAGGACCGCCCTTTCCTGAAACCGCATTGGGGCTCCGCAAGCCTCTCCTCAGCGTGCCTGGCAAGGCGATGCTGAATAATCCTTGCCAGGACCTTTCCCGGCACACTGAGGAGTGAGATGCCCCTGTAGTTGTTACAGTCTGTGCGGTCCCCCTTCTTAAAAAGGGGGACCACCAGGGCATCCTTCCAATCCTGCGGAACCCGTCCAGTGGTCCAGACTGTTGTTATGATGTCATATAGGGCAGTCTGTGCACAAACGCCACCCTCCCTCAGCATTTCGCTTGGGAGATCATCTCTGCCCGCTGCCTTTCCTGGTCTCAGACTCCGGATCGCCTTCAATACTTCCTCAGCAGATGGCACCTCAGCCAGCCACTCACAGGGGGTGACTTCATCCAATATTTGAGGCACCGCAGCCTCAGCAGGGTCATCCTCACTTTGTGCCACGATGTTTTCCTGGCTTGGGGATTTTCCCTCCCCCAGGACCTCACAGAAATGCTCAGCAAATCTGCGAACCTGTTCCTGGGGGTCGGAAATTGGATCACCGTTTTTTCCCCTAATGATGGTAATAGGTGTGGCGCTGCAGGTTACTTTTTTGATGGAGTTAAATAGCGATTTGTGATCACGGGCCACTGAGGCAGACTCCATCTCCTCAGCAACCCGCGACCACCACCCATCCTTGCAGCGCCTCACGGCTCTCCGAACCTCCGAGCGAAGGCTGCGGTAAGCCTCCTCATTCTCTGACGTGGGATTCTGTAGCCGATGACAGTGGGCCTGTCGCTTTTTCTCAACCATCCTGAACAACTCCTCTGTCATCCAGGGTGTCTGGGGAGGTCTGGACCGCGTACCCAAAGCAGCCATTGCAGCTGCATGAGTCACAGTCCTAAACCTCGCCCATTTACCCTCGACATCAGGAGGAGTCGGGGACGATGCCAATCCCAGCCGCAAGCGATGATGAAATTCTCGCTTGCAACTTTCATCAGATAACTGAGACCAGGCCACTTTAGGTTGGAATGGGGTCCTGGGTGTACACCCACCACCGGAGTGGAAGAATGGCAGGCGCATCTTACAGATGACTAGTCGATGGTCAGAGGGCAGATCAGCTCCACGGTAGGTCCTGGTGTCAAGGACATGGGCTCGCATTCGCTGGTCCGTCACTATGTAGTCCAGCAGATGTTCTTGCTTGGACCCGGCATGCATCCATGATGTTGTGTGGATGCGCCGATGCCGGAACAGCGTGTTGGTAATTACAAGCCCATGGGCTGCACAAAAATCTAGCAGCCTCCTACCATTGTTATTGAGCTGATCTGGCCCATGCCCTCCAATCACTCCAGACCAGGTGCCAGTATCATGACCAACTCGGGCATTGAAGTCACCCAACATGATGACTCTATCCCGAGGGGCCACTTTAGCCAGCACCTGTGACAGGAGGTCATAGAAGGCATCTGACTCATCGGCTTTGCCTGCATCCCTCCACGGATGTTCATCTTCGGTGGGGGCATAAGTAACCACGACCACCATTCCTCGCCTCCGGTTGATGGGAAGGCGAGCCCAAAGTAGCCTGGGGCTTACAGCCCCACACACACCCCCACACACACACAGGGTCACACACACACAGACAACCACCCACACACACCCACACAGTCACACACACACAGGGTCACACACACACAGGGACACACACACACAGACAACCACCCACAACCACACACACACATTCACACACACACAGGGTCACACACACACAGTCACACACACACACACAGGGTCACACACGTAGTGTCACACACACCCGCACACACACAGGGTCACACACACACAGTCACACACACAGGGTCACACACACACACACCCACACCTGTGGGCACGCAGCAGACGGCGTGATCTGAGTCATCGTTCTCTTCCTCCTGCCGGAGACGGAGCTGTGGACAACCACGGTGACAGTGACACTCACAGTGACACTCACAGTGACACAGTGACACTCACAGTGACACTCAGGAACAGTGACACTCACAGTGACACTCACAGTGACACAGTGACACTCACAGTGACACTCAGCCACAGTGACACTCACAGTGACACTCACAGTGACACTCAGCCACAGTGACACTCACAGTGACACTCAGCCACAGTGACACTCACAGTGACACTCACAGTGACACTTACCCACAGTGACACTCACAGTGACACTCACAGTGACACTCACCCACAGTGACACTCACACTGACACTCACAGTGACACTCACAGTGACACTCAGCCACAGTGACACTCAGGGACAGTGACACTCACAGTGACACTCACAGTGACACTCAGCCACAGTGACACTCACAGTGACACTCAGCCACAGTGACACTCACAGTGACACTCACAATGACACTTACCCACAGTGACACTCACAGTGACACTCACAGTGACACTCACAGTGACACTCACCCACAGTGACACTCACACTGACACTCACAGTGACACTCACAGTGACACTCAGCCACAGTGACACTCAGGGACAGTGACACTCACAGTGACACTCACAGTGACACTCACCCACAGTGACACCCACAGTGACACTCACAGTGACACTCACAGTGACACTCAGCCAAAGTGACACTCACAGTGACACAGTGACACTCACAGTGACACAGTGACACTGACAGTGGCACTCACCCACAGTGACACTCACCCACAGTGACACTCACAGTGACACTCACAGTGACACTCACCCACAGTGACACTCACAGTGACACTCACAGTAACACTCACAGTGACACTCACCCACAGTGACACTCACCCACAGTGACACTCAGTGACACTCACCCACAGTGACACTCACAGTGACACTCACCCACAGTGACACCCACAGTGACACTCACCCACAGTGACACTCACAGTGACACTCACCCACAGTGACACCCACAGTACTCTCAGCCACAGTGACCCTCACAGTGACACTCACAGTGACACTCACCCACAGTGACACCCACAGTGACACTCACCCACAGTGACACTCACAGTGACACTCACAGTAACACTCACAGTGACACTCACCCACAGTGACACTCACAGTGACACTCACAGTGAAACTCACAGTGACACTCAGTGACACTCACCCACAGTGACACTCACCCACAGTGACACTCACAGTGACACTCACAGTGACACTCACAGTGACACTCAGCCACAGTGACACTCACAGTGACACTCACAGTGACACTCACCCACAGTGACACTCACAGTGACACTCACAGTAACACTCACAGTGACACTCACCCACAGTGACACTCAGTGACACTCACCCACAGTGACACTCAGTGACACTCACCCACAGTGACACTCAGTGACACTCACAGTGACACTCACCCACAGTGACACTCACAGTGACACTCAGCCACAGTGACACTCACAGTGACACTCACAGTGACACCCAAAATGACACCCACAGTGACACCCACAGTGACACTCAGCCACAGTGACACTCACAGTGACACTCACAGTGACACTCACCCACAGTGACACCCACAGTGACACTCACCCACAGTGACACTCACAGTGACACTCACAGTAACACCCACAGTGACACTCAGCCACAGTGACACTCACAGTGACACTCACAGTGACACTCACCCACAGTGACACTCACAGTGACACTCACAGTGAAACTCACAGTGACACTCAGTGACACTCACCCACAGTGACACTCACCCACAGTGACACCCACAGTGACACTCACCCACAGTGACACTCACAGTGACACTCACCCACAGTGACACCCACAGTGACACTCACCCACAGTGACACTCACAGTGAAACTCACAGTGACACTCACAGTGACACTCACAGTAACAATCACCCACAGTGACACTCAGTGACACTCACCCACAGTGACACTCAGTGACACTCAGTGACACTCACCCACAGTGACACTCACCCACAGTGACACTCACAGTGACACTCAGCCACAGTGACACTCACAGTGACACTCACCCACAGTGACACTCACAGTGACACCCACAGTGACACTCAGCCACAGTGACACTCACAGTGACACTCACAGTAACACTCACAGTGACACTCACCCACAGTGACACTCACAGTGACACTCACAGTGAAACTCACAGTGACACTCAGTGACACTCACCCACAGTGACACAGTGACACTCAGTGACACTCACCCACAGTGACACTCACCCACAATGACACCCACAGTGACACTCACCCACAGTGACACTCACAGTGACACTCACCCACAGTGACACCCACAGTGACACTCACCCACAGTGACACTCACAGTGACACTCACAGTGAAACTCACAGTGACACTCAGTGACACTCACAGTGACACTCACCCACAGTGACACTCACAGTGACACTCACCCACAGTGACACTCACAGTGACACTCACAGTGAAACTCACAGTGACACTCACCCACAATGACACTCACTCACAGTGACATTGACCCACAATGACACTCACAGTGACACCCAGCCACAGTGACACAGTGACACTCACAGTGACACTCACAATGACACTCACAGTGACACTCACAGTGAAACTCACAGTGACACTCAGTGACACTCACCCACAGTGACACTCACCCACAGTGACACCCACAGTGACACTCACCCACAGTGACACTCACAGTGACACTCACCCACAGTGACACCCACAGTGACACTCACCCACAGAGACACCCACAATGACACCCAAAGTGTCATGCTGCTGACACACGTGGGCTACATTAACATAAGCTGCCCCGCCCATGCTTCTGACAGTTGGGCCACATTAACATAAGCTGCCCCGCCCATGCTGCTGACACGTGGGCCACATTAACATAAGCTGCCCAGCCCATGCTGCTGACACGTGGGCTACATTAACATAAGCTGCCCCGCCCATGCTGCTGACGACACTTGGGCCACGCCCATTTTCAACCTTTATAAACAGTTTGCCTTTAGAGGCTGACCCCTTTGCCTGATGACGACCGCTTGTGTTGCCATGGAAACGTCGTGGTTTTTATCATTTATTTTATATTTTTATTAACTTCATTAGAATTTTTCAATCTACGTGACTTTACCGAAAGAACCAAAGAATGTGTGTGTAAGTGTGTGTGTAAGTGTGTGTGTAAGTGTGTGTAAGTATGTGTAAGTGTGTGTAAGTGTGTGTAAGTGTGTGTAAGTGTGTGTGTGTAAGTGTGTGTGTGTAAGTGTGTGTGTGTAAGTGTGTGTAAGTGTTGGTGTGTGTACGTAAGTGTGTGTGTGTGTGTAAGTGTGTGTGTGTGTGTAAGTGTGTGTTGGTGTGTGTACGTAAGTGTGTGTGTGTGTAAGTGTACCTCTGGTGTTGCCGTTTGCGCGTCTTCTCCGGCACTGTGGGGACGGAGCTGTCAGAGTCCTCGTTCAATCCGGCACCACCATGGCCACCGTCACCGCGCTCACCACCGCCGTGACTGCCACGGCACTCAACACCACCACCACCACCACCATCGTCGTCGTCATCACCAATCCTGTCCATGTCGCCGGCGCTGTTGATGTCGCCGAAGCCGAAGCCGTCGCAGTCGGCGCTCCTGTCGCTGAAGGCGACGCCGCCGGAGTCGCTGCAGTCGGCGCCGTCGGAGACGCCGAAGCCGTCGACGTCGCCAAACTTCACGCGGACGAAGTCGCTGAAGGCGGCGGCGACGGCCGCGGCCCCGTCGTCCGCGGCCGCGGCTCCGACGCCGCTGCCGTCGCCGCCGGACACAGATCGGCGGCAGGGGCACGGTGCGACGCTGCCCTCGCTCGAGGCCATCCTGCAACCTGCACACACTGCGACCACCGCCACCGTCACCAACACCACCACCACACGCACCACCGTCACCACCACCATAGACTCAACACTGCACCATAGACTCAACACTGTACCATAGACTCAACACTGCACCATAGACTCAACACTGCACCATAGACTCAACACTGCCCATAGACTCAACACTGCACCATAGACTCAACACTGCACCATAGACTCAACACTGAACCATAGACCGCCCTAACAACCGCTGTGTTTGCCATGCGGGCTCTGGGCGTGTGGGCTACACACACACAGCCACACGGCCACCACTGTGTCTACACAGCGTGGTGACTCTACCACACAGAGGCCTGGCGGTGTTGCTGAATGGCGGTGAGTAATGTCTACCGCTTACAACAACAACTACACCAGTTGTTGTTGTGATACTCACAGGGTAGCAGTAGTGATAATAACAGTAGTAATACTCACAAGGTAGCAGCAGTAGATATATAAGTAGTAGTTGTTGTTGTGGTTGTTGTAGTTGTGATACTCACAGGGTAGCAGTAGTGATAATAAGAGTAGTAATACTCACAAGGTAGTAGCAGTAGATTTATAAGTAGTAGTTGTTGTGGTAGTTGTTGTGGTGGTTGTTGTGATACAGGGTAGCAGCAGTGATAATAAGAGTAGTAATACTCACAGGGTAGCAGCAGTAGATTTATAAGTAGTTGTTGTAGTAGTAGTTATTGTTGTTGTTGTGATTGTTGTTGTGGTTGTAGAAGTTGTTGTGATTGTTGTTGTTGCAGGGAGATGTCCGAGCGTCTCTCAACACCACGGCGACCTCAGACGCCCCCTGCTGTCGTGAGGCGCTCCACCGATTGGCTGCCGGCGTTGCCGCGTCACCCCCCCCAACCCCTCTTTTGATTGGTGGAATGAAAACCCATCACGGAAGATGGCTTCCCGTTACAGGTGACCTCCCTGTGTCAGGCTAGGTGCACAAGGAGGTCACAGAGACAGACCCAGTTGCCACGTGTTGACCGCCCTGTGCCAGGCTAGGTGCACGGGGGCTGACCTCCCCCTCCCCACTCCCCGCGAGCGGGTGGGGGGTGTGTGACGTCATCCCCCTCCACTCCCACCCGCGGCTGCTCAGAGTTAATTAATTATTTACACTAAGCCGTCGTGTCAGCAAGGCGACCGCTCGATAATAAAAAATAAATTAATAAATTTGCCACATTTTTTACATATTATTAATAAATTAATTGGCGCTCGCGCGCCCCTCCCCCCACCTCGCCGTCAACACCGTGACGGCAGAGACGCGGGCAGACGTAGGCAAGTTAATGTGTCAGTATGTGTCAATATGTTAATGTATCAATATGTTAATGTGTCAATATGTTAATGTGTCGATATGTTAATGTGTCAATATGTTAATGTGTCAATATGTTAATGTGTCAATATGTTAATGTCAATATGCTAATGTGTCAATAGGTTAATATGTCAATGTGTTAATGTGTTGATATGTAAATATGTTAATGTGTCAATATGTTTATATGGCAACATGGCAATAAGTTAAAAAAGTTAATATGTCAATTTCTTTATATGTCAATATGGCAATATGTCAATATGTAATAAGTTAATATGTCAATATGTTAATAAGGTAATATGTAAATATGTCAATATGTTAGTATGCCAATAAGTCAATGTCAATCTGGTTATATGTGTATATGTCAATATGTTAATATGTTAACATGTTGATATGCTAAAATGTTACGTATTAATATGTTAATATGTTAACATGTCAACATGTTAATATGGTCATATATTAAAATGTCAATATATTAATATGTCAATATGTCACTATGGTTATATATCAATATATTAATATGTCAATATGGGTATATGTTAATATGGTTATATGTCAATATGTTAATATGGTTATATATTAATATGTTAATATGGCTATATGTTAATATGTCAATATGCCAATATGTCAATATGTCTATATGTCAATATGTTAATATGGAGGCTTCGGGTCGAGGCTCCCGTCCCTGTCACCACTGCCGTCTCTTCATCGTCGTCGTCGTCCCCATCCAGCTGTGGAGTTGTACGTCTTGCCCGTGTGGCCGTATGGGCGGCAAAGCTGCACGCGGCCCGGTGTGCATGTTACTCCGTGAGCCCGTGGGTAGCGTGTCGGGAAGTAAAGTTAGCCGAGGCAACCAAGACACCGCGTGCTGTACACGGGGGCGATACAACCACTGCACACAAAAAGCTTCGATCTGAATTCACACAGCCGGGCCTTTCTGGCACGACCAGCTCTGGCTCAATGTCCTCGCCGAACGATTTTCCCCGGTCGACGTCAACTTTCGGTTGATCGGGACCCGGTCGCTCGACATTCAACTTCTCTAGATGTGAAGCTTTCGTGACTGCTAGGATCCATACTCTTTGGTTCTATTGGGTAAAGTCACCACGTAGGTAAAAAATAAAATAACAACAAAAATCACACGACGTTTC
Organism: Petromyzon marinus; assembly: GCF_048934315.1. Classification (NCBI taxonomy): domain Eukaryota; kingdom Metazoa; phylum Chordata; class Hyperoartia; order Petromyzontiformes; family Petromyzontidae; genus Petromyzon; species Petromyzon marinus. Next base: position 5,148,171 of record NW_027423046.1, read on the forward strand.
GGCCACAACACAAGCGGCCTTCATCAGGTGAAGGGGACGAGACTGTCTGGAGGACAGCGCTGGAGTGAGAAGAAGCCACGCTCAGATCGCGACCTTTAAGCTGTGTGAGAAGAAAAGAAAGCGCCTTGTGACCAGTCACAAGCTAATCACTCAGCTATTTCAATGCTAAATTCTACGCTAATTCCTTTGTCAAGGGGTGCCTCTGCGGATGTGTATGCTTTAACTTAGCCATTTCAATGCTAAATTCTATGCTAATTCCTTTGTCAAGGGGTGCCTCTGTGGATGTGTATGCTTTGACTTTAACATAGCCATTTCTGTGACCAGTCACAAGCTAATCACTCAGCCATTTCAATGCTAAATTCTATGCTAATTCCTTTGTCAAGGCGCTTTGTTTCTTCTCATACAGCTTAAAGGTCGTGATCTGAGCTTGGCTTTGCTCGCTCCAGCGCTGTCCTACCAGACAGTCTCGTCCCTTCACCTGATGAAGGCCGCTTGTGTTGTGGCCGAAACGTCGTGAGAATTTTATTGTTATTTTATTTTCACCTACTTGGTGACTTTACCCAATAGAACCAAAGAGTATTCAACTTCTCCTGCGTCGCCCTCCTTCCCCAGGTGAATATCCCGGAGCGAATCCCACGGTGTCCGTCGGCTGATTCTTCGTTCGCTTTCGCCCCCCGCTGCCATCGCCAATCGCCGCTGTTTCCTTCTGAGAGCTCTGCGGGCCGTGTGACCTGCTACGTCTGCACGGCGCGACCCGGCGTCGCGACGTTACAGCCGCGGGGCGCCCGTTTCACCGCCGGCTCCCGCGGTGGGTCTCAAACGGCGTGTGGCTGTGACGCTAGCGGCCGATCGCAACGCCTGACGCGATATCCCTCGCTCGGAACGCCTTCACAGCCGGATTAGAGACAAAACCAGACCCGTGGTTAAATTGTTGATTTGAAGCTTTCGTGACTGCAGTAATTCATATCCTTAGTTCTTTCGGTAAAGTCACCACCACGTTGAAGGGAAGCAATAAAATAATGAAATATATATAAAACAATTTTTTTTTAAAACACCTGATGACGACCGTTTGTGTTACGGTCGAAACGTGGTGAGAATTTTATTGTTTTATATATATTTTATTATTTTATTGTTTCCCTTCAACGTGGTGACTTTACTGAAAGAACTAAGATTACAGACCCGTGGTGTTTCGGCGGCGGTTTCTCACGCGAGCGACTTTAAACGTCACCTTAATTGGGCAGTTCGTGTTGAAGGATTCCTCACGTGGTTTCTCTTTAACACGACCAAACAATTTACGGATGAGTATTTTTTTTTTATTCGAAAAATAATTTGTCATCTTCCAGCGCCCCAACGCCCCCCTAGTGGACGAACCGCACCTGGTCAGATACTGCAACTGCACCGATACATTTTGACTTTTAAACTTTCGCGACTGCAGGAATTCATATTCTTTGGTTCTTTCGGTAAAGCCGCGTAGATAGAACGATAAAAAATAAACTCCCCCACGACGTTTCGATCGCAACACAAGCGGTCATCATCAGGAAAAGGGCTCACCACACAGAGACCCACAGACTCATTACACAGAGACCCATAGACTCATCACACAGAGACCCACAGACTCATCACACAGAGACCCACAGACTCACCACACAGAGACCCACAGACTCATCACACAGAGACCCACAGACTCATCACACAGAGACCCATAGACTCATCACACAGAGACCCATGGACTCACCACACAGAGACCCACAGACTCACCACACAGAGACTCACAGACTCACCACACAGAGACCCACAGACTCACCACACAGAGACCCACAGACTTACCACACAGAGATTCACAGACTCATCACACAGAGACCCATAGACTCATCACACAGAGACCCATAGACTCATCACACAGAGACCCACAGACTCATCACACAGACACCCATAGATTGCTCACACAGAGACCCATAGACTACTCACACAGACACCCATAGACTACTCACACAGTTGCCCATAGACTCATCACACAGAGACCCATAGACTCATCAAACAGAGACCCACAGACTCATCACACAGAGACCTACAGACTCACCACACAGAGACCCACAGACTCATCACACAGAGACTCACAGACTCATCACACAGAGACCCACAGACTCATCACACAGAGACCCATAGACTCATCACACAGAGACTCACAGACTCATCACACAGAGACCCACAGACTCACCACACAGAGACCCACAGACTCATTACACAGAGACCCACAGACTCACCACACAGAGACCCACAGACTCATCACACAGAGACCCACAGACTCATCACACAGAGACCCATAGACTCATCACACAGAGACCCACAGACTCATCACACAGAGACCCACAGACTCACCACACAGAGACTCACAGACTCATCACACAGAGACCCATAGACTCATCACACAGAGACCCATAGACTCATCACACAGAGACCCACAAACTCATCACACAGAAACCCATAGACTCATCACACAGAGACCCATAGACTCATCACACAGAGACCCACAGACTCATCACACAGAGACCCATAGACTCATCACACAGAGACCCACATACTCGTCACACAGAGACCCATAGACTCATCAAACAGAGACCCACAGACTCATCACACAGAGACCCACAGACTCATCACACAGAGACCCACAGACTCACCACACAGAGACTCACAGACTCATCACACAGAGACCCACAGACTCATCACACAGAGACCCATAGACTCATCACACAGAGACCCACAGACTCATCACACAGAGACCCATAGACTCATCAAACAGAGACCCAGAGACTCATCACACAGAGACCCACAGACTCACCACACAGAGACCCACAGACTCACCACACAGAGACCCACAGACTCATCACACAGAGACCCATAGACTCATCACACAGAGACCCATAGACTCACCACACAGAGACCCATAGACTCATCACACAGAGACCCATAGACTCACCACACAGAGACCCACAGACTCACCACACAGAGACCCACAGACTCATCACACAGAGACCCATAGACTCATCACACAGAGCCCCATAGACTCACCACACAGAGACCCACAGACTCATCACACAGAGACCCACAGACTCACCACACAGAGACCCACAGACTCACCCCACAGAGACTCACAGACTCATCACACAGAGACCCACAGACTCATCACACAGAGACCCACAGACTCATCACACAGAGACCCACAGACTCATCACACAGAGACCCACAGACTCATCACACAGAGACTCACAGACTCATCACACAGAGACCCACAGACTCATCACACAGAGACCCACAGACTCATCACACACAGAACCGTAAACTTACACATGTGTATCCATCTTCATTAACATTAAACATCATAACACAATTCAGAATAATGTAGTTGAACTTGAACAAGTCTAATTTTAAAACTATCAAAGATACAAAGCATTCACTCAACCAAACCGAGTCGGCATTTGCTGTTGTGCTGGTGCTGGTGGTGATGGTGGTGCTGGTGGTGCTGGTGGTGGTGATGGTGGTGGTGCTGGTGCTGGTGGTGGTGCTGGTGGTGGTGGTGCTGCTGCTGGTGGTGGTGGTGCTGGTGGTGATGGTGGTGCTGGTGGTGGTGGTGCTGGTGGTGGTGGTGCTGGTGGTGCTGCTGCTGGTGGTGGTGCTGGTGGTGCTACTGATGCTACTATTGTTGTTGCTGCTTGTCAGTGACACTAATAACGGAATGTTTTTAAAAGGAAACATTTACAGGAGATTGCCAGACCGGTGGAGCGGTGAGGTTGGTCACGAAAACAAAACGTGGCATTTATTTACTACTTTAGCACACTGGGGTGTTGGAGAGCAAACCCACAGTAGCTACACATTTAATTAACGCTCTTTCGCTGGTGATCACCACCAGCCATGTCAGGAGATTTGCCGGACTCTGGAGCGGAGTGGCCGGACTCGAGAGCACGGAGCGGCGTCTGTGCAGCGTTGAGCGTGGAGCACAGAGTGTCCAGCGTGGAGTGTCGAGCGTGGAGCGTGGAGCGTGGAGCGTGGAGTGTCCAGCGTGGAGTGTCCAGCGTGGAGCGTGGAGCGTGGAGTGTCCAGCGTGGAGCGTGGAGCGTGGAGCACGGAGCGTGGAGTGTGGAGCGTGGAGTGTCCAGCATGGAGCGTGGAGCACGGAGCGTGGAGCGTGGAGCGTGGAGTGTGGAGCGTGGAGCACAGAGTGTGGAGTGTGGAGCGTGGAGTGTGGAGCGTGGAGCGTGGAGCGTGGAGCGTGGAGTGTCCAGCGTGGAATGTCGAGCGTGGAGCACGGAGCGTGGAGCGTGGAGCGTGGAGTGTCCAGCGTGGAGCGTGGAGCACGGAGCGTGGAGCGTGGAGCGTGGAGTGTGGAGCGTGGAGCACAGAGTGTGGAGTGTGGAGCGTGGAGTGTGGAGCGTGGAGCGTGGAGCGTGGAGTGTCCAGCGTGGAGTGTCGAGCGTGGAGCACGGAGCGTGGAGCGTGGAGCACGGAGCGTGGAGTGTGGAGCGTGGAGTGTGGAGCGTGGAGCGTGGAGCGTGGAGTGTGGAGCGTGGAGCGTGGAGCGTGGAGTGTCCAGCGTGGAGTGTGGAGTGTGGAGCGTGGAGCGCAGAGTGTCTAGATGTAGAGCGTGGAGTGTGGAGCGTGGAGCGTGGAGTGTGGAGCGTGGAGCGCAGAGTGTCTAGATGTGGAGCGTGGAGTGTGGAGCGTGGAGCGTGGAGTGTGGAGCGTGGAGCGCAGAGTGTCTAGATGTGGAGCGTGGAGCGTGGAGCGTGGAGCGTGGAGTGTGGAGCGTGGAGTGTGGAGCGTGGAGTGTGGAGCGTGGAGTGTCTAGATGTAGAGCGTGGAGCGTGGAGCGTGGAGTGTCCAGCGCAGAGCGTGGAGCACAGAGTGTGGAGTGTCGAGATGTGGAGTGTGGAGCGTGGAGCGTGGAGTGTGGAGCGTGGAGCGTGGAGCGTGGAGCTCACCACCGGCCCACCCGGCTGCAGACACAACCACAGAGCGGGTTCCAGGGTTAGCGGCGTTCCGCAGAGTTTTCTTGCACCGCTAAAGACAACAACAATAATTATATTCATATTCTTAGCTCTTTCGGTAAAGTCACGTTAAAAGGAAACAACAAAATAATAAAATATATATAACATAAAAATTCTCGCGACGTTTCGACCATAACACAAACGGTCGTCATCAGGTGTGAAAAGCAACAATAATTATGGTGATGATTGTGTGTGTGTGTGACTGTGTGTGTGACTGTGTGTGTGTGGCTGTGTGTGTGTGGCACAGTAGGGGGCACAGGTGGTGCATCAGCCACTCGTCTCAGTCAGTCGACCCGTGGCACCTGGGTCTGCCCCGTGACCTCCTGCCAGCGGGCGTTCGACACTTCACGTGGCCTCAGGGTGCACATAGCCTGGCACAAGCGTCGTGGTGACGTCACCGCCACTTAGTGGCGAATGGCGGTTGTTGTTGCGTGTGACTGTGTATGTATGAATGTGTGTGACTGTGTTTGTGTGTGACTGTGTGTGTGTGACTGTGTGTGTGACTGTGTGTGTGTGTGCATGTGTGTGTGTGACTGTGTCTGTGTGTGTGGGGAGCGATAGTGTAGCGGTTAGCGCAGGGGTCGGGAACCTTTTTGACTAAGAGAGCCATGAAAGCAAAAAATTTGGAAATTTATTTCAGTGAGAGCCATATAATATATTTTAAAAGTGAATTCAACTAAATGTCAGTATAATAAGCCTCTGAATATATTCTTTTAAATAATGTTGTTATAACACTCACCATTAATGCGACTTCTGGTGCTGCATGGATTTGCTGATGTCTTTGTAGTCGGGTTGGTACTTGGTGAGGTTAAGCTTCATGCAAGCGTTGAGGCTTTCATCCGTTAAACGTGATCGTAGGTTGGACTTGATGTTTTTAAGATGTGAGAATGACTGCTCACATGCATACGTAGATCCAAACATGGTCAATACAGCAATACTCACACGCTGCAGTGTGTGGTATGTGACAGGAAGCGCGTTCCAAGTTTTGAGAATCAGCTGGTCTTCGGGTTGGAGTTTTTTCATTTCTGTCCACATGTGCTTGCTCGCCAACTCCGCTTTCTGTCGTGTGATTCTTTCCAAATCTTCATTCAGTGACTTGAACTTATTCACCCACATGTCTGAGCCCTTCAGGTCAGCCACTTCTGCTTCAAAATCTCTGACGGAGACACCAGGGATGTAATTCAGGTCGGCTGTGTTCAGTGAACACTCGTTTGGATGGGTGATGAACTTAAAAAGACGAGTGTGCTCACGAAATTCTCCAAAGCGTGCTTTGAAGGACTGTAGGAGACTGGATGTGCAGCCAGCTAGTTGGTGGAGATCAAGGTTTTGAATGGGCTCACTTGCTGTGCATGCATCTTTAAATTGGCTCAGTTTTTCAAAATATAATAAACGACCTGTTTCAAGATCCGTGATGAAAAGCTCCAGCTTGTTTTCAAAAGCAAATACAGCTTGTTGAAGGGATAACACTGTATTTCCAATGCCTTGCATTTTCACGTTGAGCTGGTTCAGATGTTCAGTCAGATCTACGAGATAGTAAAACTTGAGGAGCCACTCGGTGTCGGCTAGCTCAGGATGTCCGATGCCTTTCATTTCAAGGAAAGTCCGGATTTCGTTCAGGCAAGCCGCAAAACGGCTAAGCACCTTCCCTCTTGACAACCAACGCACATTGCTGTGCAAAAGCAGACCAGGATAGTTATTTACAACTTCATCCAGCAGTGTTTTAAACTGGCGATCATTTAAGGCTCGGGCAACAATAAAGTTGATCACACGAATGACCAGCGACATCACTTCGCCAAACTGCCTGTCACACATCTGAGCACAAAGTGCCTCCTGGTGTATAATGCAATGGAAACTTAGGATGGGTCTATTTTCATGTTCACGGAGAAGCGCCACAAATCCTTTGTTTTTCCCCACCATACACGGAGCACCATCAGTACACACTGAGAGAAGTTTATCCATAGGTAGACTTTTTTCTTGAGCAAACTCCATGAAAGACTTGAATAAATCCTCACCTCTTGTGGACCCTTTTAATGGCAGAACAGCAAGACTTTCTTCGCGCAGTGTGTCACCAACAGCATATCTTGCAATCACGCTGAACTGCGACAAATGGCTCACGTCTGTTGACTCATCCAAAGCCAGAGAAAAGAACGGCGCTGCATTTATGTCCTTCACTTGCGTTTCCTCCACTTTGTTTGCCATCACGATGGTACGATCATGAACAGTTCTTGCCGACAGAGGCATGTCTTGTATCCGTTTGATTATCTTGTCTTTGTTCGGAAGATCATCAAAAAGTTCATTGGCTACATCCAGCATGAACGTTTTAGCATACTCGCCATCTGTGAATGGTTTTCCGTTCCTCACTATTGCTAAAGAACCAGCAAAGCTAGCCGAATTATAGTCACCTTGCCGGGTCCATACGCGGAGTTGCTGCTGGCTAGCTTGCACCCTGCTCAGAAGCTCTTGGCACGCTTTCTTTCTGCTGTCTCCCGCAGGGTATTTTGATGCAAAGGTAGCGTGGCGCGTGTCGAAGTGCCGCTTTACATTCGACCGTTTCAACGATGTAATTTTGTCATTGCAAATTAGACACACCGCAGAACCTGCTCTCTCCACAAAGGCGAATTCTTCGGTCCATTCGTCCTGAAATGTACGATACTCGTCGTCTTTTTTTCTTTTCGCCATCTTCTTCGTCGAAGGGTTAGCTTTGAGCTAATGACCGAGCAGACGCAGTCTCAGACTGATTCAAAAGGGGGCGTTTACCTGTTTTACCCAGCAACAGCAAACGTAGGCCAGTATCATCCAATTAAAATAATGGACAATTGCTCCTGCAGCCCTGAACAGGACATGCGCAGTGAAAAATCGATGGATGGATTAAAACAAGTGAGAATATTTTGTTTTATCTGCGAGCCATATGCAATCATCAAAAGAGCCACATCTGGCTCGCGAGCCATAGGTTCCCGACCCCTGGGTTAGCGCTACGCTGCGCTATGAACCTGGCGACCCGGGTTCGATTCCCGCTCACGGCCAACACCAGTGACGATTATCTGAACCGGTCCCGGGCCTCCCCTAGGTCGACTCAGCCTCAAATGAGTACCTGGTGCGGTGTGTAAACATCGCCACTAGGGAGACAAAGGCGGTCGGGCGTGGTGCTGGCCACCCACCCCCTCGTGTACCGTTCCGGCCTTTATAGGTGCTCGCTAACAGCACTTGCCCCTCCAGTCTGTTAAGGCTATATGGGGGATCTTTGTTTTCTTTGTTTGTGTGTGACTGTGCGCGTGTGTGTGTGCTTGTGTGTACGTGCGTGTGTGTGTACGTGCGTGTGCGTGTGTGTGTACGTGCGTGTGTGTGCGTGTGTGTGTGCGTGCGTGTGTGTGCGTGTGTGTGTGCGTGCGTGTTCGTGTGCGTGTGTGTTCGTGTGTGTGTGCGTGCGTGTTCGTGTGTGTGTGCGTGTGTGTGTGCATGCGTGTGTGTGTGCGTGTGTGTGCACCGGCGTGTGTGTGGGTGAAAGTGAGTGTGGGTTGGCACAGTAGGGGGCACAGGTGGTGCATCATCTCAGTCATCTCAGTCAGTCACCCGTGGCACCCGCTGGGTCTGCCCCGTGACCTCCTGCCAGCGGGCGTTCAACACTTCACGTGGCCTCAGGGTGCACATAGCCTGGCACAAGCGTCGTGGTGACATCACCGCCCACTTAGTGGCGAATCGCCGTTGTTGTTGCAGTCCTGGGCCTCCCCTAGGTCGACTCAGCCTCAAATGAGTACCCGGTGTGGCGGTGCGGCGTCGTGAACATCGCCAGCAACGGAGAGTTTCAACACCGGCCGATTGGCTGACGAACGGCAGCCTCGGGAACGGATTGCGTTGGTGAGAAGAAGACGACGAGGAGGAGGAGGAGGAAGATGAGGATGAGGAGGAGGATGAGGAGGATGAGGAGGAGGATGAGGAGGAGCAGGAGCAGGATGATGAGGAGGAGGATGAGGATGAGGAGGAGGATGAGGAGCGCTCGTTGGCTGTGACAGAAACATCGGGGATGACGCCGTACCCTCATCCGGATCCCTCCGAGCCCAAGCTCCGACGGCAGAAGCCGTCACCCCGGGCGTGTCCGTACCACGTGACACACGCCCGTACCACGTGACACACGCCCGTACCACGTGACACACGCCCGTACCACGTGACACACGCCCGTACCACGTGACACCCGGCATGCCGAGGGTCACCGCCGTGGTGGCTCCTGCTGCCACGCGAGGGAGCGGCACTCCGCACATCGCCCACAGGACCACACAGACTCCGGCCTGCGCCACCCCTCACTGCACACCCCTCACTGCACACCCCCCTCACTGTACACCACCACCCCTCTCACTGTACACACCCCTCACTGTACACCACCACCCCTCTCACTGTACACACCCCTCACTGTACACACACCCTCACTGCACACCCCTCCCTGTACACACCCTCACTGTACACCCCTCCCTGTACACACCCTCACTGTACACCCCTCCCTGTACACACCCCTCACTGTACACACCCCTCACTGTACACACCTCCCTGTACACCCCTCACTGTACACCCCTCACTGTACACACCCACACACCACCACCCTCACTGCACACACCCCTCACTGTACACACCTCACTGTACACACCCCTCACTGTACATCCCTCACTGTACACCCCTCATTGTACACCACCACCCCTCTCACTGCACACCCCTCATTGCACACACCCACACACCACCACCCCTCACTGTACACACACCCTCACTGCACCACCCTCACTGTACACACACCCTCACTGTACACCTCACTGTACACACACCCTCACTGTACACCCCTCACTGTACACCCCTCACTGTACACCCCTCACTGTACACCCCTCACTGTACACCCCCCTCACTGTACACCCCTCACTGCACACCCCTCACTGCACACCACCACCACCACCACCACCCGCGAGCGATCTAAAGGGCTGTCATTTAGGTCTTCATGGGTCTCTGTGGGTCTCTGTGGGTCTCTAGGGGTCTCTGTGAGTCTCTGTGGGTCTCTGTGGGTCTATGGGACTCTATGGGTCTCTGTGGGTCTCTGGGTCTATGGGACTCTATGGGTTTCTGTGAGTCTCTGTGGGTCTATGGGTCTCTGTGAGTCTCTGTGAGTCTCTGTGGGTATCTGTGGGTCTATGAGACTCTATGGGTGTCTGTGGGTCTCTGTGGGTCTATGGGACTCTATGGGTCTCTGTGGGTCTCTGTGGGTCTATGGGACTCTATGGATGTCTGTGGGTCTATGGGTCTCTGTGGGTCTCTGTGGGTCGCTGTGGGTCTCTGTGGGTCTCTGTGGGTCTATGGGACTCTATGGGTCTCTGTGGGTCTCTGTGGGTCTATGGGACTCTATGGGACTCTGTGGGTCTCTGTGGGTCTATGGGACTCTATGGGACTCTATGGGTCTCTGTGGGTCTCTGTGGGTCTATGGGACTCTATGGGTCTCTGTGGGTCTATGGGACTCTATGGGTCTCTGTGGGTCTCTCTGGGTGTATGGGACTCTATGGGTCTCTGTGAGTCTCTGTGGGTCTATGGGACTCTGTGGGTCTCTGTGGGTCTCTGTGGGTCTATGGGACTCTATGGGTCTCTGTGGGTCTCTGTGGGTCTATGGGACTCTGTGAGTCTCTGTGGGTCTCTGTGGGTCTCTATGGGTCTCTGTGGGTCTCTGTGAGTCTCTGTGGGTCTCTGTGGGTCTCTGTGGGTCTCTGTGGGTCTATGGGACTCTATGGGTTTCTGTGAGTCTCTGTGAGTCTCTGTGGGTCTATGGTTCTCTGTGAGTCTCTGTGGGTCTATGGGACTCTATGGGTGTCTGTGGGTCTCTGTGGGTCTATGGGACTCTATGGGTCTCTATTGGTCTCTGTGGGTCTATGGGACTCTATGGGTCTCTGTGGGTCTCTGTGGGTCTATGGGACTCTATGGGTCTCTGTGGGTCTCTGTGGGTCTCTGTGGGTCTATGGGACTCTATGGGACTCTATGGGTCTCTGTGGGTCTCTGTGGGTCTATGGGACTCTATGGGTCTCTGTGGGTCTATGGGACTATATGGGTGTCTGTGGGTGTCTGTGGGTCTATGGGACTCTATGGGTCTCTGTGAGTCTCTGTGGGTCTATGGGATTCTATGAGTCTCTGTGAGTCTCTGTGGGTCTATGGGACTCTATGGGTCTCTATGGTTCTCTGTGGGTCTATGGGACTCTATGGGTCTCTGTGGGTCTATGGGACTCTATGGGTCTCTGTGGGTCTCTCTGGGTGTATGGGACTCTATGGGTCTCTATGGGTATCTGTGGGTCTATGGGACTCTATGGGTCTCTGTGGGTCTATGGGACTCTATGGGACTCTGTGGGTCTCTGTGAGTCTATGGGACTCTATGGGTCTCTGTGAGTCTCTGTGGGTCTATGGGACTCTGTGGGTCTCTGTGGGTCTCTGTGGGTCTATGGGACTCTATGGGTTTCTGTGAGTCTCTGTGAGTCTCTGTGGGTCTATGGTTCTCTGTGAGTCTCTGTGGGTCTCTGTGGGTCTATGGGACTCTATGGGTGTCTGTGGGTCTCTGTGGGTCTATGGGACTCTATGGGTCTCTATTGGTCTCTGTGGGTCTATGGGACTCTATGGGTCTCTGTGGGTCTCTGTGGGTCTCTGTGGGTCTATGGGACTCTATGGGACTCTATGGGTCTCTGTGGGTCTCTGTGGGTCTATGGGACTCTATGGGTCTCTGTGGGTCTATGGGACTATATGGGTGTCTGTGGGTGTCTGTGGGTCTATGGGACTCTATGGGTCTCTGTGAGTCTCTGTGGGTCTATGGGACTCTATGAGTCTCTGTGGGTCTATGGGACTCTATGGGTCTCTATGGTTCTCTGTGGGTCTATGGGACTCTATGGGTCTCTGTGGGTCTCTGTGGGACTAAGGGACTCTATGGGTCTCTGTGGGTCTCTGTGGGTCTATGGGACTCTATGGGTCTCTGTGGGTCTCTGTGGGTCTAAGGGACTCTATGGGTCTCTGTGGGTCTCTGTGGGTCTATGGGTCTCTGTGGGTCTCTGTGAGTCTCTGTGGGTCTATGGCACTCTATGGGTCTCTGTGGGTCTCTGGGTCTATGGGACTCTATGGGTTTCTGTGAGTCTCTGTGAGTCTCTGTGGGTCTATGGGTCTCTGTGAGTCTCTGTGGGTCTCTGTGGGTCTATGGGACTCTATGGGTCTCTGTGGGTCTCTGGGTCTATGGGACTCTATGGGTTTCTGTGAGTCTCTGTGGGTCTATGGGTCTCTGTGAGTCTCTGTGAGTCTCTGTGGGTCTCTGTGGGTCTATGGGACTCTATGGGTGTCTGTGGGTCTCTGTGGGTCTATGGGACTCTATGGGTCTCTGTGGGTCTCTGTGGGTCTATGGGACTCTATGGATGTCTGTGGGTCTATGGGTCTCTGTGGGTCTCTGTGGGTCGCTGTGGGTCGCTGTGGGTCTCTGTGGGTCTCTGTGGGTCTATGGGACTCTATGGGTCTCTGTGGGTCTCTGTGGGTCTCTGTGGGTCTATGGGACTCTATGGGACTCTGTGGGTCTCTGTGGGTCTCTCTGGGTCTATGGGACTCTATGGGTCTCTATGGGTATCTGTGGGTCTATGGGACTCTATGGGTCTCTATGGGTCTCTGTGGGTCTATGGGACTCTATGGGTCTCTGTGGGTCTCTGGGTCTATGGGACTCTATGGGTTTCTGTGAGTCTCTGTGGGTCTATGGGTCTCTGTGAGTCTCTGTGAGTCTCTGTGGGTCTCTGTGGGTCTATGGGACTCTATGGGTGTCTGTGGGTCTCTGTGGGTCTATGGGACTCTATGGGTCTCTGTGGGTCTCTGTGGGTCTATGGGACTCTATGGATGTCTGTGGGTCTATGGGTCTCTGTGGGTCTCTGTGGGTCGCTGTGGGTCTCTGTGGGTCTCTGTGGGTCTATGGGACTCTATGGGTCTCTGTGGGTCTCTGTGGGTCTATGGGACTCTATGGGACTCTGTGGGTCTCTGTGGGTCTATGGGACTCTATGGGACTCTATGGGTCTCTGTGGGTCTCTGTGGGTCTATGGGACTCTATGGGTCTCTGTGGGTCTATGGGACTCTATGGGTCTCTGTGGGTCTCTCTGGGTGTATGGGACTCTATGGGTCTCTGTGAGTCTCTGTGGGTCTATGGGACTCTGTGGGTCTCTGTGGGTCTCTGTGGGTCTATGGGACTCTATGGGTCTCTGTGGGTCTCTGTGGGTCTATGGGACTCTGTGAGTCTCTGTGGGTCTCTGTGGGTCTCTATGGGTCTCTGTGGGTCTCTGTGAGTCTCTGTGGGTCTCTGTGGGTCTCTGTGAGTCTCTGTGGGTCTCTGTGGGTCTATGGGACTCTATGGGTTTCTGTGAGTCTCTGTGAGTCTCTGTGGGTCTATGGTTCTCTGTGAGTCTCTGTGGGTCTCTGTGGGTCTATGGGACTCTATGGGTGTCTGTGGGTCTCTGTGGGTCTATGGGACTCTATGGGTCTCTATTGGTCTCTGTGGGTCTATGGGACTCTATGGGTCTCTGTGGGTCTCTGTGGGTCTATGGGACTCTATGGGTCTCTGTGGGTCTCTGTGGGTCTCTGTGGGTCTATGGGACTCTATGGGACTCTATGGGTCTCTGTGGGTCTTTGTGGGTCTATGGGACTCTATGGGTCTCTGTGGGTCTATGGGACTATATGGGTGTCTGTGGGTGTCTGTGGGTCTATGGGACTCTATGGGTCTCTGTGAGTCTCTGTGGGTCTATGGGATTCTATGAGTCTCTGTGAGTCTCTGTGGGTCTATGGGACTCTATGGGTCTCTATGGTTCTCTGTGGGTCTATGGGACTCTATGGGTCTCTGTGGGTCTATGGGACTCTATGGGTCTCTGTGGGTCTCTCTGGGTGTATGGGACTCTATGGGTCTCTATGGGTATCTGTGGGTCTATGGGACTCTATGGGTCTCTGTGGGTCTATGGGACTCTATGGGACTCTGTGGGTCTCTGTGAGTCTATGGGACTCTATGGGTCTCTATGGGTATCTGTGGGTCTATGGGACTCTATGGGTCTCTGTGGGTCTATGGGACTCTATGGGACTCTATGGGTTTCTGTGAGTCTCTGTGAGTCTCTGTGGGTCCATGGTTCTCTGTGAGTCTCTGTGGGTCTCTGTGGGTCTATGGGACTCTATGGGTCTCTGTGGGTCTATGGGACTCTATGGGTCTCTGTGGGTCTCTCTGGGTGTATGGGACTCTATGGGTCTCTATGGGTATCTGTGGGTCTATGGGACTCTATGGGTCTCTGTGGGTCTATGGGACTCTATGGGACTCTGTGGGTCTCTGTGAGTCTATGGGACTCTATGGGTCTCTATGGGTATCTGTGGGTCTATGGGACTCTATGGGTCTCTGTGGGTCTATGGGACTCTATGGGACTCTATGGGTTTCTGTGAGTCTCTGTGAGTCTCTGTGGGTCCATGGTTCTCTGTGAGTCTCTGTGGGTCTCTGTGGGTCTATGGGACTCTATGGGTGTCTGTGGGTCTCTGTGGGTCTATGGGACTCTATGGGTCTCTATTGGTCTCTGTGGGTCTATGGGACTCTATGGGTCTCTGTGGGTCTCTGTGGGTCTCTGTGGGTCTATGGGACTCTATGGGTCTCTGTGGGTCTCTGTGGGTCTCTGTGGGTCTATGGGACTCTATGGGTCTCTATGGTTCTCTGTGGGTCTATGGGACTCTATGGGTCTCTGTGGGTCTATGGGACTCTATGGGTCTCTGTGGGTCTCTCTGGGTGTATGGGACTCTATGGGTCTCTATGGGTATCTGTGGGTCTATGGGACTCTATGGGTCTCTGTGGGTCTATGGGACTCTATGGGACTCTGTGGGTCTCTGTGAGTCTATGGGACTCTATGGGTCTCTGTGAGTCTCTGTGGGTCTATGGGACTCTGTGGGTCTCTGTGGGTCTCTGTGGGTCTATGGGACTCTATGGGTTTCTGTGAGTCTCTGTGAGTCTCTGTGGGTCCATGGTTCTCTGTGAGTCTCTGTGGGTCTCTGTGGGTCTATGGGACTCTATGGGTGTCTGTGGGTCTCTGTGGGTCTATGGGACTCTATGGGTCTCTATTGGTCTCTGTGGGTCTATGGGACTCTATGGGTCTCTGTGGGTCTCTGTGGGTCTCTGTGGGTCTATGGGACTCTATGGGTCTCTGTGGGTCTCTGTGGGTCTCTGTGGGTCTATGGGACTCTATGGGACTCTATGGGTCTCTGTGGGTCTCTGTGGGTCTATGGGACTCTATGGGTCTCTGTGGGTCTATGGGACTGTATGGGTGTCTGTGGGTGTCTGTGGGTCTATGGGACTCTATGGGTCTCTGTGAGTCTCTGTGGGTCTATGGGACTCTATGAGTCTCTGTGGGTCTATGGGACTCTATGGGTCTCTATGGTTCTCTGTGGGTCTATGGGACTCTATGGGTCTCTGTGGGTCTCTGTGGGACTAAGGGACTCTATGGGTCTCTGTGGGTCTCTGTGGGTCTATGGGACTCTATGGGTCTCTGTGGGTCTCTGTGGGTCTAAGGGACTCTATGGGTCTCTGTGGGTCTCTGTGGGTCTATGGGTCTCTGTGGGTCTCTGTGAGTCTCTGTGGGTCTATGGCACTCTATGGGTCTCTGTGGGTCTCTGGGTCTATGGGACTCTATGGGTTTCTGTGAGTCTCTGTGAGTCTCTGTGGGTCTATGGGTCTCTGTGAGTCTCTGTGAGTCTCTGTGGGTCTCTGTGGGTCTATGGGACTCTATGGGTCTCTGTGGGTCTCTGGGTCTATGGGACTCTATGGGTTTCTGTGAGTCTCTGTGGGTCTATGGGTCTCTGTGAGTCTCTGTGAGTCTCTGTGGGTCTCTGTGGGTCTATGGGACTCTATGGGTGTCTGTGGGTCTCTGTGGGTCTATGGGACTCTATGGGTCTCTGTGGGTCTCTGTGGGTCTATGGGACTCTATGGATGTCTGTGGGTCTATGGGTCTCTGTGGGTCTCTGTGGGTCGCTGTGGGTCGCTGTGGGTCTCTGTGGGTCTCTGTGGGTCTATGGGACTCTATGGGTCTCTGTGGGTCTCTGTGGGTCTCTGTGGGTCTATGGGACTCTATGGGATTCTGTGGGTCTCTGTGGGTCTCTCTGGGTCTATGGGACTCTATGGGTCTCTATGGGTATCTGTGGGTCTATGGGACTCTATGGGTCTCTATGGGTCTCTGTGGGTCTATGGGACTCTATGGGACTCTGTGGGTCTCTGTGAGTCTATGGGACTCTATGGGTCTCTGTGAGTCTCTGTGGGTCTATGGGACTCTGTGGGTCTCTGTGGGTCTATGGGACTCTATGGGTCTCTGTGGGTCTCTGTGGGTCTCTATGAGTCTCTGTGGGTCTCTGTGGGTCTATGGGACTCTATGGGTTTCTGTGAGTCTCTGTGAGTCTCTGTGGGTCTATGGTTCTCTGTGAGTCTCTGTGGATCTATGGGACTCTATGGGTGTCTGTGGGTCTCTGTGGGTCTATGGGACTCTATGGGTCTCTATTGGTCTCTGTGGGTCTATGGGACTCTATGGGTCTCTGTGGGTCTCTGTGGGTCTCTGTGGGTCTATGGGACTCTATGGGTCTCTGTGGGTCTATGGGACTCTATGGGTCTCTATGGTTCTCTGTGGGTCTATGGGACTCTATGGGTCTCTGTGGGTCTCTGTGGGACTAAGGGACTCTATGGGTCTCTGTGGGTCTCTGTGGGTCTATGGGACTCTATGGGTCTCTGTGGGTCTCTGTGGGTCTAAGGGACTCTATGGGTCTCTGTGGGTCTCTGTGGGTCTATGGGTCTCTGTGGGTCTCTGTGAGTCTCTGTGGGTCTATGGCACTCTATGGGTCTCTGTGGGTCTCTGGGTCTATGGGACTCTATGGGTTTCTGTGAGTCTCTGTGAGTCTCTGTGGGTCTATGGGTCTCTGTGAGTCTCTGTGGGTCTCTGTGGGTCTATGGGACTCTATGGGTCTCTGTGGGTCTCTGGGTCTATGGGACTCTATGGGTTTCTGTGAGTCTCTGTGGGTCTATGGGTCTCTGTGAGTCTCTGTGAGTCTCTGTGGGTCTCTGTGGGTCTATGGGACTCTATGGGTGTCTGTGGGTCTCTGTGGGTCTATGGGACTCTATGGGTCTCTGTGGGTCTCTGTGGGTCTATGGGACTCTATGGATGTCTGTGGGTCTATGGGTCTCTGTGGGTCTCTGTGGGTCGCTGTGGGTCGCTGTGGGTCTCTGTGGGTCTCTGTGGGTCTATGGGACTCTATGGGTCTCTGTGGGTCTCTGTGGGTCTCTGTGGGTCTATGGGACTCTATGGGACTCTGTGGGTCTCTGTGGGTCTCTCTGGGTCTATGGGACTCTATGGGTCTCTATGGGTATCTGTGGGTCTATGGGACTCTATGGGTCTCTATGGGTCTCTGTGGGTCTATGGGACTCTATGGGTCTCTGTGGGTCTCTGGGTCTATGGGACTCTATGGGTTTCTGTGAGTCTCTGTGGGTCTATGGGTCTCTGTGAGTCTCTGTGAGTCTCTGTGGGTCTCTGTGGGTCTATGGGACTCTATGGGTGTCTGTGGGTCTCTGTGGGTCTATGGGACTCTATGGGTCTCTGTGGGTCTCTGTGGGTCTATGGGACTCTATGGATGTCTGTGGGTCTATGGGTCTCTGTGGGTCTCTGTGGGTCGCTGTGGGTCTCTGTGGGTCTCTGTGGGTCTATGGGACTCTATGGGTCTCTGTGGGTCTCTGTGGGTCTATGGGACTCTATGGGACTCTGTGGGTCTCTGTGGGTCTATGGGACTCTATGGGACTCTATGGGTCTCTGTGGGTCTCTGTGGGTCTATGGGACTCTATGGGTCTCTGTGGGTCTATGGGACTCTATGGGTCTCTGTGGGTCTCTCTGGGTGTATGGGACTCTATGGGTCTCTGTGAGTCTCTGTGGGTCTATGGGACTCTGTGGGTCTCTGTGGGTCTCTGTGGGTCTATGGGACTCTATGGGTCTCTGTGGGTCTCTGTGGGTCTATGGGACTCTGTGAGTCTCTGTGGGTCTCTGTGGGTCTCTATGGGTCTCTGTGGGTCTCTGTGAGTCTCTGTGGGTCTCTGTGGGTCTCTGTGAGTCTCTGTGGGTCTCTGTGGGTCTATGGGACTCTATGGGTTTCTGTGAGTCTCTGTGAGTCTCTGTGGGTCTATGGTTCTCTGTGAGTCTCTGTGGGTCTCTGTGGGTCTATGGGACTCTATGGGTGTCTGTGGGTCTCTGTGGGTCTATGGGACTCTATGGGTCTCTATTGGTCTCTGTGGGTCTATGGGACTCTATGGGTCTCTGTGGGTCTCTGTGGGTCTATGGGACTCTATGGGTCTCTGTGGGTCTCTGTGGGTCTCTGTGGGTCTATGGGACTCTATGGGACTCTATGGGTCTCTGTGGGTCTTTGTGGGTCTATGGGACTCTATGGGTCTCTGTGGGTCTATGGGACTATATGGGTGTCTGTGGGTGTCTGTGGGTCTATGGGACTCTATGGGTCTCTGTGAGTCTCTGTGGGTCTATGGGATTCTATGAGTCTCTGTGAGTCTCTGTGGGTCTATGGGACTCTATGGGTCTCTATGGTTCTCTGTGGGTCTATGGGACTCTATGGGTCTCTGTGGGTCTATGGGACTCTATGGGTCTCTGTGGGTCTCTCTGGGTGTATGGGACTCTATGGGTCTCTATGGGTATCTGTGGGTCTATGGGACTCTATGGGTCTCTGTGGGTCTATGGGACTCTATGGGACTCTGTGGGTCTCTGTGAGTCTATGGGACTCTATGGGTCTCTATGGGTATCTGTGGGTCTATGGGACTCTATGGGTCTCTGTGGGTCTATGGGACTCTATGGGACTCTATGGGTTTCTGTGAGTCTCTGTGAGTCTCTGTGGGTCCATGGTTCTCTGTGAGTCTCTGTGGGTCTCTGTGGGTCTATGGGACTCTATGGGTCTCTGTGGGTCTATGGGACTCTATGGGTCTCTGTGGGTCTCTCTGGGTGTATGGGACTCTATGGGTCTCTATGGGTATCTGTGGGTCTATGGGACTCTATGGGTCTCTGTGGGTCTATGGGACTCTATGGGACTCTGTGGGTCTCTGTGAGTCTATGGGACTCTATGGGTCTCTATGGGTATCTGTGGGTCTATGGGACTCTATGGGTCTCTGTGGGTCTATGGGACTCTATGGGACTCTATGGGTTTCTGTGAGTCTCTGTGAGTCTCTGTGGGTCCATGGTTCTCTGTGAGTCTCTGTGGGTCTCTGTGGGTCTATGGGACTCTATGGGTGTCTGTGGGTCTCTGTGGGTCTATGGGACTCTATGGGTCTCTATTGGTCTCTGTGGGTCTATGGGACTCTATGGGTCTCTGTGGGTCTCTGTGGGTCTCTGTGGGTCTATGGGACTCTATGGGTCTCTGTGGGTCTCTGTGGGTCTCTGTGGGTCTATGGGACTCTATGGGTCTCTATGGTTCTCTGTGGGTCTATGGGACTCTATGGGTCTCTGTGGGTCTATGGGACTCTATGGGTCTCTGTGGGTCTCTCTGGGTGTATGGGACTCTATGGGTCTCTATGGGTATCTGTGGGTCTATGGGACTCTATGGGTCTCTGTGGGTCTATGGGACTCTATGGGACTCTGTGGGTCTCTGTGAGTCTATGGGACTCTATGGGTCTCTGTGAGTCTCTGTGGGTCTATGGGACTCTGTGGGTCTCTGTGGGTCTCTGTGGGTCTATGGGACTCTATGGGTTTCTGTGAGTCTCTGTGAGTCTCTGTGGGTCCATGGTTCTCTGTGAGTCTCTGTGGGTCTCTGTGGGTCTATGGGACTCTATGGGTGTCTGTGGGTCTCTGTGGGTCTATGGGACTCTATGGGTCTCTATTGGTCTCTGTGGGTCTATGGGACTCTATGGGTCTCTGTGGGTCTCTGTGGGTCTCTGTGGGTCTATGGGACTCTATGGGTCTCTGTGGGTCTCTGTGGGTCTCTGTGGGTCTATGGGACTCTATGGGACTCTATGGGTCTCTGTGGGTCTCTGTGGGTCTATGGGACTCTATGGGTCTCTGTGGGTCTATGGGACTGTATGGGTGTCTGTGGGTGTCTGTGGGTCTATGGGACTCTATGGGTCTCTGTGAGTCTCTGTGGGTCTATGGGACTCTATGAGTCTCTGTGGGTCTATGGGACTCTATGGGTCTCTATGGTTCTCTGTGGGTCTATGGGACTCTATGGGTCTCTGTGGGTCTCTGTGGGACTAAGGGACTCTATGGGTCTCTGTGGGTCTCTGTGGGTCTATGGGACTCTATGGGTCTCTGTGGGTCTCTGTGGGTCTAAGGGACTCTATGGGTCTCTGTGGGTCTCTGTGGGTCTATGGGTCTCTGTGGGTCTCTGTGAGTCTCTGTGGGTCTATGGCACTCTATGGGTCTCTGTGGGTCTCTGGGTCTATGGGACTCTATGGGTTTCTGTGAGTCTCTGTGAGTCTCTGTGGGTCTATGGGTCTCTGTGAGTCTCTGTGGGTCTCTGTGGGTCTATGGGACTCTATGGGTGTCTGTGGGTCTCTGTGGGTCTATGGGACTCTATGGGTCTCTATTGGTCTCTGTGGGTCTATGGGACTCTATGGGTCTCTGTGGGTCTCTGTGGGTCTCTGTGGGTCTATGGGACTCTATGGGTCTCTGTGGGTCTCTGTGGGTCTCTGTGGGTCTATGGGACTCTATGGGTCTCTATGGTTCTCTGTGGGTCTATGGGACTCTATGGGTCTCTGTGGGTCTATGGGACTCTATGGGTCTCTGTGGGTCTCTCTGGGTGTATGGGACTCTATGGGTCTCTATGGGTATCTGTGGGTCTATGGGACTCTATGGGTCTCTGTGGGTCTATGGGACTCTATGGGACTCTGTGGGTCTCTGTGAGTCTATGGGACTCTATGGGTCTCTGTGAGTCTCTGTGGGTCTATGGGACTCTGTGGGTCTCTGTGGGTCTCTGTGGGTCTATGGGACTCTATGGGTTTCTGTGAGTCTCTGTGAGTCTCTGTGGGTCCATGGTTCTCTGTGAGTCTCTGTGGGTCTCTGTGGGTCTATGGGACTCTATGGGTGTCTGTGGGTCTCTGTGGGTCTATGGGACTCTATGGGTCTCTATTGGTCTCTGTGGGTCTATGGGACTCTATGGGTCTCTGTGGGTCTCTGTGGGTCTCTGTGGGTCTATGGGACTCTATGGGTCTCTGTGGGTCTCTGTGGGTCTCTGTGGGTCTATGGGACTCTATGGGACTCTATGGGTCTCTGTGGGTCTCTGTGGGTCTATGGGACTCTATGGGTCTCTGTGGGTCTATGGGACTGTATGGGTGTCTGTGGGTGTCTGTGGGTCTATGGGACTCTATGGGTCTCTGTGAGTCTCTGTGGGTCTATGGGACTCTATGAGTCTCTGTGGGTCTATGGGACTCTATGGGTCTCTATGGTTCTCTGTGGGTCTATGGGACTCTATGGGTCTCTGTGGGTCTCTCTGGGTGTATGGGACTCTATGGGTCTCTGTGAGTCTCTGTGGGTCTATGGGACTCTGTGGGTCTCTGTGGGTCTCTGTGGGTCTATGGGACTCTATGGGTCTCTGTGGGTCTCTGTGGGTCTATGGGACTCTGTGAGTCTCTGTGGGTCTCTGTGGGTCTCTATGGGTCTCTGTGGGTCTCTGTGAGTCTCTGTGGGTCTCTGTGGGTCTCTGTGAGTCTCTGTGGGTCTCTGTGGGTCTATGGGACTCTATGGGTTTCTGTGAGTCTCTGTGAGTCTCTGTGGGTCTATGGTTCTCTGTGAGTCTCTGTGGGTCTCTGTGGGTCTATGGGACTCTATGGGTGTCTGTGGGTCTCTGTGGGTCTATGGGACTCTATGGGTCTCTATTGGTCTCTGTGGGTCTATGGGACTCTATGGGTCTCTGTGGGTCTCTGTGGGTCTATGGGACTCTATGGGTCTCTGTGGGTCTCTGTGGGTCTCTGTGGGTCTATGGGACTCTATGGGACTCTATGGGTCTCTGTGGGTCTTTGTGGGTCTATGGGACTCTATGGGTCTCTGTGGGTCTATGGGACTATATGGGTGTCTGTGGGTGTCTGTGGGTCTATGGGACTCTATGGGTCTCTGTGAGTCTCTGTGGGTCTATGGGATTCTATGAGTCTCTGTGAGTCTCTGTGGGTCTATGGGACTCTATGGGTCTCTATGGTTCTCTGTGGGTCTATGGGACTCTATGGGTCTCTGTGGGTCTATGGGACTCTATGGGTCTCTGTGGGTCTCTCTGGGTGTATGGGACTCTATGGGTCTCTATGGGTATCTGTGGGTCTATGGGACTCTATGGGTCTCTGTGGGTCTATGGGACTCTATGGGACTCTGTGGGTCTCTGTGAGTCTATGGGACTCTATGGGTCTCTGTGAGTCTCTGTGGGTCTATGGGACTCTGTGGGTCTCTGTGGGTCTCTGTGGGTCTATGGGACTCTATGGGTTTCTGTGAGTCTCTGTGAGTCTCTGTGGGTCCATGGTTCTCTGTGAGTCTCTGTGGGTCTCTGTGGGTCTATGGGACTCTATGGGTGTCTGTGGGTCTCTGTGGGTCTATGGGACTCTATGGGTCTCTATTGGTCTCTGTGGGTCTATGGGACTCTATGGGTCTCTGTGGGTCTCTGTGGGTCTCTGTGGGTCTATGGGACTCTATGGGTCTCTGTGGGTCTCTGTGGGTCTCTGTGGGTCTATGGGACTCTATGGGTCTCTATGGTTCTCTGTGGGTCTATGGGACTCTATGGGTCTCTGTGGGTCTATGGGACTCTATGGGTCTCTGTGGGTCTCTCTGGGTGTATGGGACTCTATGGGTCTCTATGGGTATCTGTGGGTCTATGGGACTCTATGGGTCTCTGTGGGTCTATGGGACTCTATGGGACTCTGTGGGTCTCTGTGAGTCTATGGGACTCTATGGGTCTCTGTGAGTCTCTGTGGGTCTATGGGACTCTGTGGGTCTCTGTGGGTCTCTGTGGGTCTATGGGACTCTATGGGTTTCTGTGAGTCTCTGTGAGTCTCTGTGGGTCCATGGTTCTCTGTGAGTCTCTGTGGGTCTCTGTGGGTCTATGGGACTCTATGGGTGTCTGTGGGTCTCTGTGGGTCTATGGGACTCTATGGGTCTCTATTGGTCTCTGTGGGTCTATGGGACTCTATGGGTCTCTGTGGGTCTCTGTGGGTCTCTGTGGGTCTATGGGACTCTATGGGTCTCTGTGGGTCTCTGTGGGTCTCTGTGGGTCTATGGGACTCTATGGGACTCTATGGGTCTCTGTGGGTCTCTGTGGGTCTATGGGACTCTATGGGTCTCTGTGGGTCTATGGGACTGTATGGGTGTCTGTGGGTGTCTGTGGGTCTATGGGACTCTATGGGTCTCTGTGAGTCTCTGTGGGTCTATGGGACTCTATGAGTCTCTGTGGGTCTATGGGACTCTATGGGTCTCTATGGTTCTCTGTGGGTCTATGGGACTCTATGGGTCTCTGTGGGTCTCTGTGGGACTAAGGGACTCTATGGGTCTCTGTGGGTCTCTGTGGGTCTATGGGACTCTATGGGTCTCTGTGGGTCTCTGTGGGTCTAAGGGACTCTATGGGTCTCTGTGGGTCTCTGTGGGTCTATGGGTCTCTGTGGGTCTCTGTGAGTCTCTGTGGGTCTATGGCACTCTATGGGTCTCTGTGGGTCTCTGGGTCTATGGGACTCTATGGGTTTCTGTGAGTCTCTGTGAGTCTCTGTGGGTCTATGGGTCTCTGTGAGTCTCTGTGAGTCTCTGTGGGTCTCTGTGGGTCTATGGGACTCTATGGGTCTCTGTGGGTCTCTGGGTCTATGGGACTCTATGGGTTTCTGTGAGTCTCTGTGGGTCTATGGGTCTCTGTGAGTCTCTGTGAGTCTCTGTGGGTCTCTGTGGGTCTATGGGACTCTATGGGTGTCTGTGGGTCTCTGTGGGTCTATGGGACTCTATGGGTCTCTGTGGGTCTCTGTGGGTCTATGGGACTCTATGGATGTCTGTGGGTCTATGGGTCTCTGTGGGTCTCTGTGGGTCGCTGTGGGTCGCTGTGGGTCTCTGTGGGTCTCTGTGGGTCTATGGGACTCTATGGGTCTCTGTGGGTCTCTGTGGGTCTCTGTGGGTCTATGGGACTCTATGGGATTCTGTGGGTCTCTGTGGGTCTCTCTGGGTCTATGGGACTCTATGGGTCTCTATGGGTATCTGTGGGTCTATGGGACTCTATGGGTCTCTATGGGTCTCTGTGGGTCTATGGGACTCTATGGGACTCTGTGGGTCTCTGTGAGTCTATGGGACTCTATGGGTCTCTGTGAGTCTCTGTGGGTCTATGGGACTCTGTGGGTCTCTGTGGGTCTATGGGACTCTATGGGTCTCTGTGGGTCTCTGTGGGTCTCTATGAGTCTCTGTGGGTCTCTGTGGGTCTATGGGACTCTATGGGTTTCTGTGAGTCTCTGTGAGTCTCTGTGGGTCTATGGTTCTCTGTGAGTCTCTGTGGATCTATGGGACTCTATGGGTGTCTGTGGGTCTCTGTGGGTCTATGGGACTCTATGGGTCTCTATTGGTCTCTGTGGGTCTATGGGACTCTATGGGTCTCTGTGGGTCTCTGTGGGTCTCTGTGGGTCTATGGGACTCTATGGGTCTCTGTGGGTCTCTGTGGGTCTCTGTGGGTCTATGGGACTCTATGGGTCTCTGTGGGTCTATGGGACTATATGGGTGTCTGTGGGTGTCTGTGGGTCTATGGGACTCTATGGGTGTCTGTGGGTCTCTGTGGGTCTATGGGTCTCCATGGGTCTCTATTGGTCTCTGTGGGTCTATGGGACTATATGGGTCTCTGTGAGTCTCTGTGGGTCTATGGGACTCTATGTGTCTCTGTGGGTCTCTGTGGGTCTAAGGGACTCTATGGGTCTCTGTGGGTCTCTGTGGGTCTATGGGTCTCTGTGGGTCTCTGTGAGTCTCTGTGGGTCTATGGCACTCTATGGGTCTCTGTGGGTCTCTGTGCGTCTCTGTGGGTCTATGGGTCTCTGTGAGTCTCTGTGGGTCTATGGGACTCCATAGGACTCTATGGGTCTCTGTGGGTCTCTGTGGGTCTATGGGTCTCTGTGGGTCTCTGTGAGTCTCTGTGGGTCTATGGCACTCTATGGGTCTCTGTGGGTCTCTGGGTCTATGGGACTCTATGGGTTTCTGTGAGTCTCTGTGAGTCTCTGTGGGTCTATGGGTCTCTGTGAGTCTCTGTGAGTCTCTGTGGGTCTCTGTGGGTCTATGGGACTCTATGGGTCTCTGTGGGTCTCTGGGTCTATGGGACTCTATGGGTTTCTGTGAGTCTCTGTGGGTCTATGGGTCTCTGTGAGTCTCTGTGAGTCTCTGTGGGTCTCTGTGGGTCTATGGGACTCTATGGGTGTCTGTGGGTCTCTGTGGGTCTATGGGACTCTATGGGTCTCTGTGGGTCTCTGTGGGTCTATGGGACTCTATGGATGTCTGTGGGTCTATGGGTCTCTGTGGGTCTCTGTGGGTCGCTGTGGGTCGCTGTGGGTCTCTGTGGGTCTCTGTGGGTCTATGGGACTCTATGGGTCTCTGTGGGTCTCTGTGGGTCTCTGTGGGTCTATGGGACTCTATGGGATTCTGTGGGTCTCTGTGGGTCTCTCTGGGTCTATGGGACTCTATGGGTCTCTATGGGTATCTGTGGGTCTATGGGACTCTATGGGTCTCTATGGGTCTCTGTGGGTCTATGGGACTCTATGGGACTCTGTGGGTCTCTGTGAGTCTATGGGACTCTATGGGTCTCTGTGAGTCTCTGTGGGTCTATGGGACTCTGTGGGTCTCTGTGGGTCTATGGGACTCTATGGGTCTCTGTGGGTCTCTGTGGGTCTCTATGAGTCTCTGTGGGTCTCTGTGGGTCTATGGGACTCTATGGGTTTCTGTGAGTCTCTGTGAGTCTCTGTGGGTCTATGGTTCTCTGTGAGTCTCTGTGGATCTATGGGACTCTATGGGTGTCTGTGGGTCTCTGTGGGTCTATGGGACTCTATGGGTCTCTATTGGTCTCTGTGGGTCTATGGGACTCTATGGGTCTCTGTGGGTCTCTGTGGGTCTCTGTGGGTCTATGGGACTCTATGGGTCTCTGTGGGTCTCTGTGGGTCTCTGTGGGTCTATGGGACTCTATGGGTCTCTGTGGGTCTATGGGACTATATGGGTGTCTGTGGGTGTCTGTGGGTCTATGGGACTCTATGGGTGTCTGTGGGTCTCTGTGGGTCTATGGGTCTCCATGGGTCTCTATTGGTCTCTGTGGGTCTATGGGACTATATGGGTCTCTGTGAGTCTCTGTGGGTCTATGGGACTCTATGGGTCTCTGTGGGTCTCTGTGGGTCTAAGGGACTCTATGGGTCTCTGTGGGTCTCTGTGGGTCTATGGGTCTCTGTGGGTCTCTGTGAGTCTCTGTGGGTCTATGGCACTCTATGGGTCTCTGTGGGTCTCTGTGCGTCTCTGTGGGTCTATGGGTCTCTGTGAGTCTCTGTGGGTCTATGGGACTCCATAGGACTCTATGGGTCTCTGTGGGTCTGTGGGACTCTATGGGTGTCTGTGCGTCTATGTGGGTTTCTGTGGGTCTATGGGACTCTATGGGTCTCTGTGGGTCTCTGTGGGTCTATGGGACTCTATGGGTCTCTGTGGGTCTCTGTGGGTCTAAGGCACTCTATGGGTCTCTGTGGGTCTCTGTGGGTCTATGGGTCTCTGTGGGTCTCTGTGAGTCTCTGTGGGTCTATGGCACTCTATGGGTCTCTGTGGGTCTCTGTGGGTCTATGGGACTCTATGGGTCTCTGTGGGTCTAAGGGACTCTATGGGTCTCTGTGGGTCTCTGTGCGTCTCTGTGGGTCTATGGGTCTCTGTGAGTCTCTGTGGGTCTATGGGACTCCATAGGACTCTATGGGTCTCTGTGGGTCTGTGGGACTCTATGGGTGTCTGTGGGTCTCTGTGGGTTTATGGGAGTCTATGGGTCTCTCTGTAAACAGACTGATACTGTACACAGACACTGTACACAGACACTGTACACACTGTACACAGAGAGACAGAGTGTGTGTAGAGACAGACTGTGTGTAGAGACAGACTGTATGTAGAGACAGACTGTGTGTAGAGACAGACTGTATGTAGAGACAGACTGTATGTAGAGACAGACTGTGTGTAGAGACAGACTGTATGTAGAGACAGACTGTGTGTAGAGACAGACTGTGTGTAGAGACAGACTGTGTGTAGAGACAGACTGTGTGTAGAGACAGACTGTGTGTAGAGACAGACTGTGTGTAGAGACAGACTGTATGTAGAGACAGACTGCGTGTAGAAACAGACTGTGTGTATGTAGAGACAGACTGTATGTAGAGACAGACTGTGTGTAGAGACAGACTGTGTGTAGAGACAGACTGTGTGTAGAGACAGACTGTGTGTAGAGACAGACTGTATGTAGAGACAGACTGTGTGTAGAGACAGACTGTGTGTATAGACAGACTGTGTGTAGAGACAGACTGTGTGTAGAGACAGACTGTATGTAGAGACAGACTGTATGTAGAGACAGACTGTGTGTACAGACAGACTGTATGTAGAGACAGACTGTGTGTAGAGACAGACTCTATGTAGAGACAGACTGTGTATGTAGAGACAGACTGTGTGTAGAGACAGACTGTGTGTAGAGACAGACTGTATGTAGAGACAGACTGTGTGTAGAGACAGACTGTGTGTAGAGACAGACTGTGTGTAGAGACAGACTGTATGTAGAGACAGACTGTATGTAGAGACAGACTGTGTGTAGAGACAGACTGTGTGTAGAGACAGACTGTATGTAGAGACAGACTGTATGTAGAGACAGACTGTGTGTAGAGACAGACTGTGTGTAGAGACAGACTGTATGTAGAGACAGACTGTATGTAGAGACAGACTGTGTGTAGAGACAGACTGTATGTAGAGACAGACTTATGTAGAGACAGACTGTGTGTAGAGACAGACTGTGTGTATGTAGAGACAGACTGTGTGTAGAGACAGACTGTCTCTACACACAGACTGTGTGTAGAGACAGACTGTGTGTACACACACAGACTGCATGTAGAGACAGACTGTGTGTAGAGACAGACTGTGTGTAGAGACAGACTGTATGTAGATACAGTCTGTGTGTAGAGACAGACTGTGTGTAGAGACAGACTGTGTGTACACACACAGACTGTGTGTAGAGACAGACTGTGTGTAGAGACAGACTGTGTGTAGAGACAGACTGTGTGTAGAGATAGACTGTATGTAGAGACAGACTGTGTGTAGAGACAGACTGTGTGTAGAGACAGACTGTATGTAGAGACAGACTGTGTGTAGAGACAGACTGTGTGTAGAGACAGACTGTATGTAGAGACAGACTGTATGTAGAGACAGACTGTGTGTAGAGACAGACTGTGTGTAGAGACAGACTGTATGTAGAGACAAACTGTGTGTAGAGACAGACTGTGTGTAGAGACAGACTGTATGTAGAGACAGACTGTGTGTAGAGACAGACTGTATGTAGAGACAGACTGTGTGTAGAGACAGACTGTATGTAGAGACAGACTGTGTGTAGAGACAGACTGTATGTAGAGACAGACTGTGTGTAGAGACAGACTGTGTGTAGAGACAGACTGTGTGTACACACAGACTGTATGTAGAGACAGACTGTGTGTAGAGACAGACTGTGTGTAGAGACAGACTGTGTGTAGAGACAGACTGTGTGTAGAGACAGACTGTATGTACACACACAGACTGTATCTACACACACACAGAGTACACCACGTCAGGAACACAGAGAGAGAGTGTTCGTGAGAGAGAGTTTGGCGCCTTCCCCTCGGTGAGAGAGGCGAGGGTGAGGAGGTGGTGAGGAGGTGGCGAGGAGGTGGTGAGGAGGCGGTGAGAGTGAGGAGGAGGTGGTGGTGAGGAGGTGGTGAGGAGGAGGTGGTGAGAGTGAGGAGGAGATGGTGAGAGTGAGGAGGAGGAGGTGGTGAGGAGGTGGTGAGGAGGTGGTGAGTAACAGAGAGAGGGAAGGGCGCACACCGTGAGTGTGGTGAGAGCTTGGCGCCTTCCCCTCAGAGAGAGGAGGTAAGAGTGAGGAGGTGGTGAGGAGGTGAGAGTGAGGAGGTGGTGAGGTGAGAGTGAGGAGGAGGTGGTGAGAGTGAGGAGGAGGAGGTGGTGAGGAGGAGGAGGTGGTGAGGAGGTGGTGAGAGTGAGGAGGAGGTGAGGAGGTAGTGAGAGTGAGGAGGTGGTGAGAGTGAGGAGGAGGTGGTGAGAGTGAGGAGGAGGAGGTGAGAGTGAGGAGGAGGAGGTTGTGAGGAGGAGGCTGCTGCTGCTACCTCAGCCACGAAAGTTTTAAAGTAAACATTTACCTGAGACCCGTGAAAACAATGGCGGTCGCGCTTGCTGGCGCCAAACAGGAATGAGGCGGTTCGAAGCCACTAGCCCCGCCTCCAGGGGAGGGGCCACGGCGGCGGGGGAAGTGGCTTAGGACGGCGGGAGTGGCTTAGAGCGGGGCGGAGTGGCTTATGACGGCAGGAGTGGCTTAGAGCGGGGGGACTAGTGGCTTAGAGCGGGGGGAGTGGCTTAGAGCGTGGGGGAGTGGCTTAGAGCAGGGGGAGTGGCTTAGAGCGTGGGGGAGTGGCTTAGAGCAGGGGGAGTGCTGTTTGCACAGTCACACAAAGTCACTGTAAGATGTTTTTCTTGTTCGTGTTTTTGTTTGTTGTGGTTGCACTCCGATTCAAGAGCCGAATGGCTCACAGGGCTATACACCAAAATAAACTGAAACTGAACCAGCACGCGCATAGTAATTGATACTCGCTTCGTATCAAAAATTGCGAATCGATTCTTCCACCATTTCAACAAAGGGGGCGGTGGAATCGATGGTCGATGCTATGAATCGACGATCAATTATGTTGTGGTGTGGGGGAGTGGTGGGTGTAGTGGTTAGCGCTGCGCTTTGCTACGAAATTGGCGACCCGGGTTCGATTCCCGCTCACGGTCAAACACCGTCAGTGACGATTATCTGAACCGGTCCTGGGCCTCCCCTAGGTCGACTCAGACTCAAATGGGTAGCTGGTGTAGCGGTGTGTAGTAGTCAACATCGCTAGCACTGGGGAGACAAAGGCGGCCGGGCGTGGTGCTGGCCACCCACCCCCTCGTGTGCCGTGCCGGCCTTCATAGGCGCTGCTACTCGCTAACAGCACTTGCCCCTACAGTCTGTTAAGGCTACACGGGGGACCTTTGTCTTTGTGAGTGAGCAAGAGAAAAAAATTCCAAAAATTTTCTTGCTGTGGTTCTCACACCTGATGATGATTGCTTCTTGTGTTGCAGTCGAAACGTCGTGAGAATTTAATCGTTTTATTTTTATTATTTTATCGTTTCCCTTCTACGTGGTGGTGACTTTACCGAAAGCACCAAGAATATTAATCCCTGCAGTCAACAAAGCTTTTAAATCTAAATAAAAGAATTGCATTTTAACAACTTGTGCATTCAATATTTAAATGGCAGCTATTCAAACTGGGTTTTTTTGCCGTTGGGTTAGTTATTTGGTCCAGACTTTGGCGCGTTGCAATCAGAATATACTGGGCGAATCTGATGAGCTATGAAGCTCTTTTTCACAGACGTCCAGTACACAGATGAGCCATGGCTAATATTAGCGGGGGAGTGACATCTGCATTGGTCCGGGGCAATGTTTGTATCGAGTGGAAGAGGGCCTAGGCCCTGTTAAGTCTAGGCTCTATTTACAACGAAGCATATTGGTGACCAGCCAAATACTCTAGATTATTACACTGAATGATTTACAGCATTTCTGTCGCATGCTTAGTTTAACATTGGTCTGTTTTGTTTAACAGCTGAGAACTCATTGACGTAGGTCACCAAAATGACAAAAGCAATAACGTAGAAGTACATACATCGAAGCAAATAGAACAGAATTAATAAAATCAGCGCCAAAACAATGCCACACAAAAGCTTCAAAATACCAAACAGAATTCAGAGCAAACCCAATCACGTAAAACATTTTTGTTAAATACTCTATAAACATAAATCTATATCAACTACATGAAACGAAAGTCGGCTCGGACAATTGTATTTTTCACTACATTTAAGACAAACGGGAACTGTGTTTTTCAATGTCAGTATGCACATTATATAATACCCAACAAAACGAGTGCGCATTACCCTAAGTCCTATCAATTGTGGATGTTGCATCATTATTTCATTCACGAAAGCTTCAGCCTTCTGTTGCAAAAGAAATTAACATCTGTAGAGAAAAACAGCGCAGGTGTCAGTGCCGCAGCTGTCATTTGCAGATTCAACATTCAAGTGCGTTCACTTCAAGCCCTTTGTCAGAGCTCTTGATAGAACATCGCGTTGCTCGGGTATTTGAAGTGCCCATCCGGTCTTCTTTGGTTCTTTCGGTAAAGTCACCACGTGGAATGAGAATAAAAGAATGCAAATAAAACAATAAAATTCTCACGACGTTTCGTTTTATTTTATTATTTTTATTCTCGTTCTACGTGGTGGTGACTTTACCGAAAGAACCAAAGAAGATGAACCCTTGCAGTCGCGAAAGCTTTAAATCGAAAAATACAAATATAAAACAATAAAATTATCTTTTGATTTAAAGCTTTCGTGACTGCGGTAATTCATATTCTTAGCTCTTTCGGTAAAGTCACCACGTTGAAGGGAAACAATAAAACAATAAAATATATATAAAACAATAAAAATTCTCACGACGTTTCAACCATAACACAAACGGTGGTCATCAGGTGTGAAAAACCAACGGCAAGAAAGAACCAAAGAAGATGAACCCTTGCAGTCGCGAAAGCTTTAAATAGAAAAATAAAAATATAAAACAATAAAATTCTCACGACGTTTCGGCCACAACGCAAGCGGCCATCTTCAGGTGAAAGGTACAGAACTGTCGGGACGACGTGAGAATTTTATGGTGTTAATTTATTACTTTATTCTCATTCTAGGTGGTGACTTTACCGAAAGAACCAAAGAAGATAAACCCTTGCAGTCGCGAAAGCTTCAAATCGAGATGTCCACCCACCTGGTGTTGGTTTCACCACATAGCAGGTGCCCAAATGCATTACCTGGGAAACCACGTGGCATGTTCATGCCAAGGGTCGTCACCTCGTTCCCAGTTGCGTAAACCGCAGTCACAGTGGAAGCACTTCACGCCGTCGCCATCGCCTGTGACCACACACACATATATACCGCACGTTATTCTCCTGCGCTGCATTTGGCGTATCTCATGGACACGCACGCACACATTGTTGGAGGGATACACAGAAAGTTACAAAAAAAAGCGTTTGTGCATATTCGATATTCATATTTTCTCGATGAATCACGTTTATGCTATGATATGCAGAGGATATTTCAATACGTTTTAAGTTGTAGCTATAGATACTTCCTGAGGCACCACTGCCGAGGGAAGAATGCCCTCAGTAACACAATTAAGGATATGAGTAGAAACAGGGTGGGGGGGGGGGGTTAATGGCAATTCCAACTCCTAATGAAGGTCAACTTTAAAAAAAATCCAAAGCAGAAGTAAACACAATCAAATATTTCATTGCCTACCCCTAATCAAAGGGACCCCCAGCTATTAGATTCCTTCTAATCAGCGACACTGGAAAGTATTTCCCAAACACCGGATTGCCAAAATAAAATGACAAAAGATAATTGGTAATAGTGCGGCGAGTTCGACCCAGTCGCAGACGTACCCTTTGGAGGCAACGCTTTTATTAACGCCAATCACACGCGATGGTGACTGCCCCTTAGCAGGACAACAACCTGTGGTGGCGACCACCGGGCTAACTACACTAATTACTCCGCCACTAGCTACAACGCACCGGACCACAGCCCGGGTGGTCCCGGTCCACGTGCAGGAGACTCCGCGGCGACGTGGACGAAGCTTTCTTCAGGACGAACAAAACAGCGCCGGTCCCTCCGGGGGACGCGGCCGACATCCCCTACGCCCCTCAGCCACGACCGCCTTCCCAGAATCCTCCGGCGGAATCTCAACCCTGACACGTGACCGCCCCTAGCCCCCCCCCCCCCCCACTCGGGGCCCCCGCGTAGACTTCGGTGTCCCCTGGGGTCAACCGAGAGTGCCACGGTCTACAGTGACCCCGTCTCTCCGCGGCCGGCACTCCCGCAGACCCTATCCTGTAGGGGCCGGCGCTGCACACCGAGCGTGGTGCCATCCAGCGTGCTCTAGGGCCGGTGCCGCACCCACACCCAGGTGGTGTCCGCGATGTCGCTACACCGCACGCCTCTCTAGGGCCGGCACCACACACTGACATCCCGCCATGTCGCTACAGTGGAATTCAACATTTTTTACTTGCTGACAAGTCCTTGTTACAAGTGTGGTGACATGGAACAGGCCGCCATGGCGCGTAGCGCTGGCTGCTGGCAGAGAAGGGGATCCGCCGTTGTAGCAACCCTGTCCGCCAGCAGGTCACGTGATAAGCCGGAGAGAGGGAAGTGGGGCAAAGGTGACAGAGGGAAAGCCCGGGAACCTTCTGGTAGCTTCTAGAAGGAGGGGAGTGGCCGAGGGCGGAGCCGTCGGTTGAACCGACTGACTGAGATGACTGGCTGATGCACCACCTGTGCCCCCTACTGTGCCAACCTGCTGTGCTTTAGCCACCCGGCGCTCCGCTCATTGTGGTGAGCGTCATTCCTCCACCCTCCGTTGTTGTTGGAGGGCGACTACCTCCAACTGCCCACTAGCGTCCTTCACGAGCCTCCTCCACAGAGGCCGATCTTGACACCGCTGGTACCAGTCATCGGCAAGTCCACTCAGCTCCACGTCCTCCCATACCACATCACTCCATCTCTTCTCTAGCCCGGGCTGCGCCCGTTTAGCCCCCTCGATCCGGCCGAACAAAAGCTGTTTCGGCATGCAGTGGCTGGGCATGAGGGCTACATGACCCAGCCATTGCAGCCTTGCCCGCCGGTGGTCCCCCTTCTTAAAAAGGGGGACCACCAGGGCATCCTTCCAATCCTGCGGAACCCGTCCAGTGGTCCAGACTGTTGTTATGATGTCATATAGGGCAGTCTGTGCACAAACGCCACCCTCCCTCAGCATTTCGCTTGGGAGATCATCTCTGCCCGCTGCCTTTCCTGGTCTCAGACTCCAGATCGCCTTCAATACTTCCTCAGCAGATGGCACCTCAGCCAGCCACTCACAGGGGGTGACTTCATCCAATATTTGAGGCACCGCAGCCTCAGCAGGGTCATCCTCACTTTGTGCCACGATGTTTTCCTGGCTGAGGGATTTTCCCTCCCCCAGGACCTCACAGAAATGCTCAGCAAATCTGTGAACCTGTTCCTGGGGGTCGGAAATTGGATCACCGTTTTTTCCCCTAATGATGGTAATAGGTGTGGCGCTGCAGGTTACTTTTTTGATGGAGTTAAATAGAGATTTGTGATCACGGGCCACTGAGGCAGACTCCATCTCCTCAGCAACCCGCGACCACCACCCATCCTTGCAGCGCCTCACGGCTCTCCGAACCTCCGAGCGAAGGCTGCGGTAAGCCTCCTCATTCTCTGACGGGGCGATTCTGTAGCCGATGACAGTGGGCCTGTCGCTTTTTCTCAACCATCGTGAACAACTCCTCTGTCATCCAGGGTGTCTGGGGAGGTCTGGACCGCGTACCCAAAGCAGCCATTGCAGCTGCATGAGTCACAGTCCTAAACCTCGCCCATTTACCCTCGACATCAGGAGGAGTCGGGGACGATACCAATCCCAGCCGCAAGCGATGAAGAAATTCTCGCTTGCAACTTTCATCAGATAACTGAGACCAGGCCACTTTAGGTTGGAATGGGGTCCTGGGTGTACACCCACCACCGGAGTGGAAGAATGGCAGGCGCATCTTACAGATGACTAGTCGATGGTCAGAGGGCAGATCAGCTCCACGGTAGGTCCTGGTGTCAAGGACATGGGCTCGCATTTGCTGGTCCGTCACTATGTAGTCCAGCAGATGTTCTTGCTTGGACCCGGCATGCATCCATGATGTTGTGTGGATGCGCCGATGCCGGAACAGCGTGTTGGTAATTACAAGCCCATGGGCTGCACAAAAATCTAGCAGCCTCCTACCGTTGTTATTGAGCTGATCTGGCCCATGCCCTCCAATCACTCCAGACCAGGTGCCAGTATCATGACCAACTCGGGCATTGAAGTCACCCAACATGATGACTCTATCCCGAGGGGCCACTTTAGCCAGCACCTGTGACAGGAGGTCATAGAAGGCATCTGACTCATCGGCTTTGCCTGCATCCCTCCACGGATGTTCATCTTCGGTGGGGGCATAAGTAACCACGACCACCATTCCTCGCCTCCGGTTGATGGGAAGGCGAGCCCAAAGTAGCCTGGGGCTTACAGCTTCCCACACCTCACCGCCACGCTCCCACGCCCCCTTCATTCTTTTGTTCAAAAGAAGATCCACACCCTGTTGTTTGGCAGTCTGCTGCCCCGAGTAGAGGACTGTCCACCCCTCATGGTGGCAGGAGCCAGAGCCGGTCCACCGGACCTCCTGAATGCCGCATAGATCCAGGCGGTACCGGTCCAGCTCCCGACAGAGGAGTGGCAGCCTCTCCTCTGCAGTGAGCGTTCGAACATTCCACGTGGCCAACCGTAGTGGCTTTTCGTTGTTTCTGGAGTAGCCCCGAGGGTAGGTATTCAATCTCCTGGCTCCGCCAATTGGGGTTTGGCCAGGAGACGTCATAGACGCCTGGCCCCCCGGGGCCTCCGGCACAAGCTTAGTTGTTACATATTTCAGTTTAATTCGTAGTTTCGTGGTAATTAATTGAAGGTGGAGGGGTTACCAGCCCCTCGCACCCGTCCAGAGCCCCCGTTTAGCCCCTGTGGTGGACACATATGCCATGAGGGGAGGAGCCAATCAAAATTGGATCTCCCCCCACAGCGCTGTCCACGACAGAGTTGCCCGTCCGGCACCGCGAGGAGGTAGGGGGTTGTTTTGCCGGACACAGACACACCACACAGTCACACACACCAACACACACAGTCACACACACAGACACACCACACAGTCGCACACACCACACACACAGAGTCACACACACCACACACACCACACACACACCACACACACACAGTCACACACCACACACACAAACACCACACACACCACACACAGACACACCACACACACAAACACCACACACCACACATAGACACACCACACACACAAACACCACACACACCACACACCACATACAGACACACCACACATCACACACAGACACACCACATACAGACACACCACACACAGACACACCACACACGCCACACACCACACCAGATACACCACACACCACACACAGACACACCACACACACCACACACAGACACACACACAGACACACCACACACAGACACACCACACATAGACACACCACACACAGACACACCACACACACCACACACAGACACACCACACACAGACACACCACACATAGACACACCACACACAGACACACCACACACACACCACACACAGACACACCACACACACCACACACACACCACACACAGACACACCACACACGCCACACACCACACCAGATACACCACACCAGATACACCACACACACCACACACAGACACACCACACACACCACACACACACCACACACAGACACACCACACATAGACACACCACACACAGACACACCACACACACACCACACACAGACACACCACACACACCACACACACACCACACACAGACACACCACACACGCCACACACCACACCAGATACACCACACCAGATACACCACACACACCACACACAGACACACCACACACACCACACACAGACACACCACACACAGACACACCGCAAACAGACACACCACACACACCACACACACACACCACACACAGACACACCACACACAGACACACCACACACTCCACACACAGACACACACACCACACACACACCACACACACACTCCACACACAGACACACACACCACACACACACCACACACACACACCACACACAGACACACCACACAACACACAGACACACCACACACACAGTCACACACACACCACACACACACTACACACACACCACACACACAGTCACACACACACCACACACACCACACACACACCACACACATCACACACACCACACACAGACACACCACACACACCACACACACACACCACACACAGACACACCACACACACACACCACACACACACAACACACAGACACACCACTCACACAGTGCGCTAACCACTGCACCACCGCTCCCCACACACACAGTGCGCTAATCACTGCACCACCGTTCCACCGATGTATCGATTGGCTCGGCTCACCGTGGCTGCTGCACCACGTGACGAGGTGGAGGACGAAGAGTTTCCGCATCGCCATTCACAACACGCCAAGTCACGTGCAGAGAAAATCGATTTAACGTTCGATTAAATATACACGCGTCGATTCCCAATGGGATGCAATTAGGAATCGATTATAGTAGAGTTATGGATGTATGGCGTCGATTTCCTTTGGTATAACATGGGAATCGATTTATAGTGGATTAGGCTAATAAAATCGATTTCCGTTGTGATAACATGGGACTAAACAGTGGTCTAAAATGAACCTTCATTAATCGATTCTTACTGTGAATACGTGGGAATCGACCGTGTTAGACGATCACGTGTGTGGGCGTGGTCTCCCAACGTCAATCAACCAGGTTGGGTGTTGACTGTTGTGTGAGACGTCTCTGTGTGTGTTTTATTGAATTATATTAATATTATTAACTTTACTAGGTTCGTTTTCTCTTTCATTTAAACCTGATCATGATCGAAACGTCGTGTTGCCATTATTTAATGTATTATTTTCTCGTTTCTACGTGGACTTTCACGAAATAATCGAGTTTGACCACGAGTTTTTGTGAGATATGCCGCGTAAAATAATAATTATTATTATACCGTGATACTTACAAATTGCTTCTTCGTCTCATCATACGACGGCTTTGAAATAAATTGAACAGAACAAAATATTCTACGACACAGTAATTTTTTAGTTTTTTTTGTGCCGTTTGACGGAAGCCTAGGGGTTAATTTGGCGCGCGTCCTAACCGCGCGGATGACGTCATGTCGTTGTTTAAATGTGATGACGTTGTTTAAATGTGACATGTCGTTTAAATATGTTTAAACGTGATGTTTAAATCGCCCGCTCGCAGCTGGTATGAATGAACCAATTAATTATTTCACTAAGCCGTCGTACAAAACAAGCCGCCCAGCGCCCGGAATCAATCAATTAATCTCTGCGCGGGAGCGGTCGTCTATTTAATTATTTATTTAGTACGTGGGATCACGCGGTACCCGCACTGATCGGAGTCACCCACACACACAGCGGTGACGCCGATTGCTGTCCCACCGCTCCTTTGAGCCCTCTTAACGCGCAACGCGTCGGCCGGCCAGTCCGGCGCCAAGGTTTTTACTCCCGGCATGAATGGCGACCCCTTGGCTTGCGGGCCTCCCCTCCAGCCAGCTCCCTGCGGACCGCGCCCTGACCTCTTGCCGCCTCCCCTCGGCGGAGAGCGACCGTCCCCCCGGCCGGGGCTCGCCGCGAACTGGGCCCGGATCGGCCGCCCGTGCTCGCTCGTCTTTCCAGCTGCGCGGCGGCGGGAGGGGCGTTGTTGGGGGGGAAGACGCTCGCCTCGGAGACTTTGCTCCGGGCGGTCGTTGTCGGCCGAACCCGGCCCCGGGGGCGTCCGCCGCGGACCGCCGAGGGCGGCCGGTCTTCTCTCTCGCCGCTCCAGAAGAACGCCGATCCCAATTTCCCCCCCCCATTACGTTCTCAAAGCCCGTCAATCCCCGTGTCACGTGACGTCATCCCGCGCGTCCGCTCGAATCCTTCCCGCGGACGTTTTGAACGCTCTGCGTTCCCCCGCCGCCGCCGACTCGCCGACAATCCCCTCGGTCCCTCGCTCTCTCAGATCCTCCTCCTGTCCGCCTAGGGGCTGTTCCCTCCCATGCCGCCGTGCGCCCTGCCGCAGGGAGCTCGCCTCGGGGGCACCGTCCCCCGTGCCGCGCGGGCTTCGTCGCCGCCGGTCCTGTCAAGCTCTATGCCCCCTTTTAGGGGGGGCCCGCCGTTTAATCCGGTCTGGGAGGGGCTCGGCCAATTTCCCGGTCCGGGGAAACCGCGGGACGTCCCCGCTAGCGGGGGCCCTCGGGTGAAGACCCACCGTGCCGGGTAGATCCCTCCTCGAGACCCTACGGGGGTGCGTGCGGGTGTTTAGTGGGGCGTGCGTGCGGGTGTTTAGTGGGGCGTGCGTGCGGGTGTTTAGTGGGGCGTGCGTGTGGGTGTTTAGTGGGGCGTGCGTGCGGGTGTTTAGTGGGGCGTGCGTGTGGGTGTTTAGTGGGGCGTGCGTGTGGGTGTCTAGTTGGGCGTGTGTGTGGGTGTTTAGTGGGGCGTGTGTGTGGGTGTCTAGTGGGGCGTGTGTGAGTTCGTGGGGGGGGGTGTGACGAGAGGGGACCGCCGGCCCATTTGCTCCCCAGCAATGGAACCACACTTCGCGTTGCTTCCGTCAAACGTCGTGATTTACTTTTATTACTTTTTTTTGCGTTTCAATTTAAAGCTTTCATGACCGCGAGAGTTCATCCTCTTTGGTTCTTTCGGTAAAGTCACCACCGCGTAGAATGAGAATAAAGTAATAAATTAACACGATTAAATTCTCACGACGTTTCAGCCACAACACAAGTGGCCTTCTTCAGGTGAAAGGAACAAACCTGTCGGGACGACAGGTTATAACAATTTATTATTTTATTCTCATTCTACGTGGCGGTGACTTTACCGAAAGAACCAAAGAAGATTTTTTTTTTCATTTTTTTTTCACCTTCGCGCGGCAGGCAAACGCAGCAGCGTACTACGAGGTACGAATCTTGGCGAGTGCAGCACAATACGATACGTTACGATACGTTCAGTGTGTGTACAGTACGTAGAGTACGGTACGTGGAGTACGGTACGTAGAGTACGGTACGTAGAGTACGGTACGTAGAGTACGGTACGTAGAGTACTGTACGTGGAGTACGGTACGTGGAGTACGGTACGTAGAGTACGGTACGTAGAGTACTGTACGTAGAGTACGGTACATACAGTACGGTACGTAGAGTACGGTACGTAGAGTACTGTACGTAGAGTACGGTACGTAGAGTACGGTACGTAGAGTACGGTACGTAGAGTACGGTACGTGGAGTACGGTACGTAGAGTACGGTACGTAGAGTACGGTACGTAGAGTACAGTACGTAGAGTACGGTACGTGGAGTACGGTACGTACCGTACGGTACGTGGAGTACGGTACGTAGAGTACGGTACGTGGAGTACGGTACGTAGAGTACGGTACGTAGAGTACGGTACGTGGAGTGCGGTACGTGGAGTACGGTACGTAGAGTACTGTACGTAGAGTACGGTACGTACAGTACGGTACGTGGAGTACGGTACGTGGAGTACGGTACATAGAGTACGGTACGTACAGTACGGTATGTACAGTACGGTACGTAGAGTACGGTACGTAGAGTACGGTACGTAGAGTACGGTACGTAGGTTTAGCGATTTCATGTTAGGGTTAGCACGATACTGTACGTTAAATGCGCGTTAAAAGTTTTTACAGCGGATAGGTTTGTTTCCTGAAGAAACTTTCTATTAAATTGCAGTTCACATAGGTAGGCTAAGACTTAACGATATTTTAGACCTGCGGTGAGGGTCGTCGTAACGCATCTCCGTCGTGAGTGGAGGACCGCTCGACGGGTATCGTGAAATGCGTCGCGTTTAATACTTACACTAGGACTAGCGACGGGAAGGCCACGGTGGTTTGACGGCTCCACAATCTGCGGCGAGGACGGTGCCGACAAAATGTTGCCACGGTGTCTGGTGGTGCTGCTCCTCCTCCTCTCCTCCTTCTCCTCCTTGCAAGGTGATGATCGCCATCGTGTACGTCGTCACACCGCAGCACACAGCGGGGGCATCGCTACTGTATACTACACTATACACTGCACTACTATACACTACACTATACACTATACACTACACTACACACTACACTACTATACATTATACACTACACTATACACTACACTACTATACACTACACTACTATACACTACACTATACACTACACTATACACTACACTACTATACACTACACTACTACACTATACACTACACTGTACACTACACTGTACACTACACTGTACACTATACACTACACTACACACTACACTGTACACTACACTATACACTACACTATACACTACACTGTACACTACACTGTACACTACACTATACACTACACTACACTGTACACTACACTGTACACTACACTATACACTACACTATACACTACACTGTACACTACACTATACACTACACTATACACTACATTATACACTACACTACTATACACTATACACTACACTAGGAGTCTGCGTGCGGTGATCGTGGCAGGTGGCCATGCGGCGATCTCCATCTCCGTGAGGCCGCTGGTCGAGGTGGAACTGGGACGCCCTCTGGTGGTCCCCTGCACGTACAACGTCTCCGTGGCTAGCGGCGTGGTCACCCAGTGGTTCATCGTGAGTACCGCCACCCCCACCCACCCCCCCGCACACCGCCACTTGTCACGGGCAGATACGTACGGTGAGCAAAAGACTCAGCACTGCTACCCATAGACACAACACTGCCACCCATAGACTCAACACTGCTACCCATAGACTCAACACTGCACCATAGACTCAACACTGTACCATAGACTCAACACTGCACCATAGACTCAACACTGCACCGTAAACTCAACACTGCCCATAGACTCAACACTGCACCATAGACTCAACACTGCCCATAGACTCAACACTGCACCATAGACTCAACACTGCACCATTGACTCAACACTGCACCATAGACTCAACACTGCCCATAGACTCAACACCGCACCATAGACTCAACACTGCACCATAGACTCAGCACTGCTACCCATAGACTCAACACTGCCCGTAGACTCAACACTGCCACCCATAGACTCAGCACTGCTACCCATAGACTCAACACTGCCCGTAAACTCAACACTGCTGCCCATAGACTCAACACTGCCACCCATAGACTCAACACTGCTACCCATAGACTCAACACTGCTACCCATAGACTCAGCACTGCCACCCATAGACTCAACACTGCTGCCCATAGACTCAACACTGCCACCCATAGACTCAACACTGCACCATAGACTCAACACTGTACCATAGACTCAACACTGCACCATAGACTCAACACTGCACCGTTAACTCAACACTGCCCATAGACTCAACACTGCACCATAGACTCAACACTGCCCATAGACTCAATACTGCACCATAGACTCAACACTGCACCATAGACTCAACACTGCACCATAGACTCAACACTGCCCATAGACTCAACACCGCACCATAGACTCAACACTGCACCATAGACTCAGCACTGCTACCCATAGACTCAACACTGCCGTAGACTCAACACTGCCACCCATAGACTCAGCACTGCTACCCATAGACTCAACACTGCCCGTAAACTCAACACTGCTGCCCATAGACTCAACACTGCCACCCATAGACTCAACACTGCCACCCATAGAGTCAACACTGCTACCCATAGACTCAACACTGCCACCCATAGACTCAAC
The DNA here is from genome assembly GCF_048934315.1 of Petromyzon marinus. Classification (NCBI taxonomy): domain Eukaryota; kingdom Metazoa; phylum Chordata; class Hyperoartia; order Petromyzontiformes; family Petromyzontidae; genus Petromyzon; species Petromyzon marinus. Next base: position 5,190,937 of record NW_027423046.1, read on the forward strand.
ACTGCCACCCATAGACTCAGCACTGCTACCCATAGACTCAACACTGCCCGTAAACTCAACACTGCTGCCCATAGACTCAACACCGCCACCCATAGACTCAACACTGCTACCCATAGACTCAACACTGCTACCCATAGACTCAACACTGCTACCCATAGACTCAGCACTGCCACCCATAGACTCAACACTGCTGCCCATAGACTCAACACTGCCACCCATAGACTCAACACTACCCATAGACTCAGCACTGCCACCCATAGACTCACCACCACCCATAGACTCACCACTGCTACCCATAGACTCACCACGCTGTCATCCGCCCGACCGCCGTCGCCAAAACCCCCCCCGGCGCAGATTTCGACAACTTCGCGAGTGAGGATATCGTACCGCGACTTACGTCGCTTCGTGGCCGACGGGGACACCGGCTACACGGACCGCATTGATGCCCAACGTGACGATTCCGCCCTGGCGCTGGACGCGACGGTGGTCGCGGATGAGCGAGACTTCATCTGCCAGGTGTTTGCGGGGCGGGCCGGTGTGGCAGAGGCGACCACAAGAGTGCGGCTGTTTTGTAAGCGAGCTCACGGTCGGGGCTACTCACTTTAGAATGACGCGCAGTGGGGGGGGGGGGGGGACGTCCCCTACGACGTGGACCCCCCTTACTTACGGACGTTGCTACGGAGACTCCTTAGTGGACATTACGAGGACCCCCCTTACTTACGGACGTTGCTACGGAGACTCCTTAGTGGACATTACGAGGACTCCCCTTACTTACGGACATTGCTACGGAGACTCCTTAGTGGCTATTACGAGGACTCCCCTTACTTACGGACGTTGCTACGGAGACTCCTTAGTGGATATTACGAGGACTCCCCTTACTTACGGACGTTGCTACGGAGACTCCTTAGTAGACATTGCGAGGACTCCCCTTACTTACGGACGTTGCTACGGAGACTCCTTAGTGGACATTGCGAGGACTCCCCTTACTTACGGACGTTGCTACGGAGACTCCTTAGTGGACATTGCGAGGACTCCCCTTACTTACGGATGTTGCTACGGAGACCTCTTAGTGGACATTACAAGGACTCCCCTTTCTTACGGACGTTGCTACGGAGACTCCTTAGTGGACATTGCGAGGACTCCCCTTACTTACGGATGTTGCTACGGAGACCTCTTAGTGGACATTACAAGGACTCCCCTTTCTTACGGACGTTGCTACGGAGACTCCTTAGTGGACATTACGAGGACTCCCCTTACTTACGGACGTTGCTACGGAGACTCCTTAGTGGACATTACGAGGACTCCCCTTACTTACGGACGTTGCTACGGAGACTCCTTAGTGGACATTACGAGGACTCCCCTTACTTACGGACGTTGCTACGGAGACTCCTTATTGGACATTACGAGGACTCCCCTTACTTACGGACGTTGCTACGGAGACTCCTTAGTGGATATTACGAGGACTCCCCTTACTTACGGACGTTGCTACGGAGACTCCTTAGTGGACATTACGAGGGCTCCCCTTACTTACGGACGTTGCTACGGAGACTCCTTAGTGGACATTACGAGGGCTCCCCTGCTTACGAACGTTACTGCGTGACGTCTCTACTTACGAACGTTACCACAGTGACTCACTCGCGAATATTTTTGCGTGGTCTCTACTACTTACCGACGTTACTTCTTACGAACGTTACCCACATACGAACAAGCCGGGATCCAGAGGGTCCACGTTCGTTAGTCTATTTTGCCCGTAAGTCCAACTTCACTCCCGTCGATTCCACACGCGTTGCACGGCGTGCACACTGCTGCTACTATACATGACGCACTACCCGGCCACATTTCGGAGTGAGGTCGGACTCAGGAGCAAGTGGCCGATGACGGCCCCGCGACAAATTGACGCACGGGACGGCCCCTCCCCTCGCTTCCCTTCCAGCGGCCCCCACGGCGGCCGTGACGGCGAGCAAGCGGCCCGTGCTGTTCAACGGACAGCGCCACGAGGTGAGCCCTTGGCCTACGTTGACATTCTCTTTGGTTCTATTCGGTAAAGTCACCACGTAGGTAAAAAATAAAACAACAAAAATCACGACGTTTCGGCCACAACACAAGCGGCCTTCGTCAGGTGAAGGGATCAGGCTGTCTCGAGGACAGTGCTGGAGTGAAACACAGCCACGCTTAAAGGTCGCGGTCTGAGCGTGGCTGTGTTTCACTCCAGCACTGTCCTCGAGACAGCCTGATCCCTTCACCTGATGAAGGCCGCTTGTGTTGTGGCCGAAACGTCGTGATTTTTTGTTGTTTTACTTTTTTACCTACGTGGTGACTTTACCGAATAGAACCAAAGAGTATGGAGATCCTTGCAGTCACGAAAGCTTTAAATCTAGAATACGTTGACATTTTTTTATTTCAAATTCCTGTTGCACCGTCCGCTGACGGTCATTTAAGGGTTGTTTTTTTTTTTACCTTCACGGCGTCCCCTTCGCGAAAACGGCCGCACGCCAACAGCTGTGCTGTAGACGCCACCGATTCGTGCGTAGATTCAAACGTGGTTTAGTTTTGGTTAGGGGGATGTCGACTACCTCGCCTGGTACGCAGGAGGTCGTGGGTTCGATCCCGACGTGGACAACGCTACTACCCTGGCAACCCGGGTTCGATTCCCGCTCACGGCCAATACCGGTGACGATGATCTGAACCGGTTCCTGTGCCTCCCCTAGGTCGACTCGGCCTCAAATACCGGGTGCGGTGCGTAAAAACATCGCCAGCACCGGGGAGACAAAGGCGACCGGGCGTGGTGCTGGCCACCCACCCCCTCGTGTGCCGTTCTGGCCTTCAAAGGTGCTCGCTAACAGCACTTGCCCCTACAGTCTGTTAAGGCTATACATGGGTTCTTTGTCTTTGTTGTGTGTGTTGGTCTGTGTGTGTTTCTGTGTGTGAGTGTCTCTGTGTGTGTCTCCCTGTGTGAGTGTCTCTGTGTGTGAGTGTCTGTGTGTCTCTGTGTGAGTGTCTCTGTGTGTGAGTGTTTGTGTGTGTCTCTGTGTGAGTGTCTATGTGTGAGTGAGGAGCGGTAGTGTAGCGGTTAGCGCGCTGCGCTATGAACCTGGCGATCCGGGTTCGATTCCCGCTCACGGCCAACACCAGTGACGATTATCTGAACCGGTCCTGGACCTCCTCTAGGTCGACTCAGCCTCAAATGAGTACCTGGTGCGGTGTGTAAACATTGCCACTAGGGAGACAAAGGCGGTCGGGCGTGGTGCTGGCCACCCACCCCCTCGTGTACCGTTCCGGCCTTTATAGGTGCTCGCTAACAGCACTTGCCCCTACAGTCTGTTAAGGCTATACAGGGGTTCTTTGTTGTGTGTGTTGGTCTGTTTCCCTCTCGTGCAGATTGGTAAATGTTTCGTGCACAACGCTTACCCAGAGCCCCACATCACCTGGTACAAGGCTTCCCTGCCCCTGTTGCCATCACCTGGTAAGTATATCTGCTGGTGAATATATCTGTTGGTTAATGTATCTGCCGGTGAATATATCTGCTGGTGAATGTATCTGTTGGTTAATGTATCTGTTGGTGAATATATCTGTTGGTTAGTGTATCTGCTGGTGAATGTATCTGCTGGTGAATGTATCTGTCGGTTAATGTATCTGTTGGTGAATACGTCTGCTATAGTGCCGTGTATTGCATAGTGTACACTATTACGTGGTGCAGTGAGTAAACATCGCTAGCGCCGCGGGGACAAAGCTGGCGGGGCGTGGTGATGGCCGCCCACCCCCTCGCGTGTCGTGCCGGGCTGCCACTCGCTAACAGCACTTGTCCCAACGGTCTGTTGAAGTCCACACGGGGGATCTTTGTCTTTGCATGCGTGCGCGTGGCTAGACGTGAAAGTGACGCGGACGGTAGCGACGGAGGCCAACGGCACCTTCGCCGTGACATCCATCCTGAGCTACAAACCGGAGGAGCGGGATGTGGGAGCCGGGTACCGCTGCGTGGTGAACTACACGATGCCGGGCGGCAGGAGCGAGGCCTTTGCCTCGGAGACGATCCACGTGGGGCTGCATTGTGAGTACACGGGACACCAGGCAGACGCCGGTGCACAACGAACGCGTGTGACGTGCACAACAGACAAATGTGTGTGACGTGCACAACAGAAAATACATGCCTGACGGACCATCTTATTGGGTTAAGGTCAAATTAAACACAGAGACTACCACTGCCTATGAACATTTGACTTTTGAACGTTCAGAGAGACGCTCAAACCTGTTTGTAAGTCCAGTTGCCTGTTCGGAACGAGAGTTGTAAGTTCAACCGCCACGCAATAGATGGCGGTGGTGGCTTTTACATCTGTAGAACATGAACAACCAGTGGCATCTACATCTACAGAACGTGAAGAACCAGAGGCATCTACATCTGCAGAATGTGAAGAATCAGTGGCATCTACATCTGTAGAATGTGAAGACCAGTGGCATCTACATCTACAGAACGTGAAGAACCAGTGGCATCTACATCTACAGAACGTGAAGAACCAGAGGCATCTACATCTGCAGAACGTGAAGAACCAGTGGCATCTACATCTGAAGAACGTGAAGAACCAGTGGCATCTACATTTGCAGAACATGAAGAACCAGTGGCATCTACATCTGCAGAACGTGTAGAACCAGTGACATCTACATCTGCCGAACGTGAAGAACCAGTGGCATCTACATCTGCAGAACGTGAACAACCAGTGGCATCTACACCTGCAGAACGTGAAAAACCAGTGACATCTATATCTGCAGAACGTGAAAAACCACTGGCTTCTACATCTGCAGAACGTGAAGAACCAGTGACATCTACATCTACAGATAGTGAAGATCCAGTGGCATCTACAGAACATGAAGAACCAGTGGCATCTACATCTGGAGAACGTGAAGAACCAGTGGCATCTACACCTGCAGAGCGTGAAGAACCAGTGGCATCTACATCTGCAGAACGTGAAGAACCAGTGGCATCTACATCTGTAGAACGTGAAGAACCAGTGGCATCTACACCTGTAGAACATGAAGAACCAGTGGCATCTACATCTGCAGAACGCGAAGAACCAGTGGCATCTACATCTGCAGAACACGAAGAACCAGTGGCATCTACATCTGCAGAACGTGAAGAACCAGTGGTATCTACATCTGAAGAAGGTGAAGAACCAGTGGCATCTACATCTGCAGAATGTGAAGAACCAGTGGCATCTACATCTACAGAACGTGAAGAACCAGTGGCATCTACATCTGCAGAACGTGAAGAACCAGTGACATCTACATCTACTGAACGTGAAGAACCAGTGGCATCTACATCTGCAGAACGTGAAGAACCAGTGACATCTACATCTAAAGAACGTGAAGAACCAGTGGCATCTATAGCTGCAGAACGTGAAGAACCAGTGGCATCTACATCTACAGAACGTGAAGAACCAGTGGCATCTACATCTACAGAACGTGAAGAACCAGTGGCTTCTACATCTGCAGAACGTGAAGAACCAGTGGCATCTACATCTGTAGAACGTGAAGAACCAGTGGCATCTACATCTACAGAACGTGAAGAACCAGTGGTATCTACATCTACAGAACGTGAAGAACCAGTGGCATTTACATCTGCAGAACGTGAAGAACCAGTGACATCTACATCTACAGAACGTGAAGAACCAGTGGCATCTACATCTACAGATCGTGAAGAACCAGTGACATCTACATCTACAGAACGTGAAGAACCAGTGGCATCTATAGCTGCAGAACGTGGAGAACCAGTGGCATCTACATCTACAGAACGTGAAGAACCAGTGGCATCTACATCTACAGAACGTGAAGAACCAGTGGCATCTACATCCGCAGAACGTGAAGAACCAGTGGCATCTACATCTGCAGAACGTGAAGAACCAGTGACATCTACATCTACTGAACGTGAAGAACCAGTGGCATCTACATCTGCAGAACGTTTAAAACCAGTGACATCTACATCTACAGAACGTGAAGAACCAGTGGCATATATAGCTGCAGAACGTGAAGAACCAGTGGCACCTACAATAGGCGGCATCCCGGGACGGAATGGCGTGTTGTACTATTTGAGTTGTTGTTGTTGTTTTGTTGTTGTGTTGTTATTGTTTTGTTGTTGTTGTTGTTGTGTTGTTGTTGTGTTGTTCTTGTGTTGTTGTTTTGTTGTTGTTTTGTTGTTGTTGTTGCTGCTACGAGGCGGGAGAGATGCCCTGGCCCAGGCGTCGAACCCACGTCGCCTGGGGACGACTTTCCTCGCGCTGAACCGTCGCCTCTTGCGCGTCGCGCGTTGGGGGAATCCCGGTGGGGGTGGGCGCGACGGCTCGTTCCACCCCGTCCACCCCGTTCCACCTCGTATCGTCGTTCCACCTTGTTCCACCTCGTTGTATCGTCGTTCCACCCCATCCCACCTCGTGCCACCCGTTCCACCTCGTTGTATCGTCGTCGTCGTCGTCACCGCGAGACGAGGTGGAGGCGACCCCGACTTGGACGTCTGGGACACGCCGAGAGCCCCGCGGCTCCGCGGATTCCTCCGCCGGCGGCTCCTCGGGGGGAAGTCGCGAGCGGACGGCGCCGCTTGGCCGCGAGTGAGCGGGCGGTCGTCTTCTTCGGTCCTTTCGGTAAAAGTCGCCGCCGCCGCGTAGAATGAGAATGAAAATAATAAATCGATGAAATAAAATGACGCGATGAAAATTCTCACGACGTTTCGGCCACGACGCAAGCGGCCTTCGTCAGGTGAAGGGACGAGACTGTCTGGAGGACAGCGCTGGAGCTCCAGCTGCATGAGTCACTCCACAAACAACAGGAGCATCAGTCCAGACAGTCTCGTCCCTTCACCTGACGAAGGCCGCTTGTGTCGTGCCTGAAACGTCGTGAGAATTTTATCGCGTTATTTTATTTTATCAATTTATTATTTTATTCTCATTCTACGTGGTGGTGACTTTACCGAAAGAACCAAAGGAGATGAATCCTTGCAGTCACGAAAGCTTCAAATCGAGATTTCAGCGGGGGGTTGTCGTCTGTCCTCCTCGCCAGACCCGGAAGACGTGAGGCTTGGCCCCACCGCGGCGACCCAGGTCACGGCCGGGGCGACCCAGGTCATGGCCGGGGCGACCCAGGTCACGCCCTCGTCGTCCGGGATACCCGACTACAAGTGCGCAGAGGTACCCAGTCGCTGCGTCACGATCACCACCAGCACCACCACCAGCGTACCACCACCACCAGCGTGCCACCACAACCACCGTGCCACCACCGTGCCACCACCACCACCGTGCCACCACCACCGTGCCACCACCACCACCGTGCCACCACCACCGTGCCACCACCGTCACCACCACCACCAGCGTACCACCACCGTGCCACCACCACCGTCACCACCACCACCACCAGCGTACCACCACCACCACCGTGCCACCACCACCACCACCGTGCCACCACCACCACCGTGCCACCACCACCACCAGCGTGCCACCACCACCACCACCGTCACCACCACCACCACCGTGCCACCACCACCAGCGTGCCACCACCACCACCACCGTCACCACCGTCACCACCACCACCGTCACCACCACCACCACCGTCACCACCACCACCACCACCGTGCCACCACCACCACCGTGCCACCACCACCACCAGCGTGCCACCACCACCACCGTGTCACCACCATAACCACCGTGCCACCACTACCGTGCCACCACCACCACCACCTGAGTTTGATTCCCGCTCACAGCCAACAGCAGTGATAGCGATTATCTGAACCGGTCCTGGGCCTCCCTTAGGTCTACTCAACCTCTAATGAGTACTTGTAGTAAACATCGCTAGCACGGGGGAGACAAAGACGCTGGTGGTGACGGTGGTGGTGACGGTGGTGGTGGTGGTGACGGTGGTGATGGTGGTGGTGACGATGGTGGTGACGGTGGTGGTGACGGTGGTGGTGACGGTGGTGGTGACGGTGGTGGTGACGGTGGTGGTGGTGGTGACGGTGGTGGTGACGGTGGGGGTGACGGTGGTGACGGTGGTGATGGTGGTGCGTGACATTTACGAAGATGAGAATGAGGTGAGTGGCACAGTAGGGGGTACAGGTGGTGCACCGTGCCAGGCATCTCAGTCGACCCATGGCACCGTGGCACCTGCTGGGTCTGCCTCGTGAACCTCCTGCCCGCGGGCGTTCGACACTTCACGTGGTGGCCTCGACGTGCACACGGCCTGGCGCGAGCGCCGCGGTGACGTCACCGCCGCTCGGCGGTGACGCGTGTGGGCGCGTCGTTGCGTGTCGGTGAGCGTTCGCGTGTCGGTGAGCGTTCCGGGGGGGGGGGGGGGGGGTGGTGTAGCAGAGAGAGCGCCCGACGCTTCATGGAGCCTCACGGCCGTCGCCTCCCCGGCACTCTGCGTGCCTCAGGCCGGGGAGGCGGTGTCCGGCGGGGCCACGCCGGCCCCGCGACACGCGAGGCCGTCCGGGGGGAGCGGCGGCGACGGCCGCTCCCGGTGCGTCACCTCGCCGCACTCCGTGCCGGGGCCTGGTGAGGTCGCGACCCGTCAAGGTCACAGTGGAAGGTAACCGGGGCGGCAGGAGAGAGAGAGACTCAGCGATGACGCTGAGTCTCTCTCTCTCTCTCTCACATACCACTAGCAGAGACGCCACTCTCTCTCTCCACTCTCTCCACACTCTCCACTCTCTCTCCACTCTCTCTCCACTCTCTCTACTCTCTCTCCACTCTCTCTACTCTCTCCACTCTCTACTCTCTCCACTCTCTCCACTCTCTCCACTCTCTCTCCACTCACCACTCTCTCCACTCTCTCTCTACTCTCTCTCCACTCACCACTCTCTCTCCACTCTCTCCACTCTCTCCTCTCTATCTGTCTCCACTCTGTCCTCTCTCTCTCCACTCTCTATGTTGTTCTCTCCTCTCTCTGCTCTCTCTCCACGCTCTCTGCCCACGCCGTCTCCCTCCACTCTGTCCTCTCTCTCCACTCTCTCTCTTCTCACCATTCTCTCCTCTATCTCTCTCCACTCACCACTCTCTCTCCACTCTCTCTCCTCTCTATCTCTCTCCACTCACCACTCTCTCTCCACTCTCTCTCCACTCTCTCCACTCACCACTCTCTCTCCACTCACCACTCTCTCCTCTATCTCTCTCCACTCTCTCTCCTCTCTATCTCTCTCCACTCACCACTCTCTCTCCACTCTCTCTCCTCTCTGTCTCCACTCACCACTCTCTCTCTCCACTCACCACTCTCTCTCTCTCCACTCGCTCTCCTCTCTGTCTCCACTCTTTCCTTTCTCTCTCCTCTCTCCTCTCTCCACGTTCTCTCCTCTCTATCTCTCTCCTCTCTGTCTCCACTCTGTCCTCTCTCTCTCTCTCTCCACTCTCTCCACGTTCTCTCCTCTCTATCTCTCTCCTCTCTATCTGTCTCCACTCTGTCCTCTCTCTCTCCACTCTCCACGTTCTCTCCTCTCTATCTCTCTCCACTCACCACTCTCTCCTCTCTCTCTGCTCTCTCTCCGCGCTCTCTGCCCACACCGTCTCTCTCCACTCGCAGGAGGAGCGGAGGAAGCGGAGGAGTCGGGACGTGGTCTACCGTGGATCATCATCATCCTCACCATCATCTTCGTGATCGTCCCCCTCCTCGTCGTCATCATTTCGGCCCTTCATCACGTTTGCTCGGGAGAGTCGGAAGAGGAGGGATCGGGAGGAGGAGAGGCGGCGATCGCGGTCGGCTTCGTCGCGAGCGAGGAGGAGGAGGGCGGTGGCCACACGCTGGCGCTGCACAGGGCCATGGGCGCGGCCACCAGGCACGGCCGCAGGTCGCTGGCCGAGATGTGCGGTCGTCACTGACGAGGCAGCAGCGGTGTTGACGGCCTGCCGCTGCCTCCAAGACACACGGAGCCGTGAGGCAGGCCTGCAAGCAGGCTCCTCGCCACCGCCGCCGCCGCCATCGCTATCGTCAGCGCCAACACCGCCGTCGTCAACATCACAACCATCGTCACCACCACCATCATCACCACCATCATCATCACCTTGTGTCTTTTGTGTTTTGAGCTCAGGTCGCAAACACGGATCGAGCCGTGACATTTTGAAGATCAGTGTCTCTTATTTGTTTAAACACGAATCTAACTGACATTTTGTAGATCAGTGTCTCTTATTTGTTTAAACACGAATCTAACCGTGACATTTTCAAGATCAGTGTCTCTTATTTGTTTAAACACGGATCTAACCGTGACATTTTGAAGGTAAGTGTCTCTTATTTGTTTAAACACGAATCTAACCGTGACATTTTGAAGGTCAGTGTCTCTTATTTGTTTAAACACGGATCTAACCGTGACATTTTGAAGGTCAGTGTCTCTTATTTGTTTAAACACGGATCTAACCGTGACATTTTGAAGGTCAGTGTCTCTTATTTGTTTAAACACGGATCTAACCGTGACATTTTGAAGAACCGTGAGCAAACAGCCAAGGAACAGGGAAAGCTGATACCCTTAGACAATGCAATTTGTTTTTACGCAGAGATGGTTACAGTAAATCAAAGAGTACAGTTACTTAATCAATTTTCCAGTAGCAAACAGCCAGTTTCACCTTAGACTCCACCCTGATTAGCCAAATGTGTCTGAGCACATGTTTAATGTGCAGTTGTATTTTTTATTTTACTATTTTTCTGAATGCTTAACTATTTATGTTCCGAATTGTAATATCGAAGCCAATACACAAGGCAGGGAAATTCCTACTGGCAGCAGATCGATGTCTCAATTAGTAAAGATGCCACAAGAAACACCACTAGAATATCTTCTGGCATCTCTTCAAGAGGTCACACTTAACCAGCACATTCCTGTGCTCCATTAGAGCAGTTCAATGCGTGTCAGTCATCTGACATGTGCTACTTATATCTCACTCTCAGAGTTGGTCGAATCCAAATTAAGTGAAAATGCAAGGTAGCTCTCTGATGTAGGTGTAACAATGATGTCACTAGTTGCACCTCGTGATTAGATGAATTGCCGCAATTTAAATAAAATCATCTATCCGTTTTTTATAACATTGTAGTGAATTTGGGCCCATTGCATAAACATTCAGATACAAATAATCCATTGTTTTCATATTCTATTCAATGCATGCTTAATTAAATGCGAAATCGATATTGATATCAATGGATCAATCCATCATTCTATTTTACTGTCATAAAAAAACGGTGCTGGCTCATTCTAATGTGGGCATTAGCTACCCCAAGTGATACAGCCAACTTCGAGGGATGGATGAGTAAAGAATCCGCTTATTTGGCTAATCTTAGAAAAGGTCAAGGCAATCGTCGAGAAGACGCACAACCTAAACCTATCGCCTGGCTCACCTGTGGAGTCACGCCGTGAAATAGGTGGTGTTGGGTCATTACGACGTCTTCGTTCTATTTAAACAGTAACATGAAAGTAATATATATAGACTGTACACAAGCAAGTGGAACAAATCTTGGCAAAAAATCTCAGCAATGATCACTTGCATTGTCTTTAGTCATAGAAACAGTAATCTGAGATGCGCATTGAGTAATGGAAGGTGATTTAATCCTTTGAGCAAGTAATTTATTTCTTCAACAGATGTAATTTTTCATACAGTTAGCTTGCAAATAAAAAACACATTTTCATTTTGAACTCATCTATATTCCCGCATTGTTATTTATTAGCATTATTGGTTTGTGCCTTTGAAATTAAATGAAGTAGCATTTGATTTACAATCAGGTATAACCTTCATTAAAACTGCGCAGGGCTTAGAGTGAATAAATAACGTTGGTTACTGTGTCCATATTCTTTGAAGTCTATGGGAGACTTTAACATTGAAGTCTATGGGAGACTTTAACATTGAAGTCTATGGGAGACTTTAACATTGAAGTCTATGGGAGACTTTAACATTGAAGTCAATGGGAGACTTTAACATTGAAGTCTATGGGAGACTTTAACATTGAAGTCTATGGGAGCCTTAAACATTGAAGTCTATGGGAGACTTTAACATTGAAGTCTATGGGAGACTTTAACATTGAAGTCAATGGGAGACTTTAACATTGAAGTCTATGGGAGACTTTAACATTGAAGTCTATGGGAGCCTTAAACATTGAAGTCTATGGGAGACTTTAACATTGAAGTCTATGGAAGACTTTAACATTGAAGTCTATGGGAGACTTTAGCATTGAAGTCTATGGGAGACTTTAACATTGAAGTCTATGGGAGACTTTAGCATTGAAGTCTATGGAAGACTTTAACATTGAAGTCTATGGGAGACTTTAACATTGAAGTCTATGGGAGACTTTAACATTCAAGTCTATGGGAGACTTTAACATTGAAGTCTATGGGAGACTTTAACATTGAAGTCTATGTGAGACTTTAACATTGAAGTCTATGGGAGCCTTTAACATTGAAGTCTATGGGAGCCATACGCTTTGGTTCTTTCGGTAAAGTCACGTAGTAGGTAAAATAAAATAAATCACGACGTTTCGGGCGCAACACAAGCGTCCATCATCAGGTGGGAAAGCATGGCCTGCTGCTGAGGCAGACTGTTTTATAAGTGCATATTCATGCACTAAATATCAGAGCAATATTAACAAGTATGAGGCCATCATCAGCTCAGAAATATCCACCGCTGAATGAAAGCATTCCCACGCCAATACAATTCCACATGGTCTTTCGATGATGCTAATACCATCCATCTGATGCCTGCGCGTTATAGTTTCACATTACTCCACGTCCATGGTGATCATCCTTGAGGGAGTCATTTCTGCTTTGGCTACCATTCCATCAGCAGCCTTGAGCATCCCTTAAAGCGGTGTGTGAGTGTCTTTCTCAATCCCACTTCGGTGGTCCATCCTAGAACACGACTTTAGGCATGTAACACGTAATGTACAAATGTGATTCTTCTTTCACAGCCTCCTTTATCTGTATCTGCAGTTACATCATTGTCATTTTTATCAGTCTCTCATATCCCCCCCCCCCCCCCAGTGCTATTTACAGATGCCGGCCATTTCACTCATATGCACAACCCGTCACGTCATTCTGAACACAAGTCAGCTCAAGAATGATGAAAAGTTTTTCGCTTATAAAATGTTACATGGTAGCATTTGAGTATTTTAATAATAAGTATTTTAATAAAGCACGGGATGCGATGTTTTACATGCTACCTACTCTAACCTGCTCAGACCACATGAACGTCCACCGCTGACTTGTCAACGTGAGCACCCCCGTCCCCAACTCGGCAACAAAAGTGCCCTCACGGCTCTTCTGGTGCCTCAGGTCGCAGCTTATCCTCCACGGCATCACGCAAGGGCTTTGCTTCCTCCTCGTCGCAGAAGTTTAAGCCCCACCTGACGTTTCTCATAGAGAAAGTAGACTTTTTTTCTTCTAGATTTGAAGCTTTCGTGACTGCAAGGATTCATACTCTTTGGTTTTGTTCGGTAAAGTCACCACGCAGGTTGAAAAATAAAGAAAAATAAATGAGAAAGTCGACAGGTGGTTTGGAGGTGTAATGCTGCATCAAATGACTGAGCCCAGCACCGCAGATCCTGGATTCAAACCCAGGCGAGCGTGGAAAATTAAACCAGATTCTCAAGTGTAGCCAAGATGAAGATCTTAGCCAAATCACCAACAAGAGCTCAAACAATCAGTCTTGTAAAACATTTATTTCTGCATTTACACATATGGTACTTTTCCTTTGAGAGATTAAAATACATTGCTGAATTATTGAAATGTGGTGAAGAACTGTTTAACACGTCGGCTTTCGCGACCAATATCCTTATTCTTGGTTTTATTGTTTCCCTTCTACGTGGTGGTGACTTTACCGAAAGAGCCAAGAATATGAATCCCTGCAGTCACGAAAGCTTTAAATCAAAACATCATCCTCGTAGGTTTTATTGGGTTAGCTCGCGTGAATACGTAACTGTGTCATGAAACCTGCCACCGTCCGACAGCCAAATTGTAAGGTTCGTCACAAACAGAACATGCCAAGTCGTACTCAGATCGTTAACGTTGTGGCTTCGCTCCGCAACACACCGGCGTCAGCTGTACTAGTGACGAATTGGCGTCTTCTGTTTACGTGACAAACCTTACTAGTTGGCTGCGCCGGGTGGTGGCAGATTTAACGACACAACATTTATATATAACCTCCAAAAATAACCCCCTGTGTTAAGGTGAAGAACTGTCTATTTGGTAAGAATGGCTGTTTCAAGCAACTCCAGAAGCAGCTGTGCAAGTGTAGTGGCCTTATTGACGACGGAGACTTATTCTTCGGAGGCAACACGTATTTATTACAGACACTTCACTCTGCAGTGGCTAATCTGATACTTGAAGAGGTAATGGCCTCTTCACCCGTACTCTACAGAGGGAACGTTTCCCCGAGCCTTAGCCCACGCTAGCTCCCTGGTTCTCTCTATCCTGGTCCTCTCTCAGGAGGCTGTCTGACCTGGCCCAACTTCAGCGCAGGTCCCGACCACCAGCCACACGAGTCCGGCCCTCGGAAGGACATCGGCCCTCTTGGCTCTGGGGTCACACCCTGGCTTGCTGTGCCCAGCCCTCAGAAGGGCAGCGGGCCAAAGGAGTTCCAGGGTCTGGCTAGTCGATCTTCGTTCTTCACTGGCTCTTCATCTTGCTTGAGTCGAACTAAACCTCGGCTCCCCGGGTCCCACCTTTTATACTGTCCCTCACTGAGGGGCGGGGCTGGGAGTGATCACAGCGTCCCCCAGTCACTCAGGGTGGTGGCCGTAGCGGACGTGTTTGTGGCCACCGTTACACAACCGCGTGTCACCCTCCCGTAACACCTCTAGAATCAGAATCAGAAAGGGTTTTATTCGCCATGTAAGTTCACACCGACACGGAATTTACTTTGGCAGGATGGTGCATACATTCAACATATAGGAATCTAAAATCTTAAATAAGTTTTAAACAAGTCTTACTATAATAAGGGTTAAAAGTCTAACACTAAGGGGCTGAAGTATATAAAATTAAATAAATATCGAATATAAAATAGCTTTAAGATATAATTTAAAAATACAAATAGTGAAACATAGTTAATATCAGCAACGTGTCGTTATGTAGATCAAATGTTAAAAACAGTGTTAGCCCTTGGCCTTGTTTAACAGGCCAGCAGCAGATGGGAAGAAACTGTTTTTATGGCGTGAGGTTTTGGTCCTGATGGACCGAAGCCTTCTGCCGGAGGGGAGTAGCTGAAACAGAGAGTGTCCAGGGTGGGAGAAATCGGCCATAATCTTCCTCGCTCGCCTCATAGACCTTGTCGTGTGCAGGTCCTCGAGGGTCGGTAGATTGCAGGCAATTACCTTCTCAGCAGTGTGGATGATACGCTGCAGTCTGCTCTTGTCCTTGGCAGTGGCAGCAGCGTACCAGACGGTTATGGAGGAGGTGAGGATGGATTCAATGATCGCTGTATAGAATTGCACCATCATTGTCTTTGGCAGGTTGAATTTCTTCAGCTGCCGTAGAAAGTACATCCTCTGTTGAGCTTTCTTGGTGAGGGAGCTGATGTTCAATTCCCACTTGAGGTCCCGGGAGAGAATAGTGCCCAGGAAGCGGAAGGACTCTACAATTTTGACTGGGGAGTCTAACAGGGTGATGGGGGTGAGTGGTGCTGTATTCTTCCTGAAGTCCACAACCATCTCAACTGTCTTTAGAGCATTTAGCTCTAAGTTGTTCTGGCTACACCAGGTCACCAGATTGTCAGCTTCCCACCTATAGTCAGACTCATCCCCACCAGAGATCAGCCCAATGAGGGTGGTGTCATCCGCAAACTTCAATAGTTTGACGGACAGATGATTGGAGGTGCAGCTGTTGGTATACAGGGAGAAGAGCAGAGGGGAAAGGACGCAGCCCTGAGGAGTTCCGGTGCTGATGGACCTGGAGCCAGAGACTTGTGTTCCCAGCTTAACGCACTGCTTCCTGTCAGACAGGAAGTCTGTGATCCATTTACAGGTGGTGTATGGCACGTTCAGCTGGAAGAGCTTGTCCTGAAGCAGGGCAGGGATGATGGTGTTGAAGGCAGAGCTGAAGTCCACAAACAGGATCCTGGCGTAGGATGCTGGGGCGTCCAGATGCTGTAGGGTGAAGTGGAGGGCCATGTTAACTGCATCGTCCACAGACCTGTTGGCTCTGTAGGCAAACTGAAGGGGGTCCAGGAGAGGGTCTGTGATGGCTTTGAGGTGTGCCAGGACCAGGCGCTCAAAAGACTTCATTACCACAGATGTAAGGGCGACCGGTCTGTAATCATTTAGTCCTGTTGGCCTTAGCTTTTTGGGCACAGGGATGATGGTGGAGGACTTGAGACAGGCTGGTACATGGCATGTCTCCAGGGAGGTGTTAAAGATGTTGGTGAACACCGGAGACAGCTAGTCAGCACAGTGCCTGAGGGTGGCTGGAGAGACAGAGTCCGGCCCGGCTGCTTTGCGTGGATTCAGCCTCTTGAAAAGTCTATTAACTTCTCCCTCCTGAAAGGAGAGAGTCGTCTCTGTAGTATGGGTGGGGGGTGGGGCCTCTTGGGTGGGAAGGGGTGGTTCAGGACAGTCCAATTGTCTTTCAAATCTACAGTAGAACTCGTTCAGGTCGTTGGCTAGGCGGGAGTCGTTAGTGGTGTGGGGGGCTCTGGGTTTGTAGTTGGTGATCTGCCTGAGCCCTCTCCAGACAGAAGCAGCGTCGTTTGTAGAGAACTGGTGTTTTAGTCTCTCTGAGTACAGTCGTTTAGCCTCTCTCACCGCTTTGCTAAACCTGTTCTTCGACTCCTTGAATCTGTCTCTATCTCCACTCCTAAACGCTTCCTCCTTCTCCAACCTCAACCTTCTGAGCTTTGCTGAGAACCAGGGCTTATTGTTGTTAAAGTTCACCCTGGTACGTGTTGGGATACAGCAGTCCTCACAGAAGCTGATGTAGGACGTCACAGCCTCTGTGAGTTCATCCAGACTATTGGTAGCAGTCGTGAACATATCCCAGTCAGTACAGTCTAAGCACGCCCGCAAATCTTCCACAGCCTCACTGGTCCACTGTTTAGATGTCCTCACAGCAGGTTTACAGAGTTTTAGTTTCTGCCTGTATGCAGGAATCAGGTGGACCATGGCATGGTCAGAGTGTCCTAGTGCTGCTCGGGGGACGGCGTGGTAGGCTCTACTGACTGTAGTGTAGCAGTGATCCAGAGTGTTCCCTTCTCTGGTTGGGCAATTAATGAATTGTATGTATTTGGGGAGTTCTTTGCTGAGATTACCTTTGTTAAAGTCGCCAAGTACGATAACCAACGAATCTGGATTTGCTCGCTCCACACTCAGAATCTGATCGGCGAGCATGCGTTGGGCCTCTTTAACCTGAGGACAAGGCGGCAAATAAACTCCGACCAAAATGAGCGACGCGAACTCGCGAGGCGAGTAAAACGGTTTACAGGTTATAAAAATTGATTCAAGGAGTGGAGAACAATGTTGCAGAATCACTGTGACATCTACACACCAGCCACTGTTAATGTAAAAACAAATACCACCGCCTTTCGTCTTGCCGGAGAGTGCTATGTCACGATCCGATCTTACAAGATGGAATCCTGCTAGTTGTAGCGAAGTGTTCGGAATCAAATCACACAGCCATGTTTCCGTGAAGCACAATGCAGAAGCTGAAAGAAAGACTTTGTTTTTTACCATCAGTAGCTGAAGTTCATCCATTTTGTTGTACAGTGAACGTACGTTGGAGAGGAAAAAGCTCGGAAGCACTGTTCGGATCCCGCGTCTGCGTAGCCGTACTAGAGCCCCCGACCGTTTACCCCTTGGGCGGCGTTTCGTTGCTTGAGCAAAGCCTAGCGCGGCATTGACTAGAATGCCTACTAATTCTGCCGCTGGAAGCAGAAAAGTAGGAATTAAATCCACAGGAGTTGTTTCCCTGATATTTAAAAGTTCGTCTCTTGTTAGAGAACTCCGAAAATCTTGGCAAAACACTGAATTGACAGACAAAACAAGACAAAACAGGGCGCACCGACCGACTGAGGCTACCATCATCAGCGCCATCTTCGCACCAGCACGGGTGTGCTGAACAGCAGGACTCTCTCACCAGCACTGGTGTGTTGAACAGTAGGCCCCTCTCACCAGCATGGGAGTGGTGAACAGCAGGCCCCTCTCACCAACACAGGTGTGATGAACAGTAGGCCTCTCTCACCAGCATGGGAGTGAACAGCAGGCCCCTCTCACCAGCACGGGTGTGTTGAACAGCAGGCCCCTCTCACCAGCACGGGTGTGTTGAACAGCAGGCCCCTCTCACCAGCACGGGTGTGTTGAACAGCAGGCCCCTCTCACCAGCACGGGTGTGCTGAACAGTAGGCCCCTCTCACCAGCACGGGTCTGTTGAACAGCAGGCCCCTCTCACCAGCACGGGTGTGCTGAACAGTAGGCCCCTCAACACGGGTGTGCTGAACAGCAGGCCTCTCTCACCAACACGGGTGTGCTGAACAGTAGGCCCCTCAACAGCAGGCCCCTCTCACCAGCACGGGTGTGCTGAACAGCAGGCCCCTCAACACGGGTGTGCTGAACAGCAGGCCTCTCTCACCAGCACCGGTGTGCTGAACAGCAGGCCCCTCTCACCAACACGGATGTGATGAACAGCAGGCCCCTCTCACCAGCACGGGTGTGCTGAACAGCAGGCCCCTCAACACGTGTGAGCTGAACAGCAGGCCTCTCTCACCAGCACGGGTGTGCTGAACAGCAGGCCCCTCTCACCAGCACGGGTGTGCTGAAACCTCTCTCACCAGCAAGGGTGTGCTGAACAGCAGGCCCCTCAACACGGGTGTACTGAACAGCAGGCCTCTCTCACCAGCACGGGTGTGATGAACAACAGGCCCCAAAACAGCAGGCCTCTCTCACCAGCACGGGTGTGATGAACAGCAGGCCTCTCTCACCAGCACGAGTGTGTTGAACAGCAAGCCCCTCTCAAGACAAAACAAGACAAAACTGGACAAAACAGGGCGCACCAACCGGCCGAGGCTGCCATCATCGGCGCCATCTTGGGAGCCAGAGGACATCCCTGTCGCACCCCAAGGTGTGTTGTTTGTGTTGGCACCGTTACACAACCGCGTGTCACCCTCCCGTAACACCTCTACACGTGTTTGTGGCCACCGTTACACAACCGCGTGTCACCCTCCCGTAACGCCTCTACACGTGTTTGTGTGGCCACCGTTACACAACCGCGTGTCACCCTCCCGTAACACCTCTACACGTGTTTGTGTGGCCACTGTTACACAACCGCGTGTCACCCTCCCGTAACGCCTCTACACATGTTTGTGGCCACCGTTACACAACCGCGTGTCACCCTCCCGTAACACCTCTACACGTGTTTGTGTGGCCACTGTTACACAACCGCGTGTCACCCTCCCGTAACGCCTCTACACGTACAACACTCTTCATGTGCAAGGCAAGGTGGTCTGACCCGGAGAAAGACCTGCAAAGATCACAAGCTCGCATTACAATTGTGGACTGTGGGGATGAGAGTGTATTTTTCTGTCTCCACCAGCATAACCACAACCTTAGTAACGTGTGAACAACAGATCAATGTTGGTGAACCGATATACATGGGTTATCTCCACTGTAATGAAGATGAGCGGTGCTGTTCAACAAAGCTGTAAGTATATTTGTACAGCCACTATACTGCAGTCTTTTTTCGGAAAGACTGGTTCCCATTAAGTGAAAAATGGATCTCCCCTTCTCACGCATCAAATTAGAGCAGAAATGTAAATATATATACACACACACAGCAGATTGAGCAGTTGCTAACATTCATCATCCATATTTCATTAGAATATTTACCCAGGAAAGCACCACCGAGACTGAAGACTACGTGCATAGATCAAAATGAACGCTCTTACAGACACCACAGTGCTGCCCTGCAAGTCGGGCGTGCAGAGTTTTACGATCTCTGCGTGATCCATAAACTCAAAGAGTTGCTGTGTAAGAGGAGTGTGGCACCGTACTCTGCTGATGAAAAAAAAGAGCTCCATCCTCTGCTTTCACATATACCATTAAAACATTAACCTTGTTTATATAAAGTGTTTTAGAAATTCTTGACAAATTTCTTCACTTGCTGGGAAGACTGTTAGAAAGTTCACAGACCTTCAATAATGCGCACCATAAATTTCATCAATGTGGTATACTTTCATAAAACATTTATTTAAGCTTATTTCCATTCACATTAATGAATGGCATCTCGGCTTAAATAAAATGAATGTTATGCACACTTGAAGGTCAGAAGCTGTATTCCTGTATAGTCATCTGTTTGAATGCAAAATGCAACCTATATGTTAACCTTATCCAGAAACACAAATCAAAGTGTCACCATTGTCAAATATACATTTGACGGCTCTTATCTGAGCTCGAGGGTGGAAAATTACACATTTATTGGCAGGCACCGGTCTCTGCATAGGATGACTATCCTATTCTATTTAGGATGTATAGCAAGGTTGGCTACGTACTGTGCGAAAGAAGTTCAACATACACACATGAGGATTACAATAATCATAATAATAACGCGAATGATTTTCCCAGAATAGCCTCCTTGAGTCTCGAGATATTCGTGTCGAGAATACTGCCATTGGGATGCTGTGATGACGTTGATCGGCGCCTGCAAACGTGGGAGGAGGAGCACCCGGAGAAGATTCCTGACCTTCACGCTTCAAGGTCGCCCCTTCTTCATATTTCACCGTCACTCGTGGCACCGTAGCGAAGCGTTTTTCTGAATTTTGTTGTTGTTGTTCTGTCTCTCACTGTTCAAATAAACGTATCATTAAAATTATAGACTGATCATTTCTTTGTCATGGGGCTAACGTACAAAACCAGCAGGGGACCAAATACTTTTTTCCCTCACTGTAGACTCAACACTACCATAGACACAACACTACCATAGACTCAACACTACCATAGACTCAACACTACCATAGACTCAACACTACCACAGACTCAACACTACCATAGACTCAACACTACCACCCATAGACTCAACACTACCACCCACAGACTCAACACTACCATAGACACAACACTACCATAGACTCAACACTACCACCCATAGACTCAACACTACCACCCATAGACTCAACACTACCATAGACACAACACTACCATAGACACAACACTACCACCCATAGACTCAACACTACCATAGACTCAACACTACCATAGACACAACACTACCATAGACACAACACTACCACCCATAGACTCAACACTACCATAGACTCAACACTACTATAGACTCAACACTACCATAGACTCAACACTACCACCCATAGACTCAACACTACTATAGACACAACACTATTATAGACTCAACACTGCACATACAATCAGCACTGCCCATAGACTCAGCACTACCCATGGACTCAACACTGCCACCCATAGACTCAACACTGCTACCCATAGACTCAGCACTACCCATGGACTCAACACTACCACCCATAGACTCAACACTGCCATAGACTCAACACTACCCACAGACTCAACACTGTCTACACACTCAGCACTACCCATAGACTCAACACTTCCATAGACTCAACACTGCCATAGACTCAACACTGCCCATAGACTTATGGACCACAACGCCTGTGTCACCAGACTTATGGACCACAACGCCTCTGTGTCACCAGACTTATGGACCACAACGGCTCTGTGTCACCAGACTTATGGACCACAACGCCTGTGTCACCAGACTTATGGACCACAACGGCTCTGTGTCACCAGACTTATGGACCACAACGCCTGTGTCACCAGACTTATGGACCACAACGCCTCTGTGTCACCAGACTTATGGACCACAACGCCTCTGTCACCAGACTTATGGACCACAACGCCTCTGTCACCAGACTTATGGACCACAACGCCTGTGTCACCAGACTTATGGACCACAATGCCTGTCACCAGACTTATGGACCACAACGCCTCTGTGTCACCAGACTTATGGACCACAACGCCTCTGTGTCACCAGACTTATGGACCACAACGCCTCTACGTGTACAAATATTTTTTTTACCAATTCCACTTAACGTATAAATAAAAAAGACTGCTTACAAATATCAGCTGTATGTTTTCAAGTAAATACAGTTTGGGTAGTGAATAAATTATAGTCTAAATAAGCTACACATGACGAATTGTAGGCAATTATAGTTATAATCAAAGACATTTTTAAACAATCACGTGGTCCCTGTAGTCGCCGTTAGAGACAATCTGCTTGAAAACAGTTTATCAACATATATGAATACATTGATTCGAATAAGCAGAGTTAATTTCCTATTTATGGCATGCCAGTTATATGTCAGTTTTCGATATCAACATCACCTGACACGTGGAGCGATTTCATTGTTTCGTCTCCCCACTGGGCATCCTCTCGGGTGACCCCCTCGCCGCCCATCGGCATCACTCGCCCCCTTCGCGCCCTCCACCGTCACCCTCAACTCCACCCGCGGTGGTTTCAACAGCCTGGTTGGCCACTGGAACGGTATCCCGGACAGTGCCGGATTAAGCTCGTGCGGGTCCTGTGGCGTGTATTATAAAGGTGCCCAAAATAAAATTAAAAAACACAATTATTAAAACGCAAAGTTTACACATCTACCGGGTCTCCACTTGACTTTGTATTGTCTCGGAGGAAGTCCACCCACACCTCCACTTCCACAAACTGCTGGGAGTTGCCTCGCTCTGCCTCACAATCAGAATTCTCCTCCTGCTTCACGTTGCCTCCATCGATGTGAAGGTCCCATTTTGGAGTTGAATCTTCAGCTTCACATTTCACCTTCACTTCTTCCCTCTTCACCATCACTTCCTCACATTTCACCTTCACTTCTTCCCTCTTCACCATCACTTCTTCCCTCTTCACCATCACTTCTTCCCTCTTCACCATCACTTCTTCATATTTCACCTCGTTACCTTTAAAAGTGTCCAAGCTGGGATTTTCTTCCAGTTCGTGTTTCATGAGGGATGGGCTCATGGTGGCACTTTGACTTTCACAAGCTGATTTCAGACTCCACTCCTTGTGGATCTTCTGATGCTTCTGTGTTCTCTGGTGTACTTGAAGAAGAGATGAATGTGCAAACGCCTTCACGCACACACTGCACCTGAAGGGTTTCTCTCCTGTGTGTGTCCTCTGGTGTATTACAAGAGCAGATGACTGTGCAAACGCCTTTCCACACACACTGCACTTGAAGGGTTTCTCTCCCGTGTGTGTTCTCTGGTGTATTACAAGAGTACATGAATGTGCAAACGCCTTCCCACACACACTGCACTTGAAGGGTTTCTCTCCCGTGTGTGTTCTCTGGTGTACTTCAAGATTTGATGAACGTGCAAACGCCTTCCCACACACACTGCACCTGAAGGGTTTATCTCCCGTGTGTGTTCTCTGGTGTTCTACAAGAGTAGATGAATGTGCAAACGCCTTCCCACACACACTGCACTTGAAGGGTTTCTCTCCCGTGTGAGATCTCTCGTGCCGTGTCAAATCTCGAGTACAATCCGTGCTGTATGCACACCGGTCGCATTGTTGCCTTGTCCTACCGAGCTGCGCTGAGTGCATTTGCTCCATCAGACCAATTCTGCGGAGGAAGCGTCAGAGGAAGTGTCAGCTGCAGACAGAAAAAAATAATATCCACACCATCTACACATCAGTATCGATGCACAGAGGAAAGCATATATACACAGTAACACATGACTTACACGTCTATACTTATTCATATATTCATGATATAGTGGAAAAGTGTCCCAAATTCATCACACGGGCTGTTATGGCACACAATGAGAGGGCAAATGGTCATAAACATGCCTGGAAGCCCTCAAATCTTCAAAATGAATGTTCACCCAAAACTCCGAGCACACAATTTCGGCTGTCTGGCTACAAAAGGAATATTTATGAGAGCTAAATTCAGCTGACATAGCAAAGGGTGTTGAAAACAATACTATTTGTGTTAGGCAGAAATGCATAAATTAACGTTCAATCACAACTTAGAGGTGTGAATCCAGGCTCAGATGTCCTTGAATGCTGGGATGAACAGTTCCGACTTCAGCTGCATGTGTGTGCTGTGTTAACTTCCTGTTTCCATTCATATAAAGAGTTCCAGAGGAAAACAAAAATAAACTATTGTTACGCTATAACCTCCGTGTTCAACAGAGTTAATAGACTTTACTGCAAACACAAACTGTACACTGTCACTGGGTAAACAGGCAGTGGCGTGTCTAGAATCACGCCTGGCCACCTTCATCTGCTTGGCATGAATGCTTCCTCACTCCACCAAGTAATTAATTGAGGATCAACGAACATATCTGAGGCTAACTGGAGTTTGCGTGTCTCTCTCCGTGGTGAGATGTTAACTACATCACCTGGTGTACAGGAAGTCGTGGGTTCGATCCCGACCCTGACACCTGCTGTATATTTGGAGTTTG
Organism: Petromyzon marinus; assembly: GCF_048934315.1. Taxonomy (NCBI): domain Eukaryota; kingdom Metazoa; phylum Chordata; class Hyperoartia; order Petromyzontiformes; family Petromyzontidae; genus Petromyzon; species Petromyzon marinus. The sequence goes on from NW_027423046.1 coordinate 5,215,351, forward strand.
CGCGTCACTCCGTTTAGCGTCTTTGACCGATAGACATTGACACACGTATTCTTGGTTCTTTCGGTAAAGTTACGTAGATAGAAAATAACAATAACAGATAATACAATTACATTAAATAAAGACCACTTGTGTTGCGATCAAAACGACGTGAGTTTTTTTCCTTTATTTACATTTTTTTGTTAGTTTCATTTAATTTTCTATCTACGTGACTTTACCGAAAGAACCAAGAATATTAATTCCTACAGTCACCAAAGTTTTAATTCAAAACATTCACACACGTTGACAAAGCCTCACCTTGTGTTGTTGTGAGCAGGTCGCTTCTGATAACAAGAGCGGTATAGCAGCTCAAGCGGGCTTGGCCTGGTAACAAAATAAAATAAAAACTGCGTGAATATTTACAATAAAACAAAGTTACAAAGTGGCGAGCCGGGTGAAGACAAATTAAACTTAAGCGAGATAATTAAAGTGAATGCAATCAGGCGAGGGCAGGAGGCAAGGCCCCGCGTGGCTAGGCCCCGCGTTGTAAAGTTCCAACCTGGACATCGATTCCCATGCTCGCTGCTACTCAACTGACATCCCTACGAGAGAGAGGCTCTACCTTGGTAAACAACAACAACAACCACCACCACAACGACCACCACCACCACAACGATGAGAATTTCTCACCTCGGATTTCAGTGCAAGAGCGCAGGCGACAGCAGGAAGTAGTATGACGTCACTTCCCTCCCACGAGCGGCTCTCTAACTGAATAAATTATGTTAATGAGGCCGGCCCATATGTCGAGGGATGGGGTCGTAGGCGCTGAACCCGTCGCAATGAACTCGCAACGGCTTAAACGGTTGCATTATGTTAATGAGCCACCAGTCACTGGGCGTAGCTTTGCCCAAATAAGGATTGCCACTGGAAACACATCGGCAGCGACCCAAGCGGAGGTGACGTCACGTTCAAGAGCACGGTGGACGGATGAATACCTTGGTGACATGACGTCACTATCGAGGTACACCTCCCCATGGCGTTTCACGCCAATGAGGCAATGCAGAGTGGTGATGTCACAGAGCGGGGTTGGAGTTTAAGTTGATTTAGATTCATTTTCCATTGCTCCCTCCCTTGGGTGTGTGAGCTCAGCAATAACGTGGACTGTGTGTGTACACTGTGTGTGTGTACACTGTGTCACTGTGTGTCACTGTGTGTGTACACTGTGTGTGTGTACACTGTGTGTGTACACTGTGTGTGTGTACAGTGTGTGTGTACACTGTGTCCGCATTGAACCGAACCCCCGGCAAGGCCATCTACTTAACGACGAGAGAAAATTCACACGAAATGTCCTTTTCAATGAAGTCTCCCAGATGTAAATTGATACAAGCTTTTAATGAAGAAATAAAATGATCTAATTCAAAACAACACAATTCAAAGATGTTTCATTTTAAAACTTCAAAACGGAGCATGGTGTACTTGCGTGAATGCGTCCTTCGTGTGCAAATGTTGTGACTTTCCTGGCCTGAAGGCCGTCAATGTGTTGGACCATTATTGGTGCACAGCGTCTCAACAACAGCAGTGGGGTTTGCTTCAACCGATAGGTACGAACATCCAGACGTCAATCAACAAGGAGCATTTCTAGTCCCAGTTAGACAAAATCTACATCAACACGTAAGACAAAACTACAATTCGTGTTGTAGAGAATGTACCTCCTCCTATACGTGTAACTTTCAAGTGGTATGCCTTGTAACTGATGAATGATCCGAGCGTGCTCCCTATTTCAAAGACAATGAGTTGCTCCAGAGGCAGACGCTTCGTGAAACACAAAAGTACCCTTTGACCTGTATCACAAGAACAACGGGTCTCACCTGAGTTCTCTGTACAGGTTACTTCCAAAACACACACACACACACACGTTGTCCTAACATCACTTATTCAATGTTTGACCCTCAGACAAAATGTTACATGCACGCGCACAATCAGACAAGTATTAATTCTAAATCATTGACGGGCATATTAACAACATTGAATTACTGCAGCGAAATTGACTGCATCACGTTACATCGTATTAACAAGACGTTATTTTACAAATACGCACCGTCTGCTTAACAGTGTATGTACAACGTACTATTGTTGCGTCATTCAAAACGAGTAGGCCGTTGCATGCTGGCGTCTGGGTCAAAATGTAGCAAATTTAAAACATTACGCTACAAATAATAGATGACGGCGTTTCGATGGCAACACAAGCAATCGTCATCAGGTGGGACAAGCACAGCAGCAAGAAGAAGAAACTGCTGGAGTAGGCGCCTACTACTTCAGCAGTTTCTCTTGCTGTGGTTGTCCCACCTGATGACGATTGTTCGTGTTGTGATCTAAACGCCGTGATCTGTTGTTTCTACCCACGTGGTGACTTTACCGAAATAACTCAAGAGTGTGGATTCCTGCAGTCACGAAAGCTTCGCAATCAAGATTGCCTACAAACTACACAACTGAGATGACGCATCAATCATCGCCCCCTACTGACAGGCTCTTGTCCACATGCAGGCTGCTGCAGGGCCACCACCTTGTGCCAAAAAAGGGCAGCTGCTACTTGGGGATGCTCTTCGAGTGTTTCAGACGAGGTACGACACAAAACTCCGAGTTGCCAAGGCAATTAAGCAAGCACCATGTAAATGCAAATATTATAACATAGTGAATGCTTGGGAGCTTATTGTCTCTCGCTCCTGGTTAAAGATCTACCCAACCCATGGGCCCACAAAGTGTTCAACTTCACGTTCTTGTCATTAAAGGCCTGTGACAAAGGTGCATCTATTGGAGCGACATCGTCTCTGGCTTACACATCTACCGGGTCTCCACTTGACTTTGTATTGTCTCAGAGGAAGTCCACCCACACCTCCACTTCCACAAACTGCTGGGAGTTGCCTCGCTCTGCCTCACAGTCAGAATTCTCCTCCTGCTTCACGATGTGAAGGTCCCATTTTGGAGTTGAATCTTCACATTTTACCTTCACTTCATCGCTCATCACTTCTTCACATTTCACCATCATTTCTTCATATTTCACCTTGATACCTTTAAAAGTGCCCAAGCTGGAATTTTCGCCCGGTTCTTGTTTCATGAGGGATGGGCTCATTGCGGCACTTTGACTTTCACAAGCTGATTTCAGACTCCACTCCTTGTGGATCTTCTGATGCTTTTGTGTTTTCTGGTGTACTTGAAGATGTAGTTTCTGTGCAAACGCCTTCCTGCACAGAGTGCACCTGAAGGGTTTCTCTCCCGTGTGTGTTCTCTGGTGTACTTGAAGATTTGATGAATCTGCAAACGGCTTCCCGCACAGAGTACACTTGAAGGGTTTCTCTCACGTGTGTGTTCTCTGGTGTACTTGAAGATTTGATGAATGTGCAAACGCCTTCCCGCACAGAGTGCACCTGAAAGGTTTCTCTCCCGTGTGTGTTCTCTGGTGTTTTTTAAGAGCAGATGACCGTGAAAATGCCTTCCCACAAACACTGCACTTGAAGAGTTTCTCTCTCGTGTGTGTTCTCTGGTGTGTTACGAGATTATATGACTGTGCAAACGCCATCCTGCACATCGTGCACCTGAAGGGTTTCTCTCCCGTGTGTGTTCTCTGGTGTGTTACAAGAGCAGATGACTGTGCAAATGCCTTCATGCACACACTGCACTTGAAGGGTTTCTCTCCCGTGTGTGTTCTCTGGTGTACTTGAAGATGTGGTGACTGTGCAAACGCGATCCCGCACACAGTGCACCTGAAGGGTTTCTCTCCCGTGTGTGTTCTCTGGTGTTTTTTAAGAGCAGATGACCATGAAAATGCCATCCCACAAACACTGCACTTGAAGGGTTTCTCTCCTGTGTGTGTTCTCTGGTGTGTTTTAAGAGCAAATGAACCTGAAAATGTCTTCCCACAAACACTGCACTTGAAGGGTTTCTCTCCCGTGTGTGTTCTCTGGTGTGTTTTAAGAGCAGATGACTGTGCAAACGCCTTCCCACACACAGTGCACATGAAGGGTTTCTCTCCCGTGTGTGTTCTCTGGTGTATTACAAGATTATATGACTGTGTAAACGCCATCCCGCACATCGTGCACCTGAAGGGTTTCTCTCCCGTGTGTGTTCTCTGGTGGTTCTGAAAAACTGATGTCCATGCAAATGCCTTGTTACACACAGTACATTTGAAGGGTTTCTCTCCTGTGTGACTTCTCTGGTGCCGTGTCAGATTTCCAGTCCGGTCCGTGCTGTATGCACGCCGGTCGCATTGTTGGCTTGTCGTACCGAGCCGTGCTGACTGCCTTTGCTCCATCAGAACAATTCTGCAGAGGAAGCGTCAGCTGGAGACATAAAAAAATAATATCCACACCATCTACACGTCAGGTACAGAGGAATGCACACGTGACTTACACGTCTATACTTATTAATATATTCATGATGTAGTGAAAAAGTTTCCCAAATTCATCAGATTTGATGAACGTGCAAACGCCTTCACGCACACACTGCACCTGAAGGGTTTCTCTCCACGAGCTGCTATGGCACACAATGAGAGGGGAAATGTCATTAATATGCATGGAAGCCTTCATATCTTCCAAGATGAATGTTAACCCAAAACTCTAAGCACACAATTTCGGCTGTCTGACTACAAAATGAATATTTATGAAAGCTATATTCAGCTGACATAGCAAAGGGTTTTGAAAACAATACTATTTGTGTTATGCAGAAATGCATGAATTAATGTTCAATCGCAACTTAAGAGGTGTGAATCCAGGCTCAGATGTCCTTGAATGCTGGGGATGAACGGTTCCGACTTCAGCTGAATGTGTGTGCTGTGTTCACCTCCTGTTTCCATTCTTATAAAGAGTTCCAGAGTAAAACAAAAATAAACTATTGTTTTGATATAACCTGTCACACACTGCCATGAGTAAACAGGTGGTGGTGTGACCAGCACCATGCCTGGCCACCTTCATCTGCTCAGCATTAATTCTTCCTCACTTCACCAAGTAATGAATCGAGGATCATCAACATAGCCGAGGCTATCCGTGTCTCTGTCTCTCTCTCCCCGTGGTGAAGGTGTTCCCCTCCACACATTCAGTCAACAGCGGCACGCGCTTAGCGTCTTTGACCGATAGATACATTGACGCACGTATTGTTGGTTCTTTCAGTAAAGTCACGTAGATAGAAAATAAAAATAACAGATTAAATTCAATAAGATAAAGACCACTTGTGTTGCGATCGAAACGTCGTGGGTTTTTTGCTTTATTTAAAAAAAACATTTATTTTAATTTATTATCTTATTTTATTTTCTATCTACGTGACTTTACCGAAAGAACCAAGAATATTAATTCCTGCAGTCACCAAAGTTTTAAGTCAAAACATTCACACACGTTGACAAAGCCTCACCTTGTGGTGTTGTGGGCAGGTCGCTTCTGATAACAAGAGCGGTATAGCAGCTCAAGCGGGCTTGGCCTGCTAACAAAAGAAAATAAAAACTGCGTGAATATTGACAATAAAACAAAGTTACAAAGTGGCAAGCCGGGTGAAGACAAATTAAACTTAAGCGAGATAATTAAAGTAAACGCAATCAGGCGAGGGCAGGAGGCAAGGCCCCGCGTGGCTAGGCCCCGCGTTGTAAAGTTCCAACCTGGACATCGATTCCCATGCTCGCTGCTACTCAACTGATATCGCTACGAGAGAGCGAGGCTCTACCTTGGTAAACAACAACAACCACCACCACCACAACGACCACCACCACAACGATGAGAATTTCTCACCTCGGATTTCAGTGCAAGCGCGCACACGGCAGCTTCCTGTTACCTAGCGACAGCAGGAAGTAGCATGACGTCACTTCCCTCCCACGAGCGGCTCTGTAACTGAATAAATTATGTTAATGAGGCTGGCCCATATGTGGAGGGATGGGGGCGTGGGCGCTGAACCCGTCGCAATAAACTCGCGACGGCTTCAACGGATACGTTATGTTAATGAGCCACCAGTCACTGGGCGTAGCTTTGCCCAAATAAGGATTGCCACTGGATTGATATCGGCAGTGACCCAAGCGGAGGGTACGTCACGCTCAAGAGCACGGTGGACGGGGGAGAGCTGAATACCTTGGTGACATGACGTCACTAGCGAGGTACACCTCACCCTGGCGTTTCACGCCGATGAGGTAATGCAGAGTGGTGACGTCACAGAGTTGGAGTTTAAGTTGATTTAGATTCATTTTCCATTGCTCCCTTCCTTGGGTGTGTGAGCCCAGCTACAACAACGTGGACATTATTGTGTATACACTGTGTGTGTGTAGACTGTGTGTGTACACTGTGTGTGTGTACACTGTGTGTGTGTACACACTGTGTGTATACACTGTGTGTGTACACTGTGTGTATACTGTGTGTACAGTGTGTGTACACTGTGTGTACAGTGTGTACACTGTGTGTGTACACTGTGTGTATACTGTGTGTGCACACTGTGTGTGTACACTGTGTGTGTCCGCATTGAACCGAATCCCCGGCAAGGCCATCTACTTAATGACGAGAGAAAATTCACACGAAATGTCCTTTTCAATAGAGTCATCCAGATGTAAATTGATGCAAGCTTTTAATGAAGAAATAAAATCATCTAATTCAAAACCCAACACAAGTCAAAGATGTTTCATTTTAAAACTTCAAAACGGAGCATGGGGTACTTGCGTGAATGCGTCCTTCGTGTGCAAATGTTGTGACTTTCCTGGCCTGAAGGCCGTCAATGTGTTGGACCATTATTGGTGCACAGCGTCTCAACAACAGCAGTGGGGTTTGCTTCAACCGATGGTTACGAACATCCAGACGTGAATCAGCAAGGAGCATTTCTAGTCCTAGTTAGACAAAATCTACGTCAACACGTAAGACAAAACTATAATTCGTGTTGTAGAGAATGTACCTCCTCCTATACGTGTAACTTTCAAGTGGTATGCCTTGTAACTGATGAATGATCCGGGCGTGCTCCCTATTTCAAAGACGATGAGTTGCTCCAGAGGCAGACGCTTCGTGAAACACAAAAGTACCCTTTGACCTGTATCACAAGAACAACGGGTCTCACCTGAGTTCTCTGTACAGGTTACTTCCAAACACACACACTTTGTCCTAACATCACTTATTCAATGTGTGACCCTCAGACAAAATGTTACATGTACGCGCACAGTCAGACAAGTATTCATTCTAAATCATTGACGGGCATATTAACATTGAATTACTGCAGCGAAATTGACTGCATCAGGTTACATCGTATTAACAAGAAGTTATTTTAAAAATACGCACCGCCTGCTTAACAGTGTATGTACACCGTACTATTGCAGTGTCATTCAAAACGAGTAGGCCATTGCATGCTGGCATCTGGGTCAAAATGTAGCAAATTCTAAACATTAGCTACAAATAATAGATCACGGAGTTTAGATCGCAACACAAGCAATCGTCATCAGGTGGGACAACCACAGCAGCAAGAAGACAAAACTGCTGAAATAGGCGCCTACTACTTCAGCGTCTTCTTCTTGCTGTGGTTGTCCCACCTGATGACGATTGCTTGTGTTGTGATCTAAACGCCATGGTCTGTTATGTTTCTACCCACGTGATGACTTTACAGAAATAACGAGAGTGTGGATTCCTGCAGTCACAAAAGCTTCGAATCAAGATTGCCGACATACTACACAACCTAGATGACGCATCAATCATCGCCCCCTACTGACAGGCTCTTGCCCACATGCAGGCCGGTGCAGGGCCACCACTCCGAGCCGCACAGGGGCAGCTGGTACTTGGGGATGCTCTTCGAGCGTCTCACAGGAGATACAAAACTCCGAGTTGCCGAGGCGATTAAGCGAGCAAAGCGTAAAAGCAATTATCATGAGAACATCGTGAATGCTTGGGAGCTTATTGGCTCTCGCTCCTGGTGAGAGATTGACCCAACCCACAGGTCCACAAAGACTGGCCACTCTTACTCTGCAGGTTGAATCTAAGAATTGAGTGTTCAACTTCAAATTCTTGTCATTAAAGGCCTGTGACAAAGGTGCATCTATTGTAGCGACATCGTCTCTGGCTTACACATCTACCGGGTCTCCACTTGACGTTGTATTGTCTAGGAGAAACTCCACCCACACTTCCACAAACTGCTGGGAGTTGCCTCGCTCTGCCTCACAGTCAGAATTCACCCCCTGCTTGACATCAATATGAAGGTCCGATTTTAGAGTTGAATCTTCATCTTCACATTTCACCTATACTTCTTCGCTATTCACCATCACTTCTTCCTTCTTCACCATCACTTCTTCCCTCTTCACCATCACCTCTTCATATTTCACCTTGATACCTTGAAAAGTGTCCAAGCTGGGATTTTCTTCCGGTTCGTGTTTCATGAGGGATGGGCTTATAGTGGCACTTTGACTTTCACAAGCTGATTTCAGACTCCACTCCTTGCAGATCTTCTGATGCGTCCGTGTTCTCTGGTGTACTTGAAGATTTTATGAATGTGCAAACGCCTTCCTGCACAATGCACCTGAAGGGTTTCTCTCCCGTGTGTGTTCTCTGGTGTACTTCAAGATGTGATGACTGTGCAAACATCATCCCACACAGAGTGTACCTCAAGGGTTTCTCTCCTGTGTGTGTTCTCTGGTGTGTTACAAGAGCAGATGACTGTGCAAACGCCTTCCCACACACACTGCACTTGAAGGGTTTCTCTCCTGTGTGTGTTCTCTGGTGTACTTTAAGATGTGGTGACTGTGAAAACGCCTTCCCGCACAGAGTGCACTTGAAGGGTTTCTCTCCCGTGTGTGTTCTCTGGTGTACTTGAAGATGTGGTGACTGTGCAAACATCATCCCGCATAAAATGCACCTGAAGGGTTTCTCTCCTGTGTGTATTCTCTGGTGTTTTTTAAGAACAGATGACAGTGAAAATGCCTTCCCACACACAGTGCACTTGAATGGTTTCTCTCCTGTGTGTGTTCTCTGGTGTTTTTTAAGAACAGTTGACTGTGAAAATGCCTTCCCACACACAGTACACTTGAAGGGTTTCTCTCCCGTGTGTGTTCTCTGGTGTTCTTTAAGAACGGATGACCGTGAAAACGCCTTCCCACACACACTGCACTTGAAAGGTTTCTCTCCTGTGTGAGTTCTCTGGTGCCGTGTGAAATCTCCAGTACGATCCGTGCTGTATGCACACCGGTCGCATTGGAGCCTTGCCCTACCGAGCTGCGCTGCGTGCATTTGCTCCATCAGACCAATTCTGCGGAGGAAGCGTCAGAGGAAGCGTCAGAGGAAGCGTCAGCTGCAGACAGAAAAAAATAATATCCCCACCATCTACACGACAGTATCGAGGCACAGAGGAATGCATATATAGTCACATGTGACTTACACGTCTATACTTATTCATATATTCATGATGTAGTGAAAAAGTGTCCCAAATTCATCACAGGGCTGTTATGGCACACAATGAGAGGGCAAATGGTTATAAACATGCCGGGAAGCCCTCGTATCTTCAAAATGAATGTTCACCCAAAACTCCGAGCACACAATTTAAGCTGTCTGGCTGCAAAAGGAATATTTATGAAAGCTCAATTCAGCTGACATAGCAGAGGGTGTTGAAAACAATACTATTTGTGTTATGCAGAAATTCATAAATTAATGTTAAATCGCAACTTAGAGGTGCGAATCCAGGCTCAGATGTCCTTAAATGCTGGGATGAACAGTTCCGACTTCAGCTGAATGTGTGTGCTGTGTTAACTTCCTGTTTCCATTCTTACAAAGAGTTCCAGAGGAAAACAAAAGTAAACTACTGTTATGATATAACCTCCGTGTTCAACAGAGTTAATAGACGTTACTGCAAACACAAACTGTACACTGTCACCGGGTAAACAGGCGGTGGCGTGTTTAGAATAACGCCTGGCCACCTTCATCTGCTTGGCATGAATGCTTCCTCACTACACCAAGTAATTGAGGATCAACGAACATAACCGAGGCTAACTGGAGTTGGCGTGTCTCTCTCCGTGGTGAGATGTTAACTACCTCACCTGGTATACAGGAAGTCGTGGGTTCGATCCCGACCCTGATGCCTGCTGTATAGTTGGAGTTTGCGTGTCTCTCCGCTGAGCATCTTTGACCGATAGAGATTGACACACGTATTCTTGTTTCTTTCGGTAAAGTTACGTAGATAGAAAATAACAATAACAGATTATACAATTACATTTAATAAAGACCACTTGTGTTGCGATCAAAAAGTGAGTTTATTTGCTTTATTTACAATTTTTATTTATTTTCATTATGTTATTTTAATTGTATTTCCTATCTACGTGACTTTACCGAAAGAACCAAGAATATTAATTCCTGCAGTCACCAAAGTTTAAAGTCAAAACATTCGCACACGTTGACAAAGCCTCACCTTGTGTTGTTGTAGGCAGGTTGCTTCTGATAACAAGAGTGGTATAGCAGCTCAAGCGGGCTTGGCCTGCTAACAAAAGAAAATAAAAACTGCGTGAATATTGACAATAAAACAAAGTTACAAAGTGGCGAGCCGGGTGAAGACAAATTAAACTTAAGCGAGATAATTAAAGTAAATGCAATCAGGCGAGGGCAGGAGGCAAGGCCCCGCGTGGCTAGGCCCCGCGTTGTAAAGTTCCAACCTGGACATCGATTCCCATGCTCGCTGCTACTCAACTGACATCCCTACGAGAGAGAGAGGCTCTACCTTGGTAAACAACAACAACAACAACCACCACCACAACCACCACCACCACCACAACGATGAGAATTTCTCACCTCGGATTTCAGTGCAAGCGCGCACACGGCAGCTTCCTGTTACCTCGCGACAGCAGGAAGTAGTATGACGTCACTTCCCCCCCACGAGCGGCTCTCCAACTGAATAAATTATGTTAATGAAGCCGGCCCATATGTCGAAGGATGGGGGCGTGGGCGCTGAACCCGTCGAAATAAACTCGCGACGGCTTTAACGGCAACATTATGTTAATGAGCCACCAGTCACTGGGCGTAGCTTTGCCCAAATAAGGATTGCCACTGGACCGATAACGGCAGTGACCCAAGCGGAGGTGACGTCACGCTCAAGAGCGTGGTGGACGGGGGAATACCTTGGTGACATGACGTCACTAGCGAGGTACTCCTCCCCCTGGCGTTTCACGCCGATGAAGTAATGCAGGGTGGTGACGTCACAGAGCGGGATTGGAGTTCAAGTTGATTTAGATTCATTTTCCATTGCTCCCTCCCTTGGGTGCGTGAGCTCAGCAACAACAACGTGGACATTATTGTGTATACTCTGTGTGTGTGTACACTGTGTGTATACACTGTGTGTCTGTGTATACTGTGTGTGTGTGTACACTGTGTGTGTACACCGTGTGTGTGTACACTGTGTATACACTGTGTGTGTACACTGTGTGTGTGTGTACACTGTGTGTGTACACTGTGTTTGTACACTGTGTGTGTGTATACTGTGTGTGTGTGTACACTGTGTGTGTGTACACTGTGTGTGTGTACAGTGTGTGTGTGTACACTTCTAGATTTAAAGCTTTCGTGACTGCAAGGATCCATACTCTTTGGTTCTATTGGGTAAAGTCACGTAGGTCAAAGACGTTGTACTGCCCCTGACGATATCCTTGTCAGCTTCGATGTGGTCTCTTTGTTCACCAAGGTCCCAGTACCTGATACCATTGAAATAATTGAAAATTTGGTCCAACATGGACTAGACCCCGACACACCTGCACTGGTTAGGCCTGCCTCAACAATACCTACTTTACTTGGAATGGCTCCTTCTACAAACAAAATGAGGGTACCCCCATGGGATCCCCCTTATCACCAGTGATAGCCAATATTTTCATGGAGAAATTTGAATCAGACGCCATCCAGACTTCCACCCTCAGACCTTCCCTGTGGAAGAGATATGTGGATGACACTTTCGTGATTTGGCCACATGGCCTCCCAGCTCTGAACCTTTTCCTACACTACATCAATTCCAAACATCCCGCCATCAAATTCACCATGGAAGTGGAGAAAGATGGCAAGCTACCATTCTTAGATGTTCTGTTTGAGAGGAGACCTGATGGCTCATTGGGGCATTCTGTCTACAGGAAACCCACCCACACAGATTCCTACTTGAAACCTGATTCCCACCACCACCCAACCCAAAAGAATTCTCTCATCAAAACTTTATACCATAGGGCTCATTGCATTTCGGACCAACACCACCTGACCAGTGAATTAAAACATGTACAACTGGTCCTCAAAAGGAATGGTTACTCTGATCGTACCATCCGCCAAGCTGTTTCTCCCTCCATACAGAAACAACCACTTGATACTCCGGTCAAAACCATCACACTACCATATATAGCAGGCATTACTAAAAAGATTTCCAAAATTCTAAACAAACACAAGATCCAGGTCCGGTTCAATACAGTACACAAAATTCGTGATCTGATCCCATCCGTGAAGGATGTCATTCCTGACTTACAGTACCCCGGGGTTTACAAATTGAGTTGTACCTGCGGTGATTGCTATATCGGGGAGACAAATTGACATGTCTCTGACCGAATTCGCGACCACAAATCAGATTTGAAACACGGCAAAACGAATTCTTTTCTGCCGTGGCTGATCACTGTTACAACGCTGTGGGGGATCACGATATCATTTTCTCCGATACCAAGGTTCTTTGCAAACCCACGGGTTTTTATCAGAGATTTGTTCACGAGGCAATTCAGATCTACAAACACAGACACAATTTCAACCGAGAAGATGGTTTCAAATTTAGCAACCATTGGAAAGATGTTCTAAATCGAACTAAACATTAAACTAATTTCAATGGTACAGTATATTTTTCAAGTAGTGGTACCCCAAACTTTCGCAGCTCTTATAAATTCCCTTTTCACACCATCAATAGGTAAACTCTCCCCCCCCCCCCCCCCCCCGCGCCAAACGGCAAGTCCACCGGCACGTACAACACCTCTTTTCTAAAATCGGCCAATCAAATGCTAATTTTTATGCTAATTTCTTTGTCAGGACACCTTGTTTGCTCGCACACAGTTTAAAGGTCCGCGGTCTGAGCGTGGTTGTATTTCGCTAAATTCTCCTGTTTGATTTGTACTAAGTGCCTCGGTGAATGTATATGATCTGACTTTAACATAGCTATTTCTGTGACCAGTTACAAGCTAATCACTCAGCTATTTCAATGCTAAATTCTATGCTAATTCCTTTGTTAAGGGGTGCCTCTGCGAATGAGTATCCTTTAACTTAGCTATTTCAATGAGCCATTTCAATGCTAAATTCTATGCTAATTCCTTTGTCAAGGCGCTTTGTTTCTTCTCACACAGCTTAAAGGTCGTGATCTGCGCGTGGCTTTTTCCACTCCAGCGCTGTCCTCTAGACAGTCTCGTCCCTTCACCTGATGAAGGCCGCTTGTGTTGTGGCCAAAACATCGTGATTTTTGTTATTTAATTTTTTACCTACGTAACTTTACCCAATAGAACCAAAGAGTATGGATCCTAGCAGTCACGAAAGCTTTAAATCTAGAATAGAAATGTAATGCAATACAACAGAGTCGGCCAACATAAGAGTCAACACCCCACCTGGTTGATAACGTTCTTCCAAAGATTGCTCAATTTGAAAGAGAGACAAAACACAGACACGGAGACACATAGACAGAGAGAGATAACACAGAGACACACAGAGAGAGATACACACATACAGTGAGGGAAAAAAGTATTTGATCCCCTGCTGATTTTGTACGTTTGCCCACTGACAAAGAAATGATCAGTCTATAATTTTAATGGAAGGTTTATTTGAACAGTGAGAGACAGAATAACAACAACAAAATCCAGATAAACGCATGTCAAAAATGTTATAAATTTATTTGCATTTTAATGAGGGAAAAAAGTATTTGACCCCTCTGCAAAACATGACTTAGTACTTGGTGGCAAAACCCTTGTTGGCAATCACAGAGGTCAGACGTTTCTTGTAGTTGGCCACCATGTTTGCACACATCTCAGGAGGGATTTTGTCCCACTCCTCTTTGCAGATCTTCTCCAAGTCATTAAGGTTTCGAGGCTGACGTTTGTCAACTCAAACCTTCAGCTCCCTCCAGATTTCCTATGGGATTAAGGTCTGGAGACTGGCTAGGCCACCCCAGGACCTTAATGTGCTTCTTCTTGAGCCACTCCTGTTGCCTTGGCCGTGTGTTTTGGGTCATTGTCATGCTGGAATACCCATCCACCATCCATTTTAAATGCCCTGGCTGAGGGAAGGAGGTTCTCACCCAAAATTTGACGGTGCATGGCCCCGTCTATCGTCCCTTTGATGCGGTGAAGTTGTCCTGTCCTCTTAGCAGAAAAACACCCCAAAGCATGTTTCCACCGCCATGTTTGACGGTGGGGATGGTGTTCTTGGGGTCATAGGCAGCATTCCTCCTCCTCCAAACACGGCGAGTTGAGTCGATGCTAAAGAGCTCCATTTTGGTCTAATCCGACCAAAACACTTTCACCCAGTTGTCCTCTGAATCATTCAGATGTTCATTGGAAAACTTCAGACGGGCATGTATGTGCTTTCTTGAGCAGGGGAACCTTGCATGCGCTGCAGGACTTCAGTCCTTCACGGTGAAGTGTTATCAATTGTTTTCTTGGTGACTATGGTCCCAGCTGCCTTGAGATCATTGACAAGATCCTCCCGTGTAGTTCTGGGCTGATTCCTCACCGTTCTCATGATCATTGCAACTCCACGAGGTGAGATCTTGCATGGAGCCCCAAGCCAAAGGAGATTGACAGTTTTTCTGCGTTTCTTCCATTTGCGAATAATCGCACCAACTGTTGTCACCTTCTCACCAAGCTGCTTGGCAATGGTCTTGTAGCCCATTCCAGCCTTGTGTAGCTCTACAATCTTGTACCTGACATCCTTGGAGAGCTCTTTGGTCTTGGCCATGGTGGAGAGTTTGGGATCTGATTGATTGATTGCTTCTGTGGACAGGTGTCTTTTATACAGGTAACAAGCTGAGATTAGGAGCACTCCCTTTAAGAGTATGCTCCTAATCTCAGCTCGTTACCTGTATAAAAGACACCTGGGAGCCAGAAATCTTTCCGATTGAGAGGGGGTCAAATACTTATTTCCCTAATTAAAATGCAAATCAATTTATAACATTTTCGACATGCGTTTCTCTGGATTTTCTTGTTGTTATTCTGTCTCTCACTGTTCAAATAAACCTACCATTAAAATTATAGACTGATCATTTCCTTGTCAGTGGGCAAACGTACAAAATCAGCAGGGGATCAAATACTTTTTTCCCTCACTGTAGGCACACAGAGAAACAACGCCTCTGTGTCGAGGCCTTAAATAGAGAGAGAGAGAGGGGCAGAGAGAGAGGGGAGGGGGTGTAGAGAAATCCGCGAGTCAATGCAAGGCCGTAGCCATGGAGTCAACATTGTGGGGGACCAAATCTACCAGGGGCTCTGGGGTCCCCCCCCCAGGAAAAAAATCTAAATTTGAAAACTAATTTCCTGACATTTCCTAAAATATTGAAAAATTTCACTAACACATGGGATGGAATGTTTGTATTATTTGATACAATAATGTATAATATTGTATTGTATTACATTGCTCTGTTTTTACTTTTTAACTTTTCTTGTTTCATAGTATGTAATGGCAGAGATTAGGGATTCATAAAGTACAACGCAATCATACAAACACAAATCTACGCATTGTTATATGAAGACAAGTCCACATTTTGTGGCCAAGGTTTAGCAAGTTGTTTTTATTAACATAGCATAGCAATTATTATTTTAAAAAATATTTTTATAGCAATAAATTGGGGGAGACATTTTGAGCATGTTTAATTATTGTGGGGGGATATGTCCCCCACCAATATATATTATAATTATTATAATATATTATAATTACGGCCTTGTGTCAATGAGAGATTTGGAACTTTGGTGACTGCAGGAAATAATAACACGAGTACACGCAGAGAGAGAGAAAGCACACTTATATTCTTGGTTCTTTCAGTAAAGTCACCACGTAGAAGAGGAAACAATAAAATAATTAAAATATAAAACAATAAAATTCTCACGACGTTTCGACTGCAACACAAGCAATCATCATCAGGTGTGAAAACCACAGCAAGAAACCACAGCAAGAAAATGTTCTTGCTGTGGTTTTCACACCTGATGATTGCTCGTCTTGCAGTCGAAACGTCGTGAGAATTTTATTGTTTGATATTTTTATTATTTTATTGTTTCCCTTCTACGT
The DNA here is from genome assembly GCF_048934315.1 of Petromyzon marinus. Classification (NCBI taxonomy): domain Eukaryota; kingdom Metazoa; phylum Chordata; class Hyperoartia; order Petromyzontiformes; family Petromyzontidae; genus Petromyzon; species Petromyzon marinus. Next base: position 5,231,571 of record NW_027423046.1, read on the forward strand.
GGTGGTGACTTTACCGAAAGAACAAAGAATATAAATCCCTGCAGTCAAGAAAGCTTTAAATCAAAAGCACACTTAATCAAACAAACTGAGTAAAACTTGGAAATGTAATGCAATGCAACACAGAGAGTCGGTCAACACACAATAAACGCATAGCCTGGTAGATTACTTTCTTACAAAGATTGCTCAACTAAGCGAGATAATTAAAGTAAATGCAATCAGGCGAGGGCAGGAGGCAAGGCCCCGCGTGGCTAGGCCCCGCGTTGTAAAGTGCCAACCTGGACATCGATTCCCATGCTCGCTGCTACTCAACTGACATCCCTACGAGAGAGAGAGGCTCTACCTTGGTAAACAACAACAACCACCACCACAACGACCACCACAACCGCGATGAGAATTTCTCACCTCGGATTTCAGTTCACGCGCGGAGCGGCAGATTTAGCCACCTCGTGACGTCACGCGGCAGCAGGAGATGACGTCACTTGGGTGGTACAAGAACACTCCCCTCCCGCAGCGAGCGGGTCCTAATTTAAATAAATTATGTTAATGAGCCCGGCCCATACGTGGAGGGATGGGGCGTGGGTGCTGAAACCCGTCGCAATAAACTCGCGACGGCCTTCACGAATACATTATGTTAATGAACCGCAAGTCACCGGGCGTAGCTTTTCCCAAATAAGGATTGTACTTGAACAACAAATAACGGAAGTTGACCCAGGCAAAGGTGACGTCACGCTCAAGGGCGCGGTAGACGGGGTGGGGTGAATACCTTGGTGACATGACGTCCCTAGTGAGGTACACCTCCCCCTGGCGTTTCACGCCGATGAGGTGTGCTGAGTAGTGACGTCACAGAGCGGGGTTGGAGTTTAAGTTGATTTAGATTCATTTTCCATTGCTCCCTCCCTTGAACTCAGCAACAACAACAACGTGGACATTGCATCCCACTGGGATTTTTAGCACACAGCGTTGGTGTACGGTGCTTTTTTCAGGAATATTTTGCTGTTTTTTATTCACTTTAAGATGTGTTTCTTTTTCTGTTTTCAGAGTCACACAAAGTCACTTTAAGATGTGTTTCTTGTTCGTGTTTGTGGTGGTTGCACTTGATTCAAGAGCCGAATGGCTCACAGGGGTATACCAAAAAATATATAAACTTAAATTATTGTGTACACACTGTGTGTGTGTACACACTGTGTACGTACACGCTGTGTGTGTGTGCACTGTGTGTGTACACGTACACACTGTGTGTGTACAGTGTGTGTGTACACTGTGTGTGTGTACATGTACACACTGTGTGTGTACACTGTGTGTGTACAGTGAATGTACACTGTGTGTGTACACTGTGTGTGTGTACACTCTGTGTGTGTACACTGTGTGTGTGCACTGTGTGTGTGTGCACTGTGTGTGTACACTGTGTGTGTGTGTACACTGTGTGTGTACACTGTGTGTGCACTGTGTGTGTGTACACTGTGTGTGCACTGTGTGTGTGTACACTGTGTGTGTACACTGTGTGTGTGTACACTCTGTGTGTGTACACTGTGGGGGGCACAGTCATCTCAGTCGACCAATGGGCATCTTTTCATCAATTTATTATTTTCAAATTTTCTTGTTTTTTTGTTTTCTATTTACGTGACTTTACCGAAAGAACCAAGAATGTGGTAGCACATTCTCTATTTATTGCAGAGGTTCAGGGTTAAAATCCGACAGGCACACCTGGCTACCCCAGTAACATTCACCACAATATGCGCAGTCTGCTGAACGGCAGATGTAAAACATAACGTTGTGTCATTCACAACGCACATTGCATGTTGTTGTCACGGTAAAAATTGGGTTAATTCCAAACATTATCCAGAAACCCCACAACGGAGACACGCACCCCCTGTACCAACGACGGAGTCGCAGGGACAGACGCTCGATAACGTTGGAATCGATCTGCAGACGGCCAGCAGCTCCGTGTCGCCTTATCTCGATCCCGCAATCCCAACCAGGTGAAAGTCCGCATCGAACCGAACCCCCGGCAAGGCCATTGTCTACTTAACGACGAGAGAAAATTCACACGAAATGTCGTTTTCAATGAATAAGCTTTTAATGAAGAAATACAATTATACAATTCAAGACATAATACAATTAAAAGTTGTTTCATTTTCAAACTTCAAGACGGAGCATCGGGAGCTTGCGTGGAGGCGTCGTTCGTGTGCAATTTTTTTCGTGACTTTCCTGGCCCAAGGCCGCAAATGGTTGCGGGGCGCCGCAGGCGGTCAGGTTCGCTTCAACCCTTGGTCGTGAACATCCAGACGTGAATCAGCAAGGGGCATTTCATGTCCTAGTTCGACAAAATCTACGTCATCACGTAAGACAAAACTGCAATTCGTGTTGTAGAGAATGAACCTCCTCCTCTACGTGTAACTTTTAAGCGGTGTGCCATGTAACTGATTAATGATCAGAGTGTGCTCCTTATTTCAAAGACGATGAGTTGCTCCAGAGGGAGATGCTTCCTGAAAACACAAAAATACCCTTTGACCTGTATCACAAGAACAATGAGTCTCACCCGAGTTATCGGTACAGGTTACTTCCAAAACACACACTTTGTCCAAATATCACTTATTCAATGTTTGACCCTTATAGACAAAATGTTACATGTACGCACACAATCGGACAAGTATTAATTCTAAATTATTGACAGGCATATTAACAAAATTTAATTACTGCACTGAAATATACTGCATCAGGTTACATCGCATTGACAAGAAGCTATTTAAAAAAATACGCACCGTTTGCTTAACAGTGTATGTACAACAAACTATTGTAGTGTCATTCAAAACGAGTAGGCCATTGCATGCTGGCGTCTGGGTCAAAATTTATCAAATTCTAAACATTACCTACAAACTCCACAACTAAGATGCCACATCAATCATCGCCCCCTACTGACAGGCTCTTGTCCACATGCAGGCCGGTGCAGGGCCACCACCTTGTGCCACGCAGGGGCAGCTGCTACTTGGGGATGCTCTTCAAGTGTCTGAGAAGAGATACAAAACTCCGAATTGCCAGAGGCGATTAAGCAAGCACCCATATAAGTGGAATTATTAAATAATAAAAATCACGACGTTTTGGCCACAACACAAGTGGCCTTCATCAGGTGAAGGGACCGTGCTGTCATGATGGAAGGCCATGTGTGTTGTGGCCGAAACATCGTGATTTTTGTTATTTTATCTTTTTACCTACGTGACTTTGCCGAATAGAACCAAAGAGTATGGATCCTTGCAGTCACGAAAGCTTCAAATCTAGAATGTAATTATTGAAACCGAGTGAATGCTTGGGAGCTTATTGGCTCTCGCTCCTGGTTAGAGATTAACCCAACCCACAGGTCCACAAAGAATGGCCACTCTCACCATGCAGATTTAACCTAGGAACTGAGTGTTCAACTTCACATTCTTGTCATTAAAGGCCTGTGACAAAGGTGCATCCATTGGAGCGACCAGAGTGGAGTCAGCTCCGGGAGAGGCAACCACCTCGCCCCACGCTGCTCCTCCACTTCGAGGTCTGCGGAGAACTTCGCCACCACCACCACCAGCGTGGCGATCTTCACGGCTGTGCTCACTGTGGTTCTGCTGCTCATGCAGCCGATGGTGGAACTCCTCGGAGGATCTCGGCGTGGGGGTTCGAACATCAACGGCTCCAACGCCACCACCACCACCACCATAAACAACTACTCGGGACTCATGAAGGACGTCTCTCCACCGGCAGCGGTCGCCACCTGGGGACCGATGTTCACCAGCGGCCACGCAAACAGACAGGAGAGGGACGGCCCAGCCTGCCCCCCCGGGATGCCCTGGCTCATGGACAGCGCGCCGACTCCTCTCCTGCACGCTGCGGGTCAGCTGTGCAGTAGCCACAGTGAGGACATAGTGGACAGCGTGCTCCCTGCCCTGCCGCAGGCTATGGGTCAGGTGTGCAGTAGCCACAGTGAGGACATTGTGGACAGCGTGCTCCCTGCCCTACTGCAGGCTATGGGTCAGCTGTACAGCAGCTGCCAGGACATAGTGGACAGCATGCTCCCTGCCCTAGTGCAGGCTATGGGTCAGCTGAGCGGCAGCTGCCAGGACATAGTGGACAGCGTGCTCCCTGCCCTGCTCCACGTCGTGCGTCAGCTGTACAGCGGGTGCAAGGAGGCCATCGGCTCCACCGTGCCGCTGAACACCCCGCACACCGCCGTGCGTCTCCGGCGTTTCGTACGTCGCAAAGTTGAGTGAGCCACATCCATCGTCGTCGTCATCATCATCAGCCACGGTCAATCCACTGGCGGGTAGAGACCTCCCCGTGCCGTCGCCACCTCCCACGATGCCGCTGTGCGGTGATCCACCCAGCGCCTGACACGTGGAGCGATTTCATTGCTTCATCTCCCCACTGGGCATCCTCTCGGGTGACCCCCTCGCCGCCCATCGGCATCACTCGCCCCCTTCGCGCCCTCCACCGTCACCCTCAACTCCACCCGCAGTGGTTTAAACAGCCTGGTTGGGCACTGGAACGGTATCCCGGACAGTGCCGGATTAAGCTCGTGCGGGTCCTGTGGCATATATTATAAAGGTGCCCAAAATAAAATAAAATAACACAATTATTAAAACACAAAGTTTACACATCTACCGGGTCTCCACTTGACTTTGTATTGTCTAGGAGGAAGTCCACCCACACCTCCACTTCCACAAACTGCTGGGAGTTGCCTCGCTCTGCCTCACAGTCAGAATTCACCTCCTGCTACACGTTGCCTCCATCGATGTGAAGGTCCCATTTTGGAGTTGAATCTTTATCTTCACATTTCACCTTCACTTCTTCGCTCTTTGCCATCACCTCTTCACATTTCACCATCACTTCTTCCCTCTTCACCATCACTTCTTCCCTCTTCACCATCACCTCTTCATATTTCACCTCGATAACTTTAAAAGTGTCCACGCTGGGATTTTCTTCCGGTTCGTGTTTCATGAGGGATGGGCTCATGATGGCACTTTTACTTTCACTCCTTGTGGATCTTCTCATGCTTTTGTGTTTTCTGGTGTACTTGAAGATGTTGTTGCTGCGAAAACGCTCTCCCGCACGGAGTGCACCTGAAGGGTTTCTCTCCTGTGTGTATTCTCTGGTGTGTTACAAGAGTAGATGAATGTGCAAACGCCTTCCCACACACACTGCACTTGAAGGGTTTCTCTCCCGTGTGTGTTCTCTGGTGTTCTACAAGATTATATGAATGTGCAAATGCCTTCCAACACACACTGCACTTGAAGGGTTTCTCTCCTGTGTGAGTTCTCTCGTGCCGTGTCATATCTCCAGTACGATCCGTGCTGTATGCACATCGGTCGCATTGGAGCCTTGTCCTACCGAGCTGCGCTGAGCGCATTTGCTCCATCAGAACAATTCTGCGGAGGAAGCGTCAGAGGAAGCGTCAGCTGCAGACAGAAAAAAATAATATCCACACCATCTACACGACAGTATCGAGGCACAGAGGAATGCATATATAGTCACATGTGACTTACACGTCTATACTTATTCATATATTCAGGATGTAGTAAAAATGTTTCCTAAATTCATCACAGGGCTGTTATGGCACACAATGAGAGGGAAAATGGTCATAAACATGCCTGGAAGCCTTCGTATCTTCAAAATGAATGTTCACCCAAAACTCCGAGCACACAATTTCAGCTGTCTGGCTACAAAAGGAATATTGCTGAGAGCTAAATTCAGCTGACATAGCAAAGGGTGTTGAAAACAATACTATTTGTGTTGTGCAGAAATTCATAAATTAATGTTCAATCGCAACTTAGAGGTGTGAATCCAGGCTCAGATGTCCTTAAATGCTGGGGATGAACAGTTCCGACTTCAGCTGCATGTGTGTGCTGTGTTCACCTCCAGTTTCCATTCTTACAAAGAGTTCCAGAGGAAAACAAAAGTAAACTACTGTTACGCTATAACCTCCGTGTTCAACAGAGTTAATAGACGTTACTAAAAAACACAAACTGTACACTGTCACTGGGTAAACAGGCGGTGGCGTGTCTAGAATCACGCCTGGCCACCTTCATCTGCTTGGCATGAATGCTTCCTCACTCCACCATGTAATTAATCGAGGATCAATTAACATAACCGAGGCTAACTGGAGTTTGCGTGTCTCTCTCCGTGGTGAGATGTTAACTACCTCACCTGGTATACAGGAAGTCGTGGGTTCGATCCCGACACTGACGCCTGCTGTATATCTGGAGTTTGCGCGTCTTTGACCGATAGACATTGACACACGTATTCTTGGTTCTTTCAGTAAAGTTACGTAGATAGGAAATAACAATAACAGATAATAACAATAACAGATAATACAATTAAATTAAATAAAGACTACTTGTGTTGCAATCAAAACGTGGGTTTTTTTTGCTTTATTTACTATTTTTTATTGTTATTTTTATTTTATTTTCTATCTACGTGACTTTACCGAAAGAATCAAGAATATTAATTCCTGCAGTCACCAAAGTTTTAAGTCAAAACATTCACACACGTTGACAAAGCCTCACCTTGTGTTGTTGTGGGCAGGTCGCTTCTGATAACAAGAGCGGTATAGCAGCTCAAGCGGGCTTGGCCTGGTGAAAAAAATAAAAACTGCGTGAATATTTACAATAAAACAAAGTTACAAAGTGGCGAGCCGGGTGAAGACAAATTAAACTTAAGCGAGATAATTAAAGTGAATGCAATCAGGCGAGGGCAGGAGGCAAGGCCCCGCGTGGCTAGGCCCCGCGTTGTAAAGTTCCAACCTGGACATCGATTCCCATGCTCGCTGCTACTCAACTGACATCCCTACGAGAGAGAGAGAGGCTCTACCTTGATAAATAACAACAACAAAGACCACCACCTCAGATTTTAGTGCAAGCGTGGATCGGCAGCCTCCTGTTACCTCGCGACGTCACGCGGGTAACATGACGCCATTCCAGGGTAAGAGACACACCCCTCCCACGAGCGGCTCTGTAACTGAATAAGTTATGTTAATGAATCAGGGCCATATGTCGAGGGATGGGGCGTGGCTGCTGAACCCGACAGCTACTGATAATGATACTACTACTGATTATGCTACTACTGATAATTATGATACTACTACTAATGATGATACGACTGATAATGATGATACTACTACTGATTATGCTACTACTGATAATGATGATACTACTACTAATGATGATACTACTGATAATGATGATACTACTACTGATTATGCTACTACTGATAATGATGATACTACTACTAATGATGATACTACTGATAATGATACTACTACTGATGATGCTACTACTGATAATGATACTACTACTAATGATACTACTGATAATGATGATACTACTACTGATGATGCTACTACTGATAATGATACTACTACTAATGATGATACTACTGATAATGATGATACTACTACTGATTATGCTACTACTGATAATGATGATACTACTACTAATGATGATACTACTGATAATGATGATAATACTACTACTGATTATGCTACTGATAATGATGATACTACTACTAATGATGATACTACTGATAATGATGATGATACTACTACTGATTATGCTACTACTGATAATGATACTACTACTGATGATGATACTACTAATAATGATGATACTACTAATGATTATGCTACTACTGATAATGATGATACTACTACTAATGATGATACTACTGATAATGATGATCATACTACTGCTGATGCTCCTGCTGATAATGATACTACAACTAATGATGATACTACTGATAATGATGATAGTACTACTGTAGTGGGTTCCAGGACACGGAGACGGCAGAATAGAAGCAGCACTATTTATTTAAACCTTAACAAGGGTTACGCTAGAAGGGGTAGCGGCCCCTCCACCCGTATAACTCAGGAACACACCCCAGGCTCTCTGGCCTAAGCTCTAGGCTCCCAGTTCCTCCTGGTAGGGCTCTAAGGGAGGCTATCAGATCCGGCCCTGGTTAGGCACAGATCTCGGCACCCCGCCGACCAGACCGGCCCTTAGAAGGACTCTGACTCTGGGGCTCTGGGGCCGCACCACTGGCTTGCTGTGCCGGCCCTGAAAAGGGCAGCGGTCACAGGAGTTCCAGGGTCTCACCTAGCTGGCCTTCTTTCTTCACTGGTTGCTTCAGCCTCGGGCCCCACACTCTGCCCCGAGCTCCCTGGCTCCCCGCACTTTATACCCACTGGAGCCTTAGCGGACGTTGTTGTAGCCACCAAGGTGTGGGTGAACCACACCTTCCCGTGTCATGTGTTTATTCCCCATAGCACCCCTACATCACCCCCTCCCGTGTAACCCGCAGCCGTCCCGGCTGCAACAATACTCGAACAATAAACACAACAAACCCCCACCCGTGCGTGCCTCATAAGAACGAACACCCCAATAAATAACCCAACCCACCTATACAAAATTACACTATATACACATATACATTGTACCCGCCCCCCCCATCAACGCAGCAAGAAAACTTAACAGTGAACAACAAGAGTAACAAGAACCATTTTTACAACAAGCGGCGCATTTTGGCGCGAGTCCGATTTGCGGGTCCATCGTAGGGGGAGGGTCCGGTCGGCCCGGCAGTGGGCACCGGCTGTGCAGGTGCACCGTCTTCCGTCACCCCGGAAGGGCAAACTCCGTCCCCACCGGGTGGCGCAGGCGCGCTGGAAGCCGTCATTCTTGAGGCGCCTGAAGGTGGAACAGTTAGCGAAGCATCAAGGGCAGGTGACGAAGACGCCGTCCGGGAGTCAGCGGAGACATCACATGCTCGGCCTGTGTAATGTGGTGGAGGGACGCGCGGCGCCACAAACGGCTTCAGACGCGAGGGGTGTACGTACCAGCGGCGTTTCCCCCACTGGATACGAACGCACTGCGGCCGCATAACCTTCACAATAACCACAGGGCCCCTCCAAGGCCGCAACAATTTCGCCGAGGTCGCCAACGGCACCTGAGGGCAGTGCAGCCAGGCTTGATCGCCTGGCTTCCACGCATGTGTGCGTGATTGGCGCGATCGCAACCTCTCGTTGGCCTTCTGCCGAGAGGAAGAGTTTTGGGCCGCTGCCTCCCGCGCCTCGGTCAACCTCAGGATATTAAATTTAACGTGGTCGGCCAATTTCGATTTTCTGCTGGTTTCCGAGACGCGGAGCTGATTCGCAATTGGTGGGTCAACGTCGCGACCGTACATCAAAAAGAACGGCGAGAAGCCGGTTGCCGCGTGAGGAGCCATTCTATAGGCGGCCAAAACCCCCGGAATGTGAAGGTCCCAATCGGTCTGGGAGTCACACACCTGGTGACACAACATATATGTGAGCGTCCTATGCAGCCGCTCCACCATGCCATCGGTTTGTGGGTGATAGGGGGGTGTGCGAATCTTTTTCGTACCAAGAAGCGCACACACCTCGTGCAGAAGGACGCCAGAGAAGTTCTTCCCTTGGTCAGTCAGCAGCCGTTCGGGAGCACCCTTGTCGAGGACATAGCCCTGGACAAAGGCCTCGGCAACGGCTGCTGCTGACTGGTTAGCAAGAGGCCATGCCATAGGCCATCGGGTGAAATATTCCACGCCAACCAGCAGGTACTTGTTACCCCTAGGGGTCGCAGGGAAGGGCCCCAATATATCGAGTGCGACGAGTTCGTTAACCCGAGAGACCGTGATAGATTGTAGCGGTGGGCAGGCGCCTTTCGCTGGTGGTTTTCGTTGGGCGCACTGAGTGCATGCACCCAGGAGGTCATCCACATCCCTTGCCATACCCGGCCAGAAGAAATCCAGCTGGAGCACGGCAAGGGTCTTGTGGGTCCCCAGGTGCAAAAGTCGCTCGTGTGCGGCCCAAACGGCCTTACCCCGCAAAGCGGATGGCACCACAAGCCTGTGACGGCAGGCCCTCCCATCCCAATGCATTAGGAGCCCCTGGAGCAGCCCGTATGAATCAATCCCCGCGACCCCCCGCACGGAACCCCCTGCGCGACGACGCAACGCGAGGAGGGATGCGTCCTCCATCTGGAGGCGCCCCCATTCAGCAACGGACAACCCCAGCAAGGAGTCCGCACCTCCCTCCCCGACAGGACCCTCAGGCAAGGGGTCCTCAGTGGCAGCAGCGAGAACCGGGATATCTAAGGGGGGGCTATCCTCTGGCGGCTTACAACGCCCCGATCCCCTGAGACAAGCGCAATCTGAGGCGGGCGGCAGGCGAGACAGCGCATCCGCATTAGTGTGCCGAGCACCCTTCCGATATGTGGTCGTGAAATCATAATCCTGAAGGATTTCGAGCCATCGGGACAATTGCCCCGAAGGCTGTGTCACCCGCAAGGCATATTGTAATGCCGCATGGTCCGTACGGACAGTGAAATGCCGACCGTACAGGTATGGGCGATACTGTTGCATAAAAAATACAATAGCCAAGAGTTCCCGACGCGTGACGCAGTATCTCTGTTCCGCCGGAGACAAAACCCTACTGCCATAAGCCACGACGCGTTCCACACCACAGATCACCTGTGAGAGCACACCCCCAATGCCCGTATTGCTGGCGTCTGTATCGAGCAGGAAGGGTTCCGAAAAATCGGGGTAGCTCAATGGAGGGGCCCGCACGAGAGCGTCGCGAAGGGAACAAAAAGCGACCTCCTCCTCCTGGCCCCAGTGAAATTTCACTCCCTTCGCCGTCAGAGCGTGTAAGGGCTTAGCAATGGTCGCGAAATCCGCGACGAACCGCCGGTAATAAGACGCAAATCCAATGAAACTCCTGACCTCAGCCACCGAGGTGGGGGTTGGCCAGGAGTTGACACACTGCGTCTTTGCGGGATCGGTGGATATGCCCGAGCGGCTGACGATGTGCCCCAAATAGCGTACGGATTCCCGTAGCAGGTGGCACTTTTGCGGCTTAAATTTCAAATTCGCAGCACGCATTTTGAGGAACACGGCGCGCAAGCGCAAAAGGTGTTCGTCAAATGTCTTGCTGAACACGATGACGTCATCCAGATAGATCAAACAGACGTTCCACTGTAAGCCAGCCAAAACCAGTTCCATAAGGCGCTGAAATGTCGCCGGAGCGGAGTGTAATCCCATAGGTAACCGGTTAAATTGGAATAGGCCGTGTGGTGTGCGAAACGCAGTCTTTGGCTTGGACTCATCATCCAATGGGAGTTGCCAAAATCCGGATAACAAGTCCAACGTAGAAAAAAAACGTGCGCCAGCCAGAGCATCCAGAGATTCGTCCATCCGGGGAAGTGGATACGCGTCGGCCACGGAGATCTTATTAAGGCGGCGAAAATCCACACAGAATCGCAAGGACCCATCGTGCTTTTTGACAAGCACTATGGGTGCTCCCCATGGACTGGTGGAAGGGGCTATAATGTCTGCAGCCAGCATGTCATCCACTGCCAATTTGACATGATCTTTTTCGGCCGGACTTAACCGAAAAGGATTCTGGCGTACCGGGGCATTGTCACCCGTGTCAATGTGGTGACGCAACAATTTCGTGCACCCAATGTCATATTTGTGTTTACTAAAAACATCGGAAAATTCCGTCAGAAGGGTGCGTAGGCCGGCACGCTGGGAGTCGGACAGATCACTCGTGCCCGAACATAGTGTGTCCATCCAACTATCGTCCCCCTCAGAATGCGGTTGAGCCAGAGGATCGGTCCCCACATTACCCATAACCGTGTCTACCACGGGGACCGGTGTCGCGTGCGCGAGCACAGTTCCCTGAGGAACGACGGCCGTCTGTACGCCAACGTTAAGGACGAGGATAAACGGGTCATCGCTCCCCTTAACGAGCGTTTGAGCGGCCACCAGATCCAGCCCGTTTTCCCCAGCCCTCGAGGGCCCTAACAGAATTCCCTGGTCCAGAACACCGGGCACGAAAGGCCGACGCAAGCGAAGGGGCATGAGCATTTGCGCCCCGGGAGGTACACGCACCGTCCGAGTGACGAACGCTTGTATCGACGCGCACGCTGCCCTTGAGGTGACAGGGGAAGGCAGGAATGTTACCCGTCGGCCCGAGGGAAGCTCGATGCAACCCTGATCAATTAGAATTTTAATCGGCATTTTGCCCAAAAAGTCCGTCCCCAACAAGCACGGAACCGCCAGCGAGGACGAGACTAATATCGGCCCGGAGAGTTTGATATCGCCAATGCAAATTTGTGCTCGAATTTGGCCTATGATACCCAGCGAACCCCCGTTCGCTGCGTAACATGGAACGGTGACTGGGAGCAAGGGGCGGCTTTGAACGGGAAGAATATTATAAATCAAGTCTGACACAATGGTCGCCGAAGCTCCCGTATCGACGAGGATACGCACCTCGACCCCGTCAATGTGACCCGCGACCACGGACGAGCCTGCCGACGCAGCAACAATGCGGTGGGCCAATTCCGTCCACTGCCCCGGCCCGAGCACCCTCTCGACCCCGCCGCCACCCAACAAACCAATGGGCGTACCCCGAGGCCCGTACACCGAAACGCGCGAGGTGGGGACAGGTGTGTGCACAGGCCGAGCATGTGGGGTGCCGCGACTTGCTGGGTTGCGATGCGGAGGCCTGTAGGCTGGAGCGCCGTCCGACCGTCCCGGCTGTCGTTGACGAGGCGCCCGGCATTCCGCAGCCACGTGGCCCTTGCGGCCACAGTTGTAGCACGTGATGAGCGCCTTGGGGTGCTCCTGGCGATCCGGTGTGGTCCGAGCCGGCCTCCCTCCGGATCTCCACTCCACCGGGCGACCCGCCGCGAAGACCTCCTCGGAGGGGGGGATGGTCGGCGTCCCAGCGCACACCGCAGCTGCGCCCTTGGGGACGAGAGGTGATCGACGCTGCGCTATCAGGTGCGCGTGGATGTGTCTTGCTGCCCGCAAGGAGCACATGTCCGCGTCGTCCTCTGCGACGATGACGATCTTTAGCTCCTGGGCCAACGCCAGGAGCTTCTCCGTCACCATCGCGTCCACCCCTTCGCCGTCCATCCGCGGGAAAGCCGCTTTTGCGAGGGCCAGGAGAGCCGTGCGATACGCCAGCGGTGGCTCCTTCTGGCCCCTGCACCGCTCGTGGAAGAGTTTGCGGCAGTCCGACGATGGCCCGTAGACTATGGTGAGGACCTGGAGCGCCGACTGTAGCGTAGATCGCGTTGATCTGGGAGCTGTGATGAGCGTAGCAAGGGCGTCATCGTCCAGCATGGCCGGTAGCGCACTCAACGCCTCGTTGTCCGTCCAGCCGGCCATCTCTTGATGAGCGAGAAAGCGGCGTTGAAAGGCCCCCCAGTCGCCGCCGTCTGAAACGAACTCCTTCAACACCGGCAGGCGTTGTTGAAACGATGGCTTCGTCTCTGAGAGGTGCCGCGCGCCATTTCCGGCCTCTCCACCGGTGTCTGAGGGGCTGAGGACACCCATCGGCGGTCGCGCAGGTGATGACGATGCGCCCGCCGATTGGTCCTGACAGCGGGCGTCCGTTGGTGATGACGTCACCACCGCTGATTGGCCCACAGCGTCCACGTGGCGCTGCGACCCTCCAATCGCCGTGGCGGACACTGTCATGGCGGCAAATCCGAAATCTGGTGGCTGTGTTTCGGCGGGAATGGCCGTTGAACGGCGTTCGTCTCTCTGCCGCCTTTGCGCCCGCAGCCCCGCGCGGTTGATTTCCTCCAGCGTGGAAGCCGCGGCATACAGCAGCTCAGCCAGTCGAGAGTGAGCCGCCTGCAACCCGTCCTCCATCGGCGGCCACTCCTCCAGCGGCGGCTGCTGTTGGGGCGTCTGGGACATCCCAGGATCGTCGGCCGCGGCCTCTGGCGCAATCCCAGGCGAGCCGTCCTCCTCCTGGGGTTCCTGTGATCGGTTTGTACTCCTTGTGTCCATTTTAAGACCACTCCTGACACCAGTTGTAGTGGGTTCCAGGACACGGAGACGGCAGAATAGAAGCAGCACTATTTATTTAAACCTTAACAAGGGTTACGCTAGAAGGGGTAGCGGCCCCTCCACCCGTATAACTCAGGAACACACCCCAGGCTCTCTGGCCTAAGCTCTAGGCTCCCAGTTCCTCCTGGTAGGGCTCTAAGGGAGGCTATCAGATCCGGCCCTGGTTAGGCACAGATCTCGGCACCCCGCCGACCAGACCGGCCCTTAGAAGGACTCTGACTCTGGGGCTCTGGGGCCGCACCACTGGCTTGCTGTGCCGGCCCTGAAAAGGGCAGCGGTCACAGGAGTTCCAGGGTCTCACCTAGCTGGCCTTCTTTCTTCACTGGTTGCTTCAGCCTCGGGCCCCACACTCTGCCCCGAGCTCCCTGGCTCCCCGCACTTTATACCCACTGGAGCCTTAGCGGACGTTGTTGTAGCCACCAAGGTGTGGGTGAACCACACCTTCCCGTGTCATGTGTTTATTCCCCATAGCACCCCTACACTACTAATGATGATACTACTGATAATGATGATGATACTACTAATGATGATTCTACTGATAATGATGATGATACTACTACTGATTATGCTACTACTGATGATACTACTACTGATGATACTACTGATAATTATGATGATACTACTACTGATCATGCTACTACTGATAATGATGATACTACTACTACTAATGATGATACTACTGATAATGATGATGATACTACTACTGATGATGCTACTACTGATAATGATGATACTACTACTAATGATGATACTACTGATAATGATGATACTACTACTAATGATGATACTACTGATAATGATGATACTACTACTAATGATGATACTACTGATAATGATGATGATACTACTACTGATTATGCTACTACTGATAGTGATGATACTACTACTAATGATGATACTACTGATAATGATGATGATACTACTACTGATGATGCTACTATTTTAATTTGAAGCTTTCGTGACTGCAGGAATCCACACTCTTTGGTTCTGTCGGTAAAGTCGTCACGTGGTAGGTAGAAACATAACAGATCACGTGACGTTTCGATCGCAACACAACAAGCAATCGTCATCAGGTGGTACAACGACAGCGAGAAACAAAGTGCTGAAGTAGTGGGCGAGAGATCTGCTGTGGGACCAAGTTCTAGAGTAGGAGCCCTCGGCTGTTGTGTCTCGCTGTGGTTGTCCCACCTGATGACGATTGTTTGTGTTGCGATAGAAAAGTCACGTGATCTGTTATGTTTATACCTACCACGTGATGACTTGACCGAAAGAAGCAAAGAATGTGGATGCTACTATGACTGATGATGATGCTGCTACCACAGACTCGTCACACAGAGACTCATCACACAGAGACCCATAGACTCGTCACACAGAGACCCATAGACTCACCACACAGAAACCCAGAGACTCACCACCCAGAGACCCACAGACTCATGACACAGAGACCCATAGCCTGACCACACAGAGACCCATAGACTCACCACACAGAGACCCATAGACTCGTCACACAGAGACCCACAGACTCGCCACACAGAGACCCATAGACTCACCACACAGAGACCCATAGACTCACCACACAGAAACCCACAGACTCATCACACAGAGAAACACAGACTCACCACACAGAGACCCATGGACTCACCACACAGAGACCCATAGACTCACCACACCGAGACCCACAGACTCATCACACAGAGACCCACAGACTCGTCACACAGAGACCCATAGACTCACCACACAGAGACCCATAGACTCATCACACAGAAACCCACAGACTCATCACACAGAGACCCATAGACTTATCACACAGAGACCTATAGACTCACCACACAGAGACCCACAGACTCATCACACAGAGACCCACAGACTCATCACACAGAGACCCATGGACTCATCACACAGAGACCCATAGACTCACCACACAGAGACCCATAGACTCATCACACAGAGCCCCATAGACTCACCACACAGAGACCCATAGACTCACCACAGAGACCCATAGACTCATCACACAGAGACCCATAGACTCATCACGCAGAGACCCATAGACTCATCACAGAGACCCATAAACCCAGCACAAATACACCACTCACTCACTCACCACAGTCACCACACACACCACACACACCACACACTCACCACCACCACTCACCTCCCTCACCCTCCGTGCCAGGGTCTGGTAGTTGCCAGGTCCATCTCTCAGTCCGTGGACTATCACCACAGGCCGCTTCACACCACTACTCACACCACTGCTACCACCACATCTACTACCACTAGTACCACCACCACTACCACCACCACTACTACTACCACTAGTACCACCACTACTACTACCACTACTCACACAACTACCACCACTACTACCACCACCACTACTACTTCTACCACCACTACTACCACCACTACTACTAGTACCACCACTACTACCACTAGTACTACCACTACTACTACCACCACTACCACCACTACTACCACCACTACCACCACTACTCACACCACCACTACTACTACTCACACCACCACTACCACCACCACCACTACTCATCACAAGACTCTTCATTCTACTCATCATTCCCTCACCACCTCCTTCATTCGCTCCTTTCCACGCCACCCCTGCGAGCGAAGGAACGAACGGAAGCAACAACAACAACACAGCCACCACCACCACCACCACTCTGGCCCCTGACGTTCTCTCTATTTCATTCCTTGCCTCGTTCCTCCTTGTTTCCTTCCCCCTCCCTCCTTCCTTCCCCCTCCCTCCTTCGTTCCCTCGTTCCCTCTTTCCCTCGTTCCCTCCCTCTTTCGTTCCCTCCCTCCTTCCCCTCTGCCTCCTTCCCTCCTGCTTTCGTTCCCTCCCTCCTTCCTTCCCCCTCCGTTCCCTCGTTCCTTCTTCTTTCGTTCCCTCCCTCCTTCCCCCTCCGTTCCCTCGTTCCTCCTTCTTTCGTTCCCTCCCTCCCTCCTTCCCCTCTCCCTCCTTCCCTCCTGCTTTCGTTCCCCCGTCGACTCGCTAAGAATGAAAGATAAATTATCCACGCGGAGCGAGGCGGCCGCTGTCAAAGAACAAACCGCGGAAGTCGACTCCAGGTGGGGCGGGGCTGTCGATGGCCATTGTATGACGTCATTAACACTCGAGCGGGGCTGTCGATGTTCATTGTATGACGTCATTAACACTCGAGCAGGGGCGGGGGTGTCGATAGTAATTGTATGACGTCAATAATCCACGCTCGGAAGGGTTGGGGTCAATGTTTATGTACGGACGTCATGACGTCATCTTTAGTAGAGGGAGTCTCAATGTTTATTGACAGGGGTCATGACGTCATGTTTAGTAGGGGAGGTGTAAATGCTCGGAGAGTCGTGACGTCATTAAGCCCGACTCAATGTGTGGACGGCCGTGACGTCATTCTAGGTAGTAGGGGAGGTGCCGCTGCTGGCTGTATAACGTCACGAAGCCATCTTGGTAAGGAGTGAGTCCCAATGTTAATTACCTTGCAGAGGCCATCCTGGTGAATCACAATGTGAATTAGCTTGGAGAGGCCATCTTGGTAAGGGGTGAGTCCCAATGTTAATTAGTTTGTAGAGGCCATTTTGGTAAGTGGTGAGTCCCCATGTTATTTACCCTGCAGAGGCCATCCTGGTGAATCACAATGTTAATTAGTTTGGAGAGGCCATCTTGGTAAGGGGTGAGTCCCAATGTTAATGAGTTTGTAGAGGCCATCTTGGTAAGTGGTGAGTCTCAATGTTAATTACCTTGCAGAGGCCATCCTGGTGAATCACAAAGTTAATTAGCTTGGAGAGGCCATCTTGGTAAGGGGTGAGTCCCAATGTTAATGAGTTTGTAGAGGCCATCTTGGTAAGTGGTGAGTCCCAATGTTAATTACCTTGCAGAGGCCATCCTGGTGAATCACAATGTTAATTATCTTGGAGAGGCCATCTTAGTAAGGGGTGAGTCCCAATGTTAATTAGCTTGTAGAGACCATCTTGGTAAGGGGTGATTCCCAATGATAATTAGCTTGTAGAGGCCATCTTGGTATTTGAGTGAGTCCCAGTGTTAATTAGCTTGGAGAGGACATCTTAGTAAGGGGTGAGTCCCAATGTAATGAGTTTGTAGAGGCCATCTTGGTAAGTGGTGAGTCCCAATGTTAATTAGCTTGGAGAGGCCATCTTGGTAAGGGGTGAGTCCCAATGTTAATTAGCTTGAGAGGCCATAGATTCATCACACAAAGATCCATAGAATAACCACACAGAGACCCATAGAATCGTCACACGAAGACCCATAGAATCATCACACAGAGACCCATAGACTCATCACACAGAGACCCATAGACTCATCACACATAGACCCATAAACTCAGCACACACCACACACTCACCAAACACAGCACACACACCACTCACCACACACTCACCACCCTCACCCCACACTCACCACACTCACCACCACCACTCACCTCCCTCACCCTCCGTGCCAGGGTCTGGTAGTTGCCAGGTCCATCTCTCAGTCCGTGGACTATCACCGCAGAACACCTCACACCACTACTCACACCACTACCACCACCACTACTACCACTAGTACCACTACTACTACTAGTACCACCACCACTACCACCACTACTACCACTAGTACCACCACTACTACCACCACCACTACTACCACTAGTACCACTACTACTACCACCACTACTACTACCACTTGTACCACCACTACTACCACCACTACTACTACTCACACTACTACCACCACTACTACTACTCACACTACCACCACCACTGCTACTCACACTACCACCACTACTCACACTACTACCACCACTACTACTCACACTACTACTACTACTCACACTACCACCACCATCACTACTACTAATCACACCACCACCACTACTACTCACACTACCACCACTACTACTCACACCACCACCACTACTAATCACACTACCACCACTACTACTACTCACACCACCACCACTACTACTAATCACACCACCACTACTCACACTTCCACTACTACTAATCACACCACCACTACTACTCACACCACCACCACTACTAATCACACTACCACCACCACCACTACTCACACTACCACTACTCACACCACCACTGCTACTCACACCACCACCACTATTAATCACACTACCACTACTCACACTACAGATACTACTACTACTACTCACACTACTACTACTCACACTACCACTGCTACTCACACCACCACCACTACTAACACCACCACCACTACTCACACTACCACCACTACTCACACTACCACCACCACTACTACTCACACTACCACAACTACTAATCACACCACCACCACTACTCACACTACTACTAATCACACCACCACTGCTACTCACACTACCACCACCACTACTCACACTACCACCACCACCACTACTCATCACAAGACTCTTCATTCTGCTCATCATTCCCTCACCACCTTAATTCGCTCCTTTTTTTTCAACTGTAATTGGTCTTTATTTGGAACACATGAAAATAAAAAGCGGGAGACAATATATGCACATTTGGAAGTATAATTGTATAATGAGAAGTTGCCACATCAGGGAAGAGAGAAAGAGTGAGTTGGCTGGGCTGGTAAAGGAGGGAGGACAAAAAAAAACCCCAACAGAATATTAACCATTACGCAAGCGTGTTGTTAACAAGAGGAGACAGATACATCGATCAAAGATTTGCACCATCTTACAGGTACGTATTCCAATATTTGTGCTTTAGACAACAAATATGTACCAATGCATTCAACTCGGCCGCACAGCAAGAAGCAGACCGCCATATTTCTTGGCGCGCTGCCTCTGTACCTAGCCTGGCACAGCAGTCAACCCATGGCAGCTGCTGGGTCTGTCCCGTGACCTGTACCTAGCCTGGCACAGCAGGCAACCCATGGCAGCTGCTGGGTCTGTCCCGTAACCTGTACCTAGCTTGGCACAGCAGTCAACCCATGGCAGCTGCTGGGTCTGTCCCGTGACCTGTACCTAGCCTGGCACAGCAGTCAACCCATGGCACCTGCTGGGTCTGTCCCGTGACCTGTACCTAGCCTGGCACAGCAGTCAACCCATGGCACTTGCTGGGTCTGTCCCGTGACCTGTACCTAGCCTGGCACAGCAGTCAACCCATGGCACCTGCTGGGTCTGTCCCGTGACCTGTACCTAGCCTGGCACAGCAGTCAACCCATGGCACCTGCTGGGTCTGTTGTTGGAATCGAATCGATTCAAAGGCAATGTGCCGAGTGGGTGTTGGAATCGTATCGATTCAGAGGCAACGTGTCGGCGGGTGGGTGTTTGAATCGAATCGATTCAGAGGCAATGTGCAGGAGGGTGAATGTTGGAATCGAATCGATTCAGAGGCAATGTGCAGGCATGGTGGGTGTTGGAATCGAAAAACGTTTATTCGTGACTACGAATCGAATCATCCATGAAAGTTTCAATAAAGCGCGGGAACACGAACTGCCCTGAGACCCAATCAGCGGCGAGTTTTGTGTCGCAGCCAATCAGAGATAAGAATACTCCCCTCCCTCTTCGGCCCACAGCCAATCAGATGCGCGCATCACCCCTCCCCCTGACCACCCCTCTCGGCCCACAACCAATCAGAGGCGAGCATTACACCTTCCCCTTACTCCCCCTCCCTCCTCGGCTCACAGCCAATCAAAGGCGAGCATAATCACCCCTCCCCTCACCTCCCTCGGCCTACAGCCAATCAGAGGCGAGTATCACCCCTCCCGCAGCCAATCGGAGGCGAGTTCAGGGGGCAAAGGTCGCGAAATTTCAGAATTTGTCGATGGCCGCCTCGAAGGCCTCCACTTAGGCTGCGACTTTAACCATTTAACTTTACCACTTTAAACATTAAAGTACAAATAAACAACGACTATACAACAGCTATACAACGACGACTAAACAACAGCACAACAACAACAACTTCTCCGGCGATGTCTACGATGGACGAAGTGAACTCGCGCGCCTCAGCTGCCCAAGGTTCGAGTGATTTTGAGGGCGAATTTTTTTTTTAATTTGTTTTAATTTATTTAAGTCGAAAAATGTTTTAAGTTTTTAATTTCATTTAGTCGAAATTTTTTTTAATTTGTTTTAATTTAATTGAGTCGAAAAATGTTTTAAGTTTTTAATTTAATTTAGTCGAAATTTTTTTTTAATTTAAAGTCGAACATTTTTTATTTAAAGCTTTCGTGACTGCAGCCGCCCACACCTCCTGCACCACCACCACCACCCCAGCCGCCCACACCTCCTGCACCACCACCACCCCAGCCGCCCACACCTCCTGCACCACCACCACCCCAGCCGCCCACACCTCCTGCACCACCACCACCCCAGCCGCCCACACCTCCTGCACCACCACCACCACCCCAGCCGCCCACACCTCCTGCACCACCACCACCCCAGCCGCCCACACCTCCTGCACCACCACCACCACCCCAGCCGCCCACACCTCCTGCACCACCACCACCACCCCAGCCGCCCACACCTCCTGCACCACCACCCCAGCCGCCCACATCTCCTGCACCACCACCACCCCAGCCGCCCACACCTCCTGCACCACCACCACCACCCCAGCCGCCCACACCTCCTGCACCACCCCAGCCGCCCACACCTCCTGCACCACCACCACCACCCCAGCCGCCCACACCTCCTGCACCACCACCACCCCAGCCACCCACACCTCCTGCACCACCACCCCAGCCGCCCACATCTCCTGCACCACCACCACCCCAGCCGCCCACACCTCCTGCACCACCACCACCACCCCAGCCGCCCACACCTCCTGCACCACCACCACCCCAGCCGCCCACATCTTCTGCACCACCACCACCACCACCACCCCAGCCGCCCACACCTCCTGCACCACCACCACCACCCCAGCCGCCCACACCTCCTGCACCACCACCACCACCACCACCCCAGCCGCCCACACCTCCTGCACCACCACCACCACCCCAGCCGCCCACACCTGCACCACCACCATCCCAGTCGCCCACATCTCCTGCACCACCACCACCACCCCAGCCGCCCACATCTCCTGCACCACCACCACCACCCTGGCTGCCCCCCTTAACATCACGGCCCCCCCTTCCACCGCAGCCCCGGCGGCCCCCCCCTCGCGGCCGCGGCTCGTGACGCCGGTGCGCCGCTCGGCGCGGATCCACGCGGCGGGGGGGGCGGTGGGGAGGGGAGCGACCACCCCGGGGAGGGCCCTGAGGGACGGCGACACGGTTGGAGGCATTGCGGAGCTGCTGCTGGCAGCGGCCTACGCGGAGGAGGAGGAGGCGGACGAGGTGGTGGTGCAGGAGGGCGCTGCTGGCAGGGGAGGGATGGGGGGGGGAGAGGCGGCGTCACCGCACGAGGTTCCTGCTGAGGGCCAACGTGGCGCTGGGGGACAACGCCCCCCAGCAGCAGCAGCAGCTCGGGCTACTGGGGGGCTGGGCGGTGAGCGGAGTGAGATGAGTGGTGGGGTGAGCGGAGGGGTGAGTGGAGGGGTGAGCGGAGGGGTGAGCGGAGGGGTGAGTGAGATGAGTGGAGGGGTGAGCGGAGGGGTGAGTGGGTGAGTGAGATGAGTGGAGAGGTGAGTGGGGTGAGTGGAGGGGTGAGTGGGTGACTGGGTGAGTGAGATGAATGGAGGGGTGAGTGGAGGGGTGAGTGAGTGAGATGAGTGGAGGGGTGAGTGGTGGGGTGAGTGGAGGAGTGAGTGGGTGAGTGAGATGAGTGGAGGGGTGAGTGGGGTGAGTGGAGGGGTGAGTGGGATAAGTGGAGGGGTGAGTGGGTGACTGGGTGAGTGAGATGAGTGGAGGGGTGAGTGGGGTGAGTGGAGGGGTGAGTGAGATGAGCGGAGGGGTGAGTGGGGTGAGTGGAGGGGTGAGTGAGATGAGTGGAGGGGTGAGCGGAGGGGTGAGCGGAGGGGTGAGTGGAGGGGTGAGTGGAGGGGTGAGTGAGATGAGTGGAGGGGTGAGTGGAGGGGTGAGTGAGATGAGTGGAGGGGTGAGCGGAGGGGTGAGTGGAGGGGTGAGTGGATGGGTGAGTGAGATGAGTGGAGGAGTGAGTGGAGGGGTGAGTGGAGGGGTGAGTGAGATGAGTGGAGGGGTGAGTGGAGGGGTGAGTGAGATGAGTGGAGGGGTGAGTGGGGTGAGTGGAGGGGTGAGTGGGGGGGTGAATGGGGTGACTGGGTGAGTGAGATGAATGGAGGGGTGAGTGAGATGAGTGGTGGGGTGAGTGGAGGGGTGACTGGGTGAGTGGGGTGAGTGGAGGAGGGGAATGTTTCTGCAGCTGGCTGATGGACTGTGATGCTGTCCACCCCCATATCTCCCCACCCCGGAGTGCCCTACAGTGCTGCCCTTAATTGCTACTCCCAACAGAACTTGCCACAAAAGTGTGCTGAGGCTACTGGGGGTGCCTTTGTCTTTGTATAGGCTGCTTGTCCTCCTCGCATCGCGTGTCACCCAATAAATCAGAGGCCACGTGGTTTGCTGTGCGTTTCAAGCTTTATTATCCAGCCACTCCGAGCGTAGCTGCCGTCACTACACACGCAACGTGATGGGGGCACGGCCACGCCCACTGGTGGGGCACGGCCACGCCCACTAGTGGGGCACGGCCACGCCCACTGGTGGGGCACGGCCACGCCCACTGGTGGGCCACGGCCACGCCCACTGGTGGGGCCCCTCGGCGCGAGGGTTTCCCGACGTTCAATTGCTGACCAGGATCGGAGGTCAGAATGAAACTGATGTTTATTTCTGCATTCACAAACGATGAGGATCATCAACCTCGTCAACCTCGTCATCCTCCCCTAGGAGGGAGCTCGAGAGCGATGGGTGACAGGGTGAGCTCGGAGCGACCCCACAAACTTTCACCGCTTTTGTTCGACTCACCATTACCGCCACCATTACCGCCACCACATGGACAAACCCCGCACGCACACAACAATATTTACACGCAGCAAGACAAAGGTCCACCACCCCCCCTCTCTATCTCGCTCCCCCTACCCCATAGCTTGGAACAGACTGGCGAGCGACGTTTAGCGGCGTAGGCGGGCAGGGGGGCGCCCAGTAATCATCGCCAGCACCCGCAGCCACCTTAATCTCCCCAGTGGCGATGTTTACAATACGTACGGCGTGAAAGATGTTCGACACGCACCACATGGCCGCCACCACTACCGCCATCACTACCGCCACCGCGTGTCACTGTAGACACACATACACATAGACACACACACAGACACATAGACACACGCAGACACATAGACACACATAGAGACACATAGGCACACGCAGAGACACAGACACACATAGACACAGACACATACACAAACACACAAAGACAGACACACGCAGAGATACATAGACACAGACACACACAAGACACATAGACACACGCAGAGACACAGACACACGCAGAGACACAGACACACACAGAGACACATAGGCACACGCAGAGACACATAGACACACACAGACACACACAGAGACACATAGACACACAGACACATAGACACACACAGACACACGCAGAAACACAGACACACACAGACACACACAGACATACTCACAGACACAGTCACACACACATAGACACAGGCGTGTCTGTGTGTGTGTCTGCCAGGATGAGTAAAAATAAGGTGTCGTCTGTCGACTTGGAAATAATCCCACGGGAACGCTGTCTCGAGACAGACAATAAAAGTGTTTTGAAGTTATATCCGTTGACTTGTGAACCGAATAAATCCCGTGTTCTTCACACATTGAGTCTCGTCATCGTTTTTTCTTTTCTTACCTATAAAAGGCATTTTTTTTCTGTGTGTATGTCTGTCTGTCTCTGTGTGGACGCACACTTGCTCGCGAATCGTGGAGTTTAATTTAAAAAAAAGTAGCCGGGTACCACGCCGTAAGCCCCGTGGTGAGCCAGCGCCATTCCGTTTTCCCATCAGTAAACTTTAAAAGTTGTTAAATTAACAATTTAGTGCTATTTCGCATTATTTAAGTATTTCCTAAAGCTGCCCGGGGGTTGCTCCTAGCACCACAGCAAGAAAATTTGAAAAAGATTATTGCTGTGGTTTTCACACCTGATGATGATTGCTTCTTGTGTTGCAGTCGAAACGTCGTGAGAATTTTATTGTTTCATTATTTTATTGTCTCCCTTCTACGTGGTGACTTTACTGAAAGAACCAAGAATATGAATCCCTGCAGTCATGAAAGCTTTAAATAAAAAAATGGAACAGATGTGTTATATTATCTTGGCTTTGTGAAACAGATAAAAAGAGGCCTTCAACATTGATTGTGCCTTGTACCGACAGTTGCTGAGTGGTCCAGTGACATCACCAGAATCCATGGTCAATCTACTGCTGGATGAGGTTCTCACAAAGCTCTCACCATCTCCCGAGATCCCGAAAAGTATTAATCCACCCAGTACCTGCAGGTGATACTCATCAGCTGATATCATCCCGTCATCTCGATGGGCATCCTATTGGCCGCATTCCATTCCTTGGCTGTCATTCCATCACTATCCTCAACCAACCATCGGCCAACATTCCATAACAGAATTAAACCAAGGGAGAGTATTTGAAAGGATGCGATTAATTCACCCACCCATGGGATACGGATCCATAATAGCAAATCATTACAGGCGCACGGCGAATAGTAACGATGGAGACACTACAGCACGCCGTCGATTTGCGGTGCGACGATGCAATTAACTGAGCTCGATTTTTCAATTTAAAGCTTTCGTGACTGCAAGGATTCATCTTCTTTGGTTCTTTCGGTAAAGTCACCACCACGTAGAATGAGAATAAAATAATAAAATAACAATAAAATTCTCACGACGTTTTGGCCACAACGCAAGCGGCCGTCTTCAGGTGAAAGCTCCATTGAAGCTCTCTCGTCCCGACAGTTCTGTACCTTTCACCTGAAGACGGCCGCTTGCGTTGCGGCCGAAACGTCGTGAGAATTTTATCGTGTTATTTTATTATTTTATTCTCATTCTACGTGTTGGTGACTTTACCGAAAGAACCAAAGGAGATGAGCTCGATTTCTTTTGGCAGATAAAGGCAACCGGCGCAGGCACACTAGATCCCGGGGACGTGAATAACTCCACGCGCATTCAGGGCGTCCACATTGCCCTGTCAAGAGGCTGCAGGAGAGCGGGCGAAACAAAGAGCCCTGTGCTCGCCACGCGGACGGTCGCCCAGACAAACAACAAACTTCCAGGCTTCATCTTCTGTGGTTCTTTCGGTAAAGTCACCACGTAGAATGAGAATAAAATAATAAATTAATAAAATAAAATGACAATTTAATTCTCACGACGTTTCGGCCACAACACAAGTGGCCTTCTTCAGGTGAAAGGAACAAACCTGTCGGGACGACAGAGCTTCAGTGAACATTGTGTTATTTTATTATTTTATTCTCATTCTACGTGGTGACTTTACCGAAAGAACCAAAGAAGATGAATCCTTGCAGTCACGAAAGCTTTAAATAGAAACTCTTCCAGGCTTCACGCGGGCCGGACGAGCGGCATGCAGGAAAAAAAAACCCATCACAACCATTATTAGCGCGGACGTCCAGAATAAAAAAAAACTCGTTCAAAAACCCCAAAACACGGCAACCTCCCTGGCTTTGGCGTTCCTCGGAAGACACCTGTTTCATCGACAACCGCATCAGAACACCACCAGGCCGATGCGCACCAGAATTGATCCATCAGGGATTGACACGGGGACTGCGTCGCGATCGTCACGTGGACGGTTCAATCGTCGCGGGCAACCATCGCCTCGGCGCGTCGTCTCCGCGGCGTCGATACAAAAAAAACGACTTGGTGAGAGGTCAACGGCGTTTGTCCTTTTTGAAACACTCGTCCCTGCCGCGCGAGTGTGGAATTTCCACTTAGGTGTGAGAGGGCGCACCGACTGCCTGCCAGTGGTTTCACATTCAGTCCGCCAGGGGGCGAACACGAATTGGGCATCAGACAAAGCGGTGCCTTCAATAGTAGGTTCAGTTCATATTCTTAGCTCTTTCGGTAAAGTCACGTTGAAGGGAAACAATAAAATAATAAAATACATATAAAACTATAAAAATTCTCACGACGTTTCGACCGTAACACAAACGGTCGTCATCAGTTCAGTTTTATTCAATTTCAGTTTATTTTGGTATAGCCCTGTGAATTCTAGATTTGAAGCTTTCGTGACTGCAAGGATCCATACTCTTTGGTTCTATTCGGGAAAGTCACGTAGGTAAAAAAATAAAACAACAAAAATCACGACGTTTCGGCCACACCTGATGAAGGCCACTTGTGTTGTGGCCGAAACGTCGTGATTTTTGTTGTTTTATTTTTTACCTACGTGGTGACTTTACCGAATAGAACCAAAGAGTGTAGTCCTGTGAGCCATCCGGCTCTTGAATCGGAGTGCAACCACAACAAACAAAAAAACTAAAACACGAACAATAAAAACATCTTACAGTGACTTTGTGTTGACTGTGCAAAACAGAAAATCCATGGAAAAAAAAAAACAGCAAAAATATTCCTGAGATAGCACCGTACACCACCAAGGCTGTGTGCAAAAAATCCCAGTGGGATGCAAGTCAAACAACAACCACAACAACAACGACCACAAAAACTTAGATTAAGGCCATCAGTACTACAACAAAACAAACATGTCCAACGAGGTTGTTGGGTGTGTGTATGCAGGGGTATATTACCACTCGGGAGACAAAGGCGGCCGGGCGTGGTGCTGGCCACCCACCCCCTCGTGTGATGTGCCGGCCTTCATCGGCGCCACTCGATAACGGCACTTCCCCCTAGAGTCTGTTAATGCTGTACAAGGGATACTTGTGTGTATCTATTATGGGGGGAGTGGTGGGTGCAGTAGCGAGACAACAGCACGATATACCCCAGCGACCCCAGTTCCATTCCCGGCTACGGCTAACACGAGTGAGGGATTCTGTTCGTCCCGGTCCTGGGTCTCCCCTGGGTCTACTCGGCTTGGGGAGACAAAGGCGGCAACCGGGAATGGAGTTGGCCACGCCACCCTTCCGTGTGCCGCGCGGGCCTTGAGATTCGCCGCCCACCCAGCAGCACGTCCCACCGGCCAATCAAGTCTGGGCCTGCAGGCGGGGGAGACGCGGTGGCTGTGGTAAGGGCTGACCCCGGTGTCTTGTGCGCATGGCCAGGATTTGCATATACCACGATCCAGAGGTGGAGCCAGGGGCTGACAGGGGGGGTGACATTCTGCGTGTAAGTGCACGACACTCGGTCTGGCGAACTCCGTGCAACTGCAATGTCAGAGCGTGTCGCCAACCGATGGCGTCCGGTTCAACAGCCCGACTCTCTCTAAATCATTCTTGAAATTAACATTTGTTGAATGTCACCCCGGGCTGAAAATCCTGGCTCCGCCCCTGCCACGATCGCCACCCGCCGAGCTTAAAGGTCAAGAAGGAATTGGCTGGAGGCCCTGTCAGGACGGGAAGATTGTGTAGCACGACGGGAGGGTGGGGTGGCTGTGGGGGATGGCAGGGTGCAAGTGGTCGCGTCACCGCCCCCGTTGGGTCGTCAAAGACATAATCACGTGACATTCTCTCCTGGTTTGTTTAAGTTTCATTTATTTTGGTGTAGCCCTGTGAGCCATTTGGCTCTTGAATCGGGTGCAACCGCAACAAACAAAAAAACAAAACATGAACAAGAAAACATCTTAAAGTGACTTTGTGTGACTGTGCAAACAGAAAATCCAGGAAAAAAAAAACATCAAAATATTCCTGAGATAGCACCGTACACCACCAACGCTGTGTGCTTTAATCCCAGTGGGATGCAAGTCAAACAACAACAACAACAACAAGAAAACTAAGATTAAGGCCATCAGTCTAACAAGGCACGCGTGTCATTGGAACACACGGGCCGTCACGGATACGCGATTGTGTTGCCGTCACGTGACACGTCCAGCACAGTCACGTTGCAGCCCCGTGTCGAGCCATTAACAAGAAAGCAACACGTCACACGATTGTGTCACTACCACACTGCCAATGCAGTAGCACCAAATAACGAGCAATTACATGCCGTAGAATCCATTGTTGTAGCGTGATCCCTGGACGAATTGCGCATTATAAATGTCAATTATTTTTTATTACAATTCCCCCATTGTAATAAGATGTTTTTTTGGGTTCTTATTTTTGTTTTTGTGTTTGTTGTGGTTGCACCCGATTCAAGAGCCGGATGGCTCACAGGGCTATACCAAAATAAACTAAACTGAACCCACGTCTACGCTCCTGGCCTTCAACACAGCGACACGAACCCTACAAGTCTTGTGGGGGGGGGGGGACCTCCCTTGCAGTTTGCAGTGGCACGGCTGAGACGCTTGACTGAAAGGTACTCACTTGATGACTCCCACTAGCAAAGAAACCTCGTGTGCAATGTCTCTGAAGCATCGGGAATTAACGTAGCGTTAGCCCGGCCAACAAAAGACACAGATCCCCCCCGTGGTAATCTTTAACAGACTGTTGGGGCAAGTGCCGTTAGCGAGCACCTCGGAAGCAGAATGTTTATTTACACTGGAGAAATCCGATGAGCTATGAAGCTCTTTTTCACAGATGTCCAGTAGGCGCACGGGGTGAGAACGTTAAAACAACACAAAGTAGAACACGTGATGGTAGTGCAAAGTACAACAATGGTCAATAAATCGCCCACACACACGCAACTAAACCATCCCCGTCCTACCAGGCAAAGCCCACTGAACTGCTATTCACTTATTTTACAGACGCGATTTGGCCTATGAGGGTCGACTGACTGAGATGACTGGCCAATGCACCGCCATTGCCCCCCACTACACACACACACAGTGTGTACACACTGTGTGTGTGTGTACACACTGTGTGTGTGTGTACACACACAGTGTGTACACACACACACAGTATACAGAACAATGTCCACGTTGTTGTTGCTGAGTTCACGCACCCAAGGAAGGGGGCAATGGAAAATGATGCTAAATCAACTTAAACTCCATCCCCGCTCTGTGACGTCACCACTCAACATGACCTCATCTGCAAGAAGTGCCAGCGGGAGGTGTACCTCGCTAGTGACGTCATGTCACCAAGGTATTCACGCTCCCCCAACCCCGTCAACAGCGCTCTTGAGCGTGATGTCACTTCCGCTTGGGTCACTGCCGATATCAATCCAGTGGCAATCCTTATTTGGGCAAAGCTACGCCCAGTGACTGCGGTTCATAAACATAATGTATTCGTTGTAGCCGTCGGGTTCAGCAGCCACGCCCCATCCCTCGACATATGGCCAGTTAACATTAACATAATTTATTCAGTTACAGAGCCGCTCTTTACGGGAGGGGCGTGTCTCTTACCCCGGAAGTGACGTTGGTTACCTGCTTACACGCGTGACGTCACGAGGTAACAGGAGGCTGCCGATCCACGCTTGCACTGAAATCCGAGGTGAGAAATTCTCATGGTGGTGGTTGTTGTTGTTTACCAAGGTAGAGCCTCTCTCTCTCGTAGGGATGTCAGTTGAGTAGCAGCGAGCATGGGAATCGATGTCCAGGTTGGAACTTTACAACGCGGGGCCTAGCCACGCGGGGCCTTGCCTCCTGCCCTCGCCTGATTGCATTCAATTTTCGATTTAAAGCTTTCGTGACTGCAATGATTCATCTTCTTTGGTTCTTTCGGTAAAGTCACGTAGAATGATAATAAAATAATAAATTGATAAAATAAAATAACACAATAATATTCTCACGACGTTTCGGCCACAACACAAGCGGCCTTCATCAGGTGAAGGGGGCGAGACTGTCTGGTAGGACAGCGCTGGAGTGAAAGAGCCACGAAAGAGCCACGTTCAGATACGGCCTTTAAGCCTGGTGCTGAAATTTGAGGCTTAAAGGCCGTATCTGAACGTGGCTCTTTCACTCCAGCGCTGTCCTACCAGACAGTCTCGCCCCCTTCACCTGATGAAGGCCGCTTGTGTTGTGGCCGAAACGTCGTGAGAATATTGTGTTATTTTATCAATTTATTATTTTATTATCATTCTACGTGACTTTACCGAAAGAACCAAAGAAGATGATTGCATTCACTTTAATTATCTCGCTTAAGTTTAATTTGTCTTCACCCGGCTCGCCACTTTGTAACTTTGTTTTATTGTAAATATTCACGCAGTTTTTATTTTCGTTCTTTTGTTACCAGGCCAAGCCCGCTTGAGCTGCTATACCGCTCTTGTTATCAGAAGCGACCTGCCCACAACAACACAAGGTGAGGCTTTGTCAACGTGTGTGAATGTTTTGACTTAAAACTTTGGTGACTGCAGGCATTAATATTCTTGGTTCTTTCGGTAAAGTCACGTAGATAGAAAATAAAATAATAAAAATAAATGAAAAATAAAAAATTTAAAATAAAGCAAAAAACCCACGACGTTTCGATCGCAACACAAGTGGTCTTTATCTTATTAAATTTAATCTGTTATTTTTATTTTCTATCTACGTGACTTTACTGAAAGAACCAACAATACGTGCGTCAATGTATCTATCGGTCAAAGACGCTAAGCGCGTGCCGCTGTTGACTCTGAATGTGTGGAGGGGAACACCTTCACCACGGGGAGAGAGAGACAGAGACACGGATAGCCTCGGCTATGTTGATTGATCCTCGATTCATTACTTGGTGGAGTGAGGAAGAATTAATGCTGAGCAGATGAAGGTAGCCAGGCATGGTTCTGGTCACACCGCCACCTGTTTACTCATGGCGGTGTGTGACAGTGTCAAGTTTGTGTTTGCAGTAAAGTCTATTAACTATTGCACACGGAGGTTATATCAAAACAATTTATTTTTGTTTTCCTCTGGGACTCTTTATAAGAATGGAAACAGGAGGTGAACACAGCACACACATGCAGCTGAAGTCGGAACTGTTCATCCCAGCATTCAAGGACATCTGAGCCTGGATTCACACCTCTAACTTGCGATTGAACATTCATTTCTGCATTTCTGCATAACACAAATAGTATTGTTTTCAACACCCTTTGCTATGTCAGCTGAATTTAGCTCTCATAAATATTCATTTTGTAGTCAGACAGCCGAAATTGTGTGCTCGGAGTTTTGAGTTAACATTCATCTTGGAAGATATGAATGCTTCCAGGCATATTTATGACATTTGCCCTTTCATTGTGTGCCATAACAGCCCGTGGAGAGAAACCCTTCAGGTGCACTCTGTGCGAGAAGGCATTTGCACGTTCATCAAATCTGATGAATTTGAGAAAATTTTTCACTACATCATGAATATATTAATAAGTATAGACGTGTAAGTCACGTGTGCATTCCTCTGTGCCTGACGTGTAGATGGTGTGGATATTCTTTGTTTCTGTTTGCAGCTGACGCTTCCTCTGCAGATTTGGTCTGATGGAGCAAATGCACTCAGCACAGCTCGGTACGACAAGTCAACAATGCGACCAGCGTGCATACAGCACGGACCGGACTGGAAATTTGACACGGCACCAGAGAACTCGCACAGGAGAGAAACCCTTCAAATGTACTGTTTGTGGGAAGGCATTTTCATGGTCATCTGCTCTTAAAAAACACCAGAGAACACACACAGGAGAGAAACCCTTCAGGTGCACGATGTGCAGGATGGCGTTTACACGGTCATGTAATCTTGTAATACACCAGAGAACACACACGGGAGAGAAACCCTTCGAGTACAGTGTGTGGGGGAAGGCATTTTCAGATTCATTTGCTCTTAAAACACACCAGAGAACACACACGGGAGAGAAACCCTTCAAGTGCAGTGTGTGTGGGAAGGCATTTTCAGATTCATCTCATCTTCAAAGACACCAGAGAACACACACGGGAGAGAAACCCTTCAAGTGCAGTGTGTGTGGGAAGACTTTTTCAGATTCATTTGCTCTTAAAACACACCAGAGAACACACACGGGAGAGAAACCCTTCAAGTGCAGTGTGTGTGGGAGGATATTTTCACATTCATCTACTCTTAAAAAACACCAGAGAACACACACGGGAGAGAAACCCTTCAGGTGCAGTGTGTGTCGGAAGACATTTTCAGGTTCATTTGCTCTTAAAACACACCAGAGAACACACACGGGAGAGAAACCCTTCAAATGCAGTGTGTGTGGGAAGACGTTTTCAGATTCATCTACTCTTAAAACACACCAGAGAACACAAACGGGAGAGAAACCCTTCAAGTGCAGTGTGTGTGTGAAGGCATTTTCACGGTCATCTGCTCTTAAAAAACACCAGAGAACACACACGGGAGAGAAACCCTTCAAATGCAGTGTGTGTGGGAAGACATTTTCACAGTCATCTGGTCTTAAAACACACCGGAGAACACACACGGGAGAGAAAGCCTTCAAGTGCAGTGTTTGTGGGAAGACATTTTCACGGTCATCTGCTCTTAAAAAACACCAGAAAACACACACGGGAGAGAAACCCTTCAAGTGCAGTGTGTGTGTGAAGGCATTTTCATGGTCATCTGCTCTTAAAACACACCAGAGAACACACACGGGAGAGAAACCCTTCAAGTGCAGTGTTTGTGGGAAGACATTTTCACGGTCATCTGCTCTTAAAACACACCAGAAAACACACACGGGAGAGAAACCCTTTCAGGTGCACTGTGTGCGGGATCGTGTTTGCACAGTCACCACATCTTCAAGTACACCAGAGAACACACACGGGAGAGAAACCCTTCAAGTGCAGTGTGTGCATGAAGGCATTTGCACAGTCATCTGCTCTTGTAACACACCAGAGAACACACACGGGAGAGAAACTCTTCAAGTGCAGTGTTTGTGGGAAGGCATTTTCACGGTCATCTGCTCTTAAAAAACACCAGAGAACACACACGGGAGAGAAACCCTTCAGGTGCACTCTGTGCGGGAAGGCGTTTACAGTTTCACCAAATCTTAAAATACACGAAAGAACACACACGGGAGAGAAACCCTTCAAGTGCAGTGTGTGCGTGAAGGCGTTTGCACAGTCATATGCTCTTGTAAAACACCAGAGAACACACACGGAAGAGAAACCCTTCAAGTGTACTCTGTGCGGGAAGCCGTTTGCAGATTCATCAAATCTTCGAAGACACCAGAGAACACAAAAGCATCACAAGGGGCGGAGTCGGAGTCGGAAATCAGCTTGTGAAAGTCAAAGTGCCGCAATGAGCCCATCCCTCATGAAACACGAACCGGAAGAAAATCCCAGCTTGGACACTTTTAAAGATATGAAGGTGAAATATGAAGAGGTGATGGTGAAATGTGAAGATGAAGATTCATTTCCAGAATGGGACCTTCACATTGATGAAGGCAACGTGAAGCAGGAGGAGAATTCTGACTGTGAGTCAGAGTGAGGCAACTCCCAGCAGTTTGTGGAAGTGGAGGTGTGGGTGGACTTGCTCCTAGACAACACAAAGTCAAGTGGAGACCCGGTAGATGTGTAAGCCAGAGACGATGTCGCTACAATAGATGCACCTTTGTCACAGGCCTTTAATGACTAGAATGTGAAGTTGAACACTGTGTGGGCCCGTGGGTTGGGTAGATCTCTAACCAGGAGCAAGAGCCAATAAGCTCCCAAGCATACACTATGTTATTATAATTTATTTTACATGGAGCTTGGTTAATCGCCTCAGCAACTCGGAGTTTTGTATCTCATCTCAAACGCTCGAAGAGCATCCCCAAGTAGCAGCTGCCCCTGTGTGGCACAAGGTGGTGGCCCTGCACCGGCCTGCATGTGGACAAGAGCCTGTCAGTAGGGGGCGATGATTGATGCGTCATCTCAGTTGTGTAGTTTGTAGGTAATGTTTAGAATTTGCTACATTTTCACTCAGACGCCAGCATGCAATGGCCTACTCGTTTTGAATGACACAATTGTATGTTTTACATACACTGTGAAGCAGACTGCAACTTTTTTGTAAAAGCTTCTTGTTAATACGATGTAACGTGATGCAGTATATTTCACTGCATTAATCCAATTTTGTTAACATGCCTGTCAATAATTTAGAATGAATACTTGTCTGGTTTTGTGCATACTTGTAACATTTGATCTGTAAGGGGCAAACATTGAATAAGTGATGTTAGGACAAAGTGTGTGTGTGTTTGAAAGAAACCTGTACAGAGAACTCAGGTGAGACCCGTTGTTCTTGTGATACAGGTCAAACGGTGTTTTTGTGTTCCATGAAGCATCTGCCTCTGGAGCAACTCATCGTCTTTGAAATAGGGAGCACGCTCGGATCATTAATCAGTTACAAGGCATACCACTTAAAAGTTACACGTATAGGAGGAGGTACATTCTCTACAACACGAATTGTAATTTCGTCTACGTGTTGACGTAGATTTTGTCTAACTGGGACTAGAAATGCTCCTTGCTGATTGATGTCTGGATGTTCGTAACCATCGGTTGAAGCAAACCTCACTGCTGTTGTTGAGACACTGTGCACCAATAAGGGTCCAACACATTGACGGCCTTCAGGCCAGGAAAGTCACAACATTTGCACACGAAGGACGCATTCACGCAAGTACCCCATGCTCCGTTTTGAAGTTTTAAAATGAAACATCTTTGAATTGTGTTATGTTTTGAATTAGAGAATTTGTATTTCTTCATTAAAAGCTTGTATCAATTTACATCTGGAAGACTTCATTGAAAAGGACATTTCGTGTGAATTTTCTCTCGTCGTTAAGTAGATGGCCTTGCCGGGGGTTCGGTCCGATGCGGACTTTCACCTGTTTGGCTTTGCGGGATCGAGATAAGGCGACACGGAGCTGCTGGCCGTGCGAGAAGACCGCCGTCTGCAGATCGATTCCAACGTAATCGAACGTCTGTCCCTGCGCCTCCGTCGTCCATGCAGGGGGTGCGTCGGTTTGCAGCGCCCCCTGCATGAAAACAACGGAAAGTGCAGCGCTCATCACAGATAGATAAAGTTGTGCGCTTATATTTAAAATGTTCTTCTTTCATTATGTGATGTTGAAATCGAAAAGTGTTTAGCCAGTTGATGATTTCAATCATTGATTCATTTATTATGAACCACATATCTGAACTTTTTCTGGTCCTGTTGAGCTAAAGTTGGAAAAAGTCCGTGACTATAACTTCGCTCAATATTGTAAACGTGTTTCTATTATTTAGTTATTGTTTAATACAAACTACTTCAGATAATGGGTTTCAAGATGTACTTGAATGCCACGTTCGTTGTTCCGGTGTTTAATGGCTTGGACGTCATGGCAAATGGCTTCCATCGATGTGGAAGTCAATGGTGGATGATGATTTGACATTTCGGTGTTGATTTGGAGTAGATTGTTTAACTGTTGCATACCGGGTGGTGAAATGCTTTGCCGAGTACCTTAACTGTTTGACCAAGTGAATTCATGAAGAGTTCGATACGAGTTTGAGCGTTAATATTCTTGCGGAACAACAAAGGTCAGATATTTTAAAGATTCCTGATCGTACGTTTATTGCGACAATGTTCATGGGGAACACGTGTGGAGGCGAGTTCCGGGTGAAGTCGCCCCTTACCTGGCGACCATGGTGGCTGTCCGCTGATCACTCTCGCTCCGTCACAGCTACGAGCTGTAGGGACGGGACGCTCCACCCTGGCGCTGTTTTAATTCACGGCACCAAGAGCGGAGAGCCTCATCCCTGCAGTTCCCTCGTGTTGTGCCGCATCATTTACCGTGTAACGAGGCAATGTTTTCACGAGCAGTGCGTTCCACTACACACCCACACGAGCGAACCATGTGCAACAGTGTGCGTACATACAGACACGAACAAACACGCGGGTGCACATACACACACGAGCGCTTACTTGGAAACACGGACGAGTGGAGATGCATGCACGAATGTGGTCACCACCTGGCTAGCTACACTAGTCACGTGATAACTAGTATACTAAACTATACACTACACTATACACTACACTATACACTACACTATACACTATTATACACTACACTATAAACTACACTATACACTACAATAAACACTATTATACACTACACTTTACACTACAGTACTATACACTACACTATACACTTATACACTACTATACACTACACTATTATACACTACTATACAATACACTATTATACACTACACTATACACTACACTACTATACACTACACTATACACTACTATACAGTACTATACAGTACTATACACTACACTATACACTTATACACTACACTATACACTACACTATACACTAATATACACTACACTATACACTTCTATACAATACACTACTATACACTACACTTATACACTACAATATACACTACAATATGCACTACACACTACTATACACTACACTATACACTATTATACACTACACTATAAACTACACTATACACTACAATAAACACTATTATACACTACACTTTACACTACAGTACTATACACTACACTATACACTTATACACTACTATACACTACACTATTATACACTACTATACAATACACTATTATACACTACACTATACACTACACTACTATACACTACACTATACACTACTATACAGTACTATACAGTACTATACACTACACTATACACTTATACACTACACTATACACTACACTATACACTAATATACACTACACTATACACTTCTATACAATACACTACTATACACTACACTTATACACTACAATATACACTACAATATGCACTACACACTACTATACACTACACTATACACTACAATATACACTACACTATACACTACTATACACTACACTATTATACACCACACTACACACTACACTATACACTACTACACACTAGTGCTGTACTAGTCCCCAAACTGCAAAGACAAAGGCTCCCCAATGTAGACTGACGCATCCACAGACCCACACGTGGACCCACGGACTCGCACAGAAACCCACGGACTCATCGACTCCCACTGGGCGTGCGCTGTTAGCGAGCACCGGTGAGGGTCGCGATGGAACAACACCAGGGGCTGGTGTGGACAGAACCACGGCTGGCCGCTCGTCTCTCAAATTCTGATGTTAGCAGCCCCACCCACCTCACCACCTCCTTAATTATGGCTGAGTCCACCTAAGTGACGCTCGGGACTGCTTCAGGTAAGGGGCCGACCTTAAATGACGTCACGTGATTTTAGAGGATTTTTGACCCCCCCCCCCCGCCCCCATCGTCACAGTATGCACTGCTGTTTTCATAGCAGGTACCACCACAGCCAGTATGCACTGCTGTTATAGTATAAAAAATATAACGATACTATCATATAATGTTAACTAAACGAGCACAAATTTTTAACTAATTTAGGATGAACATTAATCTTAATGAGTATGGATAAATATACTGCATTAGCATACAGATTAAAACTAATTAGCATACCAAAATTAGCATAGGACAACCGTTGACCAATCGCTGCGCACCATCGCCGGAGACGCGCCCAGGTTTGCCTCTCGACCAATCGGATCGCTGGCCCTCCCCCCTCCCCACTTTGGCACGGGGCGACCAATCAGATCGCGGGAGGACGCTACCATTTTTAATGCCCTGCACGCTGAACGCCGCGCGCCCATGTGCGTGTGAGTGTTTAGTTTTGTTTTAATTATTTTAATCATTAAAGTTCGCGAGTGTCAAGGTAAGCTACGTTGACTTTTTTTTAAAGCATTTTCTCAAGAGAACCGTTGTTTCTGCTGCTGTTGTGAAAGGCCCGGTACACCCTGAGGCCTTGCCTAGACTAGGACAGCCTTGATGTCACGTGGGTCCACACTCTTTGCTTCTTTCGGTGAAGTCACGGAGGTAGAAAATAGAATTTATTTATTATTTAATTTACTTCATACCTACGTTAAATTTCAATTTTATAATTTTTATTAAGTTAATTGAAACTTATTTTATACCTACGTATTTTTTTGTAAATGAATGAGTTTTTATAATTTAATTAAAATGTATTTTATACTCACGTTAAATTTAATTTAAATTGTAATAAATTAAATTTTATTTCATACATACGTTAAATTAAATTGAAATTTTTTATAAATTAAATTTATTTAAATGTATTTTATACATACGTTTAATTTAATTTTTTAATAATTACATTTATTTTATACCTACGTTAAATTAAATGTTTTAATAACTAAAATGTATTTTATTTAAATTAAATTTATTTTATTTCATACCTACACATGTACAGTCATTTTAACTGTTCTGACTGCTACAAGCTAAGTGCGCCCTGGAAGCGTATTATTAAGTAATACATTTTACAATTCCTTATAGAGGAACCCCATACTAATGAACTGACTACGTATCTATATTATTAAAAGACCGCACGCAGATATCGCAAAAGCGGACCCCGTTGTCAATTATATAATTCGATGTACGTACAGCAGTTGCTGTACGTACATCATTAAAATTACACCGATTGCAACACGTCACCAAAGACAATTTTAATTTGCCCCCCGGGTCTGATCGCGTTAACTGTGCAGGTGGCGGGTCGAGAGGTGACTTGCACGTGTGTGCAGCTTGTTGAATATTGACGTGCGATGACTTGTGGAGAGGAAGAATGATGATGATGGCGATGCAAGTCTTGAAGTCTGACGTTGTTCTCCGAGTCGTGTAGCCTACCGCGTGCAACTTTGGGGATTGCTGCGTAATGTCATTTTAGTTTCCTCTGTGGAACTTTTTTATTTTGTTGATTCTAGCGATGTAACTAACGTAGGGCGGGCTTGGGAGCGGCGTTGACGATGTGTTTTGGCGTTGCACCAACCAGCACCTTTGCATTCAGAAGTTGGAGGTGCTTTGATTGTTACAGCGAGAGGTGGAATCATCACCGCCATCGTCATGGGGTTTAAGTGGGCACGGAGCCCGTCAAGGGAATGGGTAGGTAGAGGAATGGGGTTGGAGAGTGTACACAACTTGCATTTCTAGTAATTTCAACAATTTATGGGCATGCGCATCATTAACAGTATCCTGATTGATGAGCAAAACAAAATCATCAATCTATTGTCATAAATGAGTCCGAAATATCAAGTCATGCTCAAAACGGCATTCCTATTGTTATAAAAATCATTGCACCCCCATTCATGATGACAATTCCAATATGGTCATCATGATGCTCAGAATTACACTTATATTCTCAGAATCATGAACATTTATTAAAACAGCAGTGTGCTCAAAATGGTCATTTAACAATTTCAACATGTACACAATCAATTCCAAGATTCTAATCAAAGTAAGTCCTATGTATTGTGGTGTTTTCATGCTTATACATTATTGCGTGCCCCCCCAAAAAAATATACAAAAGTCTATTTTTATAATGTTTGCACAGTGTACAGTCTGGAAATTACCCACATGGCAAATTTCAAGCTTGGTGCGTGTCGGGAAGTACGCTAAACATTTTGAACAGACGCACACATTCACAACTTTGCCTTTGATATATATGGAGATTAGTAATAAATTGTTAATTTAACTACTTTCAAGTTGACTGATTCGAAATAGGAATAGCACTGGCTCACCACGGGGCTTATCGCGTGGTATCTGGGCACTTTATTTGAAACGTAAACCCCACAGTTTGTGAGTACAATTCCTCGCAAGTTGCGTCCACAGAGACAGACAGACAATGACGTTTCTAGGCAAGAGCAAGAAATGAATCTACGTGTCGAGGAGAGACGAGAGAGCCAAGAGGTCACCTCGGGAGACGGTTCGGCGCGTCAACCTTAGTCACGTGACTGAAGGAGTGTGGGCGTGCCGTGCGTGTGTGTGTACCGTGTGTGTGTACTGTGTGTGTGTGCTGTGTGTGTGTGTGTACTGTGCGTGTGTGTGTACCGTGTGTGTGTGTACCGTGTGTGTGTAACGTGTTCGGCGGTAGTCCAGCGTGACGTCGCCTCTGCTTGGGTCACTGCCGATATCAATCCAGTGGCAATCCTTATTTGGGCGAAGCTACGCCCAGTGACTTGCGGTTCATTAACATAATGTATCCGTTAAAAGCCGTCGAGAGTGTATTGCGACGGGTTCAGCAGCCACGCCCCTTCCCTCGACATATGGGCTGGGCTCATTAACATAATTTATTCAATTACAGAGCCGCTCATTGTGGGAGGGGCGTGTCTCTTACCCCGGAAGTGACGTCATGTTACATGCTGCCGCGTGACGTCGCTAGGTAACAGGAGGCTGCCATCCGCGCTTGCACTGAAATCCGAGGTGAGAAATTCTCATCGTTGTGGTGGTGGTTGTGGTGGTGGTGGTTGTTGTTGTTGTTTACCAAGGTAGAGCCTCGCTCTCTCTCGTAGGGATGTCAGTTGAGTAGCAGCGAGCATGGGAATCGACGTCCAGGTTGGAACTTTACAACGCGGGGCCTAGCCACGCGGGGCCTTGCCTCCTGCCCTCGCCTGATTGCGTTTACTTTAATTATCTCGCTTAAGTTTAATTTGTCTTCACCCGGCTCGCCACTTTGTAACTTTGTTTTATTGTAAATATTCACGCAGTTTTTATTTTCTTTTGTTAGCAGGCCAAGCCCGCTTGAGCTGCTATATCGCTCTTGTTATCAGAAGCGACCTGCCCACAACAACACCAGGTGAGGCTTTGTCAACGTGTGTGAATGTTTTGACTTAAAACTTTGGTGACTGCAGGAATTAATATTCTTGGTTCTTTCGGTAAAGTCACGTAGATAGAAAATAAAATAAAAATAACAGATTATAAATTAAATGAAAAATAAAAAATTGAAAATAAAGCAAAAAACCCACGAGGTTTCGATCGCAACACAAGTGGTCTTTATCTTGTTGAATTTAATCTGTTATTTTTATTTTCTATCTACGTGACTTTACTGAAAGAACCAACAATACGTGCGTCTATGTATCTATCGGTCAAAGACGCTAAGCGCGTGTCGCTGTTGACTCTGAATGTGTGGAGGGGAACACCTTCACCACGGGGAGAGAGAGACAAGAGACACGGATAGCCTCGGCTATGCGGATTGATCCTCGATTCATTACTTGGTGGAGTGAGGAAGAATTAATGCTGAGCAGATGAAGGTAGCCAGGCATGGTTCTGGTCACACCGCCACTTGTTTACTCATGGCAGTGTGTGACAGTGTCAAGTTTGTGTTTGCAGTAAAGTCTATTAACTCTGTTGAACACGAGGTTATATCAAAACAATAGTTTATTTTAGTTTTCCTCTGGAACTTTATACGAATGGAAACAGGAGGTGAACACAGCACACACATTCAGCTGAAGTCGGAACTGTTCATCCCAGCATTCAAGGACATATGAGCCTGGACTCACAGCTGAGTTGCGATTGAACGTTAATTTATGCATTTCTGCACAACACAAATAGTATTGTTTTCAACACCCTTTGCTATGTCAGCTGAATTTAGCTTTCATAAATATTCATTTTGTAGTCAGACAGCCAAATTTGTGTGCTTAGAGTTTTGAGTTAACATTCATCTTGAAGATATGAAGGCTTCCAGGCATATTAATGATATTTTCCCTCTCACTGTGTGCCATAACAGCCCGTGGAGAGAAACCCTTCAGGTGCAGTGTGTGCGTGAAGGCGTTTGCACGTTCATCAAATCTGATGAATTTGGGAAACTTTTTCACTACATCATGAATATATTAATAAGTATAGACGTGTAAGTCACGTGTGCATTCCTCTGTGTCTGACGTGTAGATGGTGTGGATATTCTTTTTTTCTGTCTGCAGCTGACGCTTCCTCTGCAGAATTGGTCTGATGGAGCAAAGGCATTCAGCGCAGCTCGGTACGACAAGTCAACAATGCGACCAGCGTGCATACAGCACGGACCGGACTGGAAATCTGACACGGCACCAGAGAAGTCACACAGGAGAGAAACCCTTCAAATGTACTGTGTGTAACAAGGCATTTGCATGGCCATCAGTTCTTCAGAACCACCAGAGAACACACACGGGAGAGAAACCCTTCAGGTGCATGATGTGCGGGATGGCATTTGCACAGTCATGTAATCTTGTAACACACCAGAGAACACACACGGGAGAGAAACCCTTCAAGTGCAGTGTGTGTGGGAAGGCATTTTCACATTTATCTACTCTTAAAAAACACCAGAGAACACACACAGGAGAGAAACCCTTCAAGTGCAGTGTGTGTGGGAAGACATTTTCAGATTTATCTACTCTTAAAAAACACCAGAGAACACACACAGGAGAGAAACCCTTCAAGTGCAGTGTGTGTGGGAAGACATTTGCAGATTCATTTGCTCTTAAAACACACCAGAGAACACACGGGAGAGAAACCCTTCAAGTGCAGTGTGTGTGGGAAGGCATTTTCACATTTATCTACTCTTAAAAAACACCAGAGAACACACACAGGAGAGAAACCCTTCAAGTGCAGTGTGTGTGGGAAGACATTTTCAGATTCATTTGCTCTTAAAACACACCAGAGAACACACACAGGAGAGAAACCCTTCAAGTGCAGTGTGTGTGGAAAGGCATTTTCAGATTCATCTGCTCTTAAAACACACCAGAGAACACACAGGAGAGAAACCCTTCAAGTGCACTGTGTGTGGGAAGGCATTTGCACAGTCATCTGCTCTTAAAAAACACCAGAGAACACACACGAGAGAGAAACCCTTCAAGTGCACTGTGTGTGGGAAGGCATTTGCACAGGCATCTGCTCTTAAAAAACACCAGAGAACACACACGGGAGAGAAACCCTTCAAGTGCACTGTGTGTCGGAAGACATTTTCAGATTCATCTGCTCTTAAAACACACCAGAGAACCCACACGGGAGAGAAAC
Source organism: Petromyzon marinus (assembly GCF_048934315.1). Taxonomy (NCBI): domain Eukaryota; kingdom Metazoa; phylum Chordata; class Hyperoartia; order Petromyzontiformes; family Petromyzontidae; genus Petromyzon; species Petromyzon marinus. Next base: position 5,275,154 of record NW_027423046.1, read on the forward strand.
CCTTCAAGTGCACTGTATGTGGGAAGGCATTTGTACAGTCATTTGCTCTTAAAACACACCAGAGAACACACACGGGAGAGAAACCCTTCAGGTGCAGTGTGTGTGGGAAGACATTTTCACAGTCATCTGCTCTTAAAACACACCAGAGTACACACACGGGAGAGAACCCCTTCAAGTGCAGTGTGTGTGGGAAGGCATTTTCACAGTCATCTGCTCTTTAAACACACCAGAGAACACAGAAGCATCAGAAGATCCACAAGGAGTGCAGTCTGAAATCAGCTTGTGAAAGTCAAAGTGCCGCAATGAGCCCATCCCTCATGAAACACGAACCGGAAGAAAATCCCAGCTTGGACACTTTTAAAGGTATCGAGGTGAAATGTGAAGAAGTGATGGTGAAGAGGGAAGAAGTGAAGGTAAAATGTGAAGATGAAGATTCAACTCCAAAATGGGACCTTCACATCGATGGAGGCAACGTAAAGCAGGAGGAGAATTCTGACTGAGGCAGAGCGAGGCAACTCTCAGCAGTTTGTGGAAGTGGAGGTGTGGGTGGACTTCCTCCGAGACAATACAAAGTCAAGTGGAGACCCGATAGATGTGTAAGCTTGAGATGATGTCGCTCCAATAGATGCACCTCTGTCACAGGCCTTTAATGACAGTAACGTGAAGTTGGACACTCAGTTGCTTGGTTCAACCTGCAGAGTAAGAGCGGCCAGTCTTTGTAGACTTGTGGGTTGGGTAGATCTTTAACCAGGAGCGATAGACAATAAGCCCCCAAGCATTCACTATGTTATCATAATTGCATTTACACGGTGCTTGCCTTATCGCCTCGACAACTCGGAGTTTTATGTCGTACCTCGTCTGAAACACTCGAAGAGCATCCCCAAGTAGCAGCTGCCCCTGTGTGGCACAAGGTGGTGGCCCTGCACCAGCCTGCATGTGGACAAGAGCCTGTCAGTAGGGGGCGATGATTGATGCGTCATCTCAGTTGTGTAGTTGGTAGGCAATCTTGATTCGAAGCTTTCGTGACTGCAGGAATCCACACTCTTGAGTTATTTTGGTAAAGTGACCACGTGGGTAGAAACATAACAGATCACGGCGTTTAGATCGCAACACGAACAATCGTCATCAGGTGGGACAACCACAGCAAGAGAAACTGCTGAAGTAGTAGGCGCCTACTCCAGCAGTTTCTACTTATTGCTGCTGTGCTTGTCCCACCTGATGACGATTGCTTGTGTTGCCATCGAAACGCCGTGATCTATTATTTGTAGCGTAATGTTTTAAATTTGCTACATTTTGACCCAGACGCCAGCATGCAACGGCCTACTCGTTTTGAATGACGCAACAATAGTACGTTGTACATACACTGTTAAGCAGACGGTGCGTATTTGTAAAATAGCTTCTTGTTAATACGATGTAACGTGATGCAGTCAATTTCGCTGCAGTAATTCGATGTTGTTAATATGCCCGTCAATGATTTAGAATGAATACTTGTCTGATTGTGCTTGTACATGTATCATTTTATTTGAGGGTCAAACATTGAATAAGTGATGTTAGGACAAAGTGTGTGTGTGTGTTTTGGAAGTAACCTGTACAGAGAACTCAGGTGAGACCCGTTGTTCTTGTGATACAGGTCAAAGGGTACTTTTGTGTTTCACGAAGCGTCTGCCTCTGGAGCAACTCATTGTCTTTGAAATAGGGAGCACGCTCGGATCATTCATCAGTTACAAGGCATACCACTTGAAAGTTACACGTATAGGAGGAGGTACATTCTCTACAACACGAATTATCTGGATGTTCGTACCTATCGGTTGAAGCAAACCCCACTGCTGTTGTTGAGACGCTGTGCACCAATAAGGGTCCAACACATTGACGGCCTTCAGGCCAGGAAAGTCACAACATTTCCGGCACACGAAGGACGCATTCACGCAAGTACCGGTGCTCCGTTTTGAAGTTTTAAAATGAAACATCTTTGAATCATGTTGTGTTTTGAATTAAATTATTTTATTTCTTCATTAAAAGCTTGTATCAATTTACATCTGGAAGACTTCATTGAAAAGGACATTTCGTGTGAATTTTCTCTCGTCAATAAGTAGATGGCCTTGCCGGGGGTTCGGTTCAATGCGGACACAAACAGTGTACACACACAGTATACACACACACAGTGTACATACACTACACACACACAGTGTATACACAGTGTACACACACACAATGTACACACACACAGTGTGTGTACACTGTGTGTGTGTACACACACAGTGTACACACACACAGTTTACACACACAATGTACACACAATGTACACACAGTGTACACACACAGTGTACACACACAGTGTACACACACAATGTACACATACAGTGTACACACAGTGTACACACACACAGTGTACACACACTGTACATACACAGTGTTCACACACTGTACACACACAGTGTATACACAGTGTACACACACACAATGTACACACACACAGTGTACACATACACAGTGTAGACACACACACAGTGTACACACAGTTTACACACACAATGTACACACATAGTGTACACACACAGTGACGAGTGTCGCTGTCTTCCTGCTGTCTCACAGCTGCCGTGACGAGTGTCGCTGTCTTCCTGCTGTCTCACAGCTGCCGTGACGAGTGTCGCTGTCTTCCTGCTGTCTCCACAGCTGCCGTGACGAGTGTCGCTGTCTTCCTGCTGTCTCAAAGCTGCCGTGACGAGTGTCGCTGTCTTCCTGCTGTCTCCACAGCTGCCGTGATGATTGTCGCTGTCTTCCTGCTGTCTCTACAGCTGCGGTGACGAGTGTCGCTGTCTTCCTGCTGTCTCCACAGCTGTTGTGACGAGTGTCGCTGTCTTCCTGCTGTCTCCACAGCTGCCGTGACGAGTGTCGCTGTCTTCCTGCTATCTCCACAGCTGCCGTGATGATTGTCGCTGTCTTCTTGCTGTCTCTACAGCTGCCGTGACGAGTGTCGCTGTCTTCCTGCTGTCTCCACAGCTGCCGTGACGAGTGTCGCTGTCTTCCTGCTGTCTCACAGCTGCCGTGATGAGTGTCGCTGTCTTCCTGCTGTCTCCACAGCTGCCGTGATGAGTGCCGGTGACTCCAGGTTGTCTCTGGCCACTGCCGTGATGAGTGCCGGTGACTCCAGGTTGTCTCTGGCCGCTGCTGGAGCTCACAGGAACATTCTGGTGAGTCGCTTTTAGGGGGGGCTCACCGGTGCTCTGTGTACTACTATACACTGTACACTACTATACACTGTACGCTATACTATACACTACGCTATACTATACACTGTACACTATACACTGCACACTACACTGTACACTATACTATACACTGTACACTATACTATACACTGTACGCTATACACTGTACACTATACTATACACAACTATACACTACATTACTATACACTACACAACTATACACTGTACACTATACACAAATATACACTACAATTACTATACACTACACTACTATGCACTACATTACTATACACTACACTACTATACACTCACTATACCCTACACTACTATAAACTACAGTACTATACGCTACTATACACTATGCACTACTATACACTACAATGTAATATACACTACTATACACTACAATCGGTCCTGGGCCTCCCCTAGGTTGACTCAAAAGAGTAGCTGGTGTAGCGGTGTGTCGTAGTAAACAAAGCCACTGGGGAGACAAAGGCGGTTCGGCGTGGTGCTGGCCACCCACCCCCTCATGTGCCACAGTGCCGGCAGCCTTGATAGGTGCTTCTCTTCGCTAACAGCACTTGCCCCTATAGCCTGCCGTGGCTACACGGGGGACCTTTGTGTCTGTGTGAGTGATGACATGTGGCTCCGTGATGCCTCTGTCCGCTGGGATGCAGCTGAAGCCGGTGCCTGCGATGCTTCGTCTGCTGCAGTCGGTCGGTGTCGAGGGCGACACATTCACGTGGGAGCAGGTGGGTCCCATCACGACCACCAACACCATCATCATCTGCGTGGCTAGGAGATGTTGACTACCTCGCCTGGTGAACAGGAGGTCGTGGGTCCCACCATCATCATTATCAGGGTGGCTAGGAGATGTTGACTACCTCGCCTGGTGTACAGGAGGTCGTGGATTCCATCGCGACCCTGACACCTGCTGTATAATTTGGATTTGCAGGATTATCACACATGGCTACGTGCGGTGCGAAAGAAGTTCAACATAGTACAGACGTTACACTCACCCACCCACTCACCCAACCACTCGTCCACCCACTCATTCACTGACCTACTCACTCAGCCACCCACTCACCCAACCACTCACCCACTCCATTTACCCACACACTAACACTCACTCATCCAACCACTCACTCATCCACTCACTCACCCAACCACTCACTCTACTCACCCTCTAACCCATCCACTCACCCTCTAACCCATCCACTCACTGACTAGTCCATCTCTTCCGCCCATGCCACTAAATCACTGATCCACCCACCCACTCACTGATTCTCTCACTGATCCACACACCCACTCACTGACCTACTCACTCACCTACCCACCCACTCACCCACTCAATCACTCAACCACCCACTCACTCACCTACCCACCCACTCACCCACTCAATCACTCAACCACCCACTCACTAACTCATCCACTCACTCACCCACCCACTCACTCACCCACCCACCTACTCACCCACTCAGTCACCCACTCGTGTGTGTGCATGCATGCGTGTGTGTGTGCATGTGTGTGTGTGTGTGCGTCCCATGTAGGCGCACCACTACGTGGGACAATACATCAAGCGGAGACAACTTTACGATGTAGAGAGGCCGTACCTGGTGAGGTGTGGCGGGGACCCCCTGGGGGAGGTGTTTGGTGTGGAGGGATTCTCACTCAGAGATCCCAGGTGAGGGAGATACAAAGAGGGTGGAGAGAGAGTGGGTGGGTGAGTGAGTGTGGGTGAGCGGATGAGTTATTTAGTGAGTGAGTGGGAAGGCTAGTGGGGGAGTGAATTATTGAGTGGATGGGTGAGCTGTTTAGTGAGTGGGCGAGTGATTGAGTGGGTGAATATTCTTTGGTTCTTTCACTAAAGTCACGTAGATAGAAAAATTATAATAAAAAAAGTGAAATAAAAATAAACAAGCACAAGAGAGAGAGGGGTGGAGAGAGAGAGAGAGGGGCGGGAGATAGAGCCTGCATCCAAACCCAGCCTGGATCTCCCTGTCTCTCTCTTCCAGACACTCGGTGGCAGCGCTGTTTGTGAAGTCATTCTCCATAGTGACGGCCGACAGCAGGCGAGGTGAAGTTCCCCTCCCTCCTCCTCACTCCCTCCCTCCTTCTCATTCCCTCCCCGGGTTCATAGCGCGACGTAGCACTAACTACTACTACACTACCGCTACCCATATACAGTCACACACTCACTCACACACTCACACATTCACTCACTCACTCTCTTCTTTTTCTTTCCCTTCAGCCGGTGTCAACGTCACCACCACCTCCACCACTTCCTCTCCATCTTGCGCTCCAACCGGTGGTGGTGCTGTTGGTGTGGTGGTGGTGTGGGTGGTGGTGTGGGTGGTTGTGGTGGTGGTAGTGGTGTGGGTGGTGGTGGCGGTGGTGTGGGTGGTGGTTGTGATGGTGGTGGTGTGGGTGGTGGTGGTGTTGGTGTGGTTGGTGGTGTTGGTGTGGGTGGTGGTGTTGGTGTGGGTGGTGGTGGCAGTGGTGGTGGCGGTGGTGTGGGTGGTGGTGTTGGTGTGGGTGATGGTGGTGGTGTGGGTGGTGGTGTTGGTGTGGGTGGTAGTGTTGGTGTTGTTGGTGTGGTTGGTGGTGTGGGTGGTGCTGGTGGTGTGGGTGGTGCTGGTGGTGTGGGTGGTGCTGGTGGTGTTGTCGTGGGTGAGTGCGTGGTGTGCCGGAGTGAGCCGCGTAGCTGCACGTTAGTTCACGGCGACAGCGGTCACCTTGCCACGTGCCGCTGCTGCGCCTTGGAGCTGCAGCGGCGTGGCATGGCCTGCCCACTCTGCCGCACGGAGATCCACTCTGTGGTGCACACGTTCCTGTCCTGACACGACACACACACAGACACACACAGACACACACACAGACACAACAACAACCGCCATTCGCCACTAAGTGGCGGTGACGTCACCACGACGCTTGTGCCAGGCTATGTGTACCCTGAGGCAACGTGAAGTGCAGAACGTCCGCTGGCAGGTCACAGGGCAGACCCAGGTGCCACGGGTCAACTGACTGAGATGACTGGCTGATGCACCACCTGTGCCCCCTACTGTGCCAACCTGCTGTGCTTTAGCCACCCGGCGCTCCGCTCGTTCTGAGCATCGCTCCTCCGCCCTCCATTGTTGTTGGAGTGCGACTACCTCCAACTGCCCAGTAGCATCCTTCACGAGCCTCCTCCACAGAGGCCGATCTTGACACCGCTGGTACCAGTCATCGGCAAGTCCACTCAGCTCCACGTCCTCCTGTACCACATCACTCCATCTCTTCTCTAACCCGTGCCGCACCCGCTTAGCCCCCTCAATCCGGCCGAACAAAAGCTGTTTCGGCATGCGGTGGCAGGGCATGCGGGCTACATGACCCAGCCATCGCAGCCTTGCCCGCTGGAGGAGCTCACCGATGGGACCTTGCCCAGATCTTTCAAGGATTTGTGAGCTCCTCACACAATCCAGTCTGGTTAAACCCAGGATGGATCGTAGGCAGGCCAGCCTAAATGTTTCTAACCGGCGAAGATGTTCCATTAGGGGGGTCCACGTTTCGCAAGCGTAGAGAAGGGAGGGAATGACCGTGGCCGAGAGGACCTGAAGCTTAGTGCGGAGCGACAGACCAGGTAGCTTCCACACAGCGTGACGCAACCGATGAAAAGATATTGCCGCTCGACTGATTCGGAGTGAGACCTCTGCTGTTAAACTGGAGCCAATCATAAGCACACTTTCCAGGTATGGGAAACTCTCCACTCTCTCCACAACTGCCCCATCACCGATTGGGAGTTGTGGGGGTGGAGTGTCCGATGGTACAAAATACACAGACATACACACACAGACACACACACACACAGACATGCACAACAATAACAACAACTGCCATTCGCGTCACCACGACGCTTGTGCCAGGACATGTGCCCCTTGAGGCCACGTGAAGTGTCGAACGACCGCTGGCAGGAGGTCACGGGGCAGACCCAGGTGCCACGGGTCGACTGACTGAGATAAGATACACACACAGAGACACACAGAGAGACAGATACACAGACACAGATACACACAGACACACAGACACACATAGACACAGATACACAGAGAGAGAGAGAGAGACAGATAGATACACAGAGAGCGTTTGTTAATTTATGTCTCCTTAAGGACAATTTAATGTTCATGTTTTTACCTCAGAATGTAAAAAAAATGTTCCTCGTAATGTTCAAAATATTTTTTTGTCTACCTCAGAATGTTTATAAAAAAATTAACCTCAGAATGTTATTTTTTTACCTCAATGTAAAAAAGATTTGCTTTTACCTCAGAATATAAAAAAATGTTTACCTCAATGTAGAAATTCTATTTTTTTACCTCACTCGCACTCTTGAATGCGTTTATTGCCGTTTAATATATTAAACTTTTGCACATTTTACCTCATCGTTTCCTGGCATCACTTTACGAGTTCACCGTGTGTGCACTGTGTGTGTGGGGAGCGTTGGTGCGGCAAAGCAAACCCCTCCAGTGAAGGCCCCCTGTGTGGCATCTAACAGACTGTAGGGGCAAGTGTCTCTTAGCAGCTCGCAGCAGCTGCGACCACCGTCACGACAAAATTATCTTACATCCACGTCCACCCTCTGTGAATATTCACACGCACGTGGGAGACGCGCTAACCCATCCCTAGCGATCCGAGTGGTGCGTCTTAAGAGTGCGAGGATTATTCTCCTGGCCGCTCTAACGCCGTTCCCACTCGACGAGCGACCTGACGGAGCTGCTTTCACTTGGTGCAGGGCAGGCCGCTCGCGTGGATCAAGATTGGCACAGCAGCTCAGTGGGGGGCTCCCTTACACCCTGGTGGCAATACACTTAGTTTAGTTTTACTTAGGTCTCTGTTAGTGTGGGTCTCTCTGGGTATCTGTGTGGGTCTCTATGGGTCTCTGTGGGTCTCTGTGGGTCTCTATGAGTATGGGTCTCTGTGGGTCTCTGTGGGTATGGGTCTCTGTGGGTCTGTGTGGGTCTCTATGAGTATGGGTCTCTGTGGGCCTGTGTGGGTCTCTATGAGTGTGGGTCTCTGTGAGTCTATGTGGGTCTCTGTGAGTATGTGTGGGTCTCTATGAGTATGGGTCTCTGTGAGTGTGTGTGGGTCTCTATGGGTCTCTGTGGGTCTATGTGGGTCTCTATGAGTATGGGTCTCTGTGGGTGTCTGTGTGGGTCTCTATGAGTATGGGTCTCTGTGGGTGTCTCTGTGGGTCTGTGTGGGTCTCTATGAGTATGGGTCTGTGGGTCTATGTGAGTGTGGGTGTCTGTGGGTCTCTGTGAGTCTATGTGGGTCTCTATGAGTCTCTTTGGGTGTCTGTGGGTCTCTATGAGTCTCTGTGGGTGTCTCTGTGGGTCTCTATGAGTCTCTGTGGGTGTCTCTGTGGGTTTCTATGAGTCTCTGTGGGTGTCTCTGTGGGTCTGTGTGGATCTCTGTGAGTCTGTGTGGGTCTCTATGAGTATGGGTCTCTATGAGTCTCTGTGGGTCTCTGTGAGTATGGGTCTCTATGAGTCTGTGAGTCTGTGTGGGTCTCTGTGGGTCTCTGTGGGTCTCTATGAGTCTCTATGGGTCTGTGTGGGTCTCTATGAGTATGGGTCTCTGTGAGTATGGGTCTCTGTGGGTCTCTATGGGTCTGTGTGGGTCTTTCCCCCCCCCCCCCTTTATCCCCTGGCCGTCGCCTCCCCCACGGGTGCGGCCACGCCCACACCTCATCCAATCAGGAGTCTCTGGCTCACGGATGACGCGTCACCTCCGGCTTCCGGCGCTCAGCAGCACTTCCGGGAGCGTGGAGAGTCCTGGGAGTCGGCGGCTGCGTCACGTGACGACTCCCACGTGGCTGCGTGCTGCCCGCTCCGTCCGTAGTTACCGTGAAAGACTTGAGACTTGCTGTATTTAGACTATATCGTGACATATTGAGGCGTTTAAACAATCACGGTTTGTTACTTGAACGATTTCCCTTCCCGCCGTGTAATAATGGACAGTGTTTGGTAAGACTTTGTTTTGTTTTTCATCATAACGGGACACATTTTTTACATTATTCCACATGCATAGCGGGGGGTAGGGTGTGAGCTTGAGACGTTTGGAAGCCGGTTTAGCATGAGCACTTTTAAGATTTCGTCAATAATGCAATCGGTGTTGCTCAAGCAAATGCATTATGAAGTTTGCACACGTGTCAATAACAAATTGCATTTATTTTTTACACATGGGAAAATGTGTTCATTTTTTTTTTGCAAAAAATTGCAAATGTAGTTTCTTTTCCAAGTGTTGTGAAAATTCTGCCTTTATTCTTAATGCTCTGTTGAGCACGAAGTGCCCGTGGCGTAACCTGTGGTAATCTCCATATATATGAAAGGCAAAGTTGTGATTGTGTGTGTTGTCTGTACTTCTCCACATGCAACAAACTGGAAATTTGCCATGTGGGTACTTTCCAGACTGTACACCATGCACAAATTATGAAAATACACTTTTGTATAATTTTTTTAGGGGGGGGGGGGCTCAATAATGTATTTATTTTTTGCACGGCAAGTGAGCTGTGACGTCAAATCTGTCACGTGACCACTTGTGTGCACCCAGCACGTGCCTGTCCGAGTAATAAACTCCACTTGTGTGTACCCAGCACGTGCCTGCCCGAGTAATAAACTCCACTTGTGAACACTTGTGTGTACCCAGCACGTGCCTGCCCAAGTAATAAACTCCACTTGTGTGTACCCAGCACGTGCCTGCCCGAGTAATAAACTCCACACGTGAACACTTGTGTGTACCCAGCACGTGCCTGCCCGAGTAATAAACTCCACACGTGAACACTTGTGTGTGTACCCAGCACATGCCTGTCCGAGTAATAAACTCCACTCGTGAACACTTGTGTGCACCCATCACGTGCCTGTCCAAGTAATAAACTCCACTCGTGAACACTTGTGTGAACCCAGCACGTGCCTGTCCGAGTAATAAACTCCACTCGTTAACACTTGTGTGTACCCAGCACGTGCCTGTCCGAGTAATAAACTCCACTTGTGTGAACCCAGCACGTGCCTGTCCAAGTAATAAACTCCACACGTGAACACTTGTGTGTACCCAGCACGTGCCTGACCAAGTAATAAACTCCTGAGCACAGGGCGCGAGCGACTAACCAAGACATGGACAGAAGCGAGTGGTGGCAAGGCGAGTTGGCAGACGACGTCTACCGCGTCCTTCGAGAGAAGGTATCCGCCTCTCTCATTAATAGGCCTCCTACACGCAGACGCAAATCCCACGGACTGATTTACACGGCTTGTACGTTTGAGTGCTCGACTCGCAGTGGGAAAGTTGCAAGTTCAATCCTGGCCAGCGGGTCGACCCGGCCCCCTATCTCTCCGGGGACTATAACACGAGCGATACGGTACCTTGTGGAAGAATAAAAATGGCTGTGCTTTGGAGGTACGGATCTCCACACCTTATGGTTTTTTTTCATCATAGGCTGAGGACTACCGAATGAGTTCTTCGCCATCTTTCACTCGCTTGAACAGGGAGACAATTTGGCCCGTGGCTTTTGTCACTCTTGGTTTGCGTGACAGCGAAAATTAACTGCTGTGGCCGACCGTAACCGGGCACGTCGCCTCCTTAGACCCCCAGAATAATCTATTATCGTTTCAAAACACCTCTTGACCTCTTGACCCAACTCTACAGCGTCCCAACTGCTCTCCCAACCCCGTGTCCTCTGTTTTTTCCCCCTCGCAGGAGCTGTCGCTGCCTCGGTTTTGCGCACGCTCGCCCAAGCTGCACCTCCGTCGCCACTTCGTCGACCTCCTGGCAACTCTGAGCGAGCAGCTGCAGCTGGGTGTGGCCACGCACCACCTGGCCATCGCGATGTTAGACGTGTTCATGGACCGCCACGACATCACCGTCCTCTGCCTCTACACCTGCTCAATCTGCTACCTCATTATAGCAGGTCGGTCAATCGCTCACGTGCCCACCCACCCACCCGATCACCCGATCACTCGCTCATCTCTCGCTCGTACGCTTGGTCGCTTGCTCACCGTCGGCATGCGTGTCCCTGACACCCTGCGCAGCCAAGTTCGAGGAGATGGATGAGCAGGTACCGCGACTGGACTGGGTGAACCGGCTGGAGGTGATGACCAAGCAAGGGCTAAGTCTGTCCAAGGAGGAATTGCAGCAGACGGAGGTAGCTGCATGCCCCTATTAATTCGGCATGCAATGTTTCACCCCAGAACCGTTCGGTGCATTGTCATGATTGAAGGTCACGATTTGATTCAAGAAACCAATTGTTTCGTCTTGTTACTTTACAATATTACTCTGTGGGTCTGTCGGTAAAGTCACGTAGATGGAAAAATAATTTTAAAAAATCACGACGTTTCGATGGCACCACAAGCAGTTGTCCTCAGGTGATTGCTTGTGTTGCGATCGAAACGTCAAAGACCCAAAGAGTATGAACACATCATCTCTGTTTCATGCCAACTAATTATTCTGTAAACAATTTGAATGTACAGCCCGAATTTGAATATAGAAGCGTGTCTTCTTACTAGATAACAGGAAGGCAAAAGCTGCAGAATAACATTACCACAGCAGACCTGACGAATGAACGTGGAGTGGTGCAGGAAATTCTCCCTTCCTATGGTGGGGCTCAGTCTCTCCGTAAAACAATCACCCCGTGACGATTTGCTTGCGTTGCGATCGAAACGTCGTGATATTTTTTGTTAATTTTTCAATCTACGTGGCTTTACCGAAAGACCCAAAAGAATATGATGGTCTTCTTTGGTTCTTTCGGTAAAGTCACGTAGAATGAGAATAAAATAATAACTTGATAAAATAAATAACACAATAATGAGAATATTATTGTTATTTTATCAATGTATTATTTTATTCTCATTCTACGTGGTGACTTTACCGAAAGAACCAAAGAAGATGAATCCTTGCAGTCACGAAAGCTTTAAATCGAAATTTAATATGATGGTCATTGCATTTACCCGTGCAGACGAAGGGCCGAGTTGACTCCTTGACCAGACATTTGAACTGTTTTGCGAGCCACGCACCAAATAAACCCTCCAGGCAACACGCAACAGCGTGGCGGACTGAATGCTTCACGGAGTGGTGGCAGCTGTGCCGTGCCAGCCCACTCTCCCGTCTGCCTCCCCCCTGCACAGTTCCTGCTGCTGTGTACACTCGACTGGAACCTGTGCACGCCCACAGCGGCGCACTTCGTGGACTACTTCCTGTGGCTGTCGCGGCATGAGGACGCCCCGGCTGGAGGCTCGTCCTACCGGCACGCGTACACCATCAAGTACACGGCCCACTTCCTTCAGCTCGCCCTGCAAGGTGCTCGCAGAGCTGTAGAGGAGCGCTTCGTAGGCACCGGCCTTGCAGCGCTAAGGTGACCGGCGACAGAAGGGGCAGTGCCTGAAACGTCACCGAATATATTTTTTTCCAACGTCGGAATGTTGATATTCTTAGCTCTTTCGGTAAAGTCACGTTGAAGGGAAACAATAAAATAATTAAATATATATAAACAATAAAAATTCTCACGCCGTTTCGACCATAACACAAACGGTCGTCATCAGGTGTGTCGGTTTGCATTAATTTATTTATTTTAAAACGGGGTGTTTATTTAAAAAAACGTCAGCGCCACGCGCAGCGATTTGGCAGTTTATTTAGAAGGACGAGTCCATCTATGTTCTGAAAAGAGGAGGGGGGAGACGAAAAATTAATGTATGCTGTCTGAAAGCCACCGTAAGCGTGAACAGGTCTTAATTGATTGTTCACGCTTACGGTGGCTTTCAGACAACATACATTAATGTTTCGTCTCCCCCCTCCTCTTTTCAGAACATAGATGGACTCGTCCTTCTAAACAAACTGCCAAATCGCTGCCCGTAGTGCTAACGTTTGTATAAATAAATAAATAAACACACACAAATACCGTTAATAAAATAAACAATTTAATGCGAACCGACATTTCTTTCAAATGTTTCTTGCCGTTGCTTTTCACACCTGATGATGACCGTTTGTGTTATGGTCGAAACGTCGTGAGAATTTTTATTGTTTTATATATATTTTATTATTTTATTGTTTCACTTCAACGTGACTTTACCGAAAGAGGTAAGAATATGAATTACTGCAGTCACAAAAGCTTTAAATCAAAATTTTAGTCGGAATGTTTGTTCAAATGTTCAGGGTGCCGTTGGCCCAACGTTCCTCATTCACTGGGTGCTTGTGCGTTTAAGCGTCTGTGTGTGTGCCTGCCTGTCATTCCTGTGTGCAGGGTAGAGGTGGCGTAGCGGTTAGCGCTACGCTGCAGCTACGACCCTGGACACCCTGGTCCCTCGCCCGCTCATGGCTATCACCGGTGACGATTATCTGAACCGGTCCTGGGCCTCCCCTAGGTCGACTCGGCCTCAAATGAGTAACTCATTGCGGTGTGTAAACATCGCCAGCACTGGGGAGACAAAGGCGGCCGGGCGTGGTGCTGGCCACCCACCCCCTCGTGTGCCACAGTGCCGACCTTCATAGGTGCTGCTACTCGCTAGCAGCACTTGCCCCAACAGTCTGTTAAGGCTAAACGGAGGGTTTTTGTCTTTGTTTGTGTGTATGCAGACCACGTATTCCTGAGTTTCCGTCCATCCGTGGTGGCGGCTGCAAGCATAGTATTGGCCCGTATAGAAGTGAAGCTGCCCTCTGCGTGGACTCTGTACATGCAACACTTCACTGGCCTTGCCTGGGAGATGATCCTGCCATGCGTGGAGCAGCTGATTTGGTGATTTGCACGACAAAACAACACAAAGCTCTCCTAAGTGACCGTTTAAGAGACCTATTAAGGCTGAGTTGTGGCTCACGAGGCAGCAACGTGCTCTTTTCTCTCCACAATTTTTGTTTACAAACCAATACCGGTTACCCGTTAAAGCCGAATTTACCCAAGGAAAATTGAATACAGGTTATGCGTCGCTGCCCGAACCATCACTGCTGCCCAAACCATCACTGCTTTAAGATTAACTGTTAGTCAAAGTGAAAGTTGTCTCCCAGGTCAAATGAGCGATGTCGGTGGGACCGAGGTAGTCGTGTCGATTCAACATTCACACAGTGGAGGCCAGTATCTCCAGAGGACAAATACTGTTGTCAAGTTGGCATGACGAGAGACTACTAAAAACAACGAGTATGCCATTTTCTTTGGTTCTTTCGGTAAAGTCACCGCCACGTAGAGTGAGAAAGTAATAAAATAAAATAATAAAATTCTCACGACGTTTCGGCCACAACGCAAGCGGCCGTCTTCAGGTGAATGGTACAGACCTGTTTGCGTTGTGGCCGAAACGTCGTGAGAATTTTATTGTGTTATTTTATTATTTTATTCTCATTCTACGTGGTGACTTTACCGAAAGAACCAAAGACGATTAATCCTTGCAGTCACGAAAGCTTCAAATCGAAAAGAGTATGCCATTGTGCAACAGATGGCAAATATTTTAAGCAATATCCATTACGACTAAATGAAGCTGATATGTGGATTCCTGTGCGTGCGAATTTCACGTCCTAGTCCATCACGGATGCCCTGAGACTCGGTGAGGCGCTCCAGCATTACCCATGGTGCCTTGTGACTCATTGGTAGATGGGCCCTTATGGTTGAGGTTTCTCATCACCTTGCTGAATTAAATAAGCAGATGAACGCTAAACGATTAGACATTCCTCTGGTGCTGTTGCTGGCTTCTTAGTATTTTGGGCCTGTGCTTAGCAACCGTTATTTAAACATAACAACATTAAGTTGCACACTCTTAATTTTTAGAGATTGGAGAGTATGGTTTTCAGATTTTGCCCCAGGGTTGTTTCCACTTATGTTATATTGAGGACAAACTACTACAAACGACAGTACTATGCAGTGGTGTTAATTACTGCAGTACATCCTAGATGTTTTTATTGATGTTAAATTATTATATTGCTGTCAAGGGCACGGTGTGATATTGGGTTCAAGGATCACAAGATGGGCGTGAACCTAACATGATTAGACCCACAGGCATGGACCTGTGTGTGTCAAGATGGGCTTGAACCTAACATGATTAGACCCACAGGTATGGACCTGTGTGTGTCAAGATGGGCTTGAACCTAACATGATTAGACCCACATGCATGGACCTGTGTGTGTCAAGATGGGCTTGAACCTAACATGATTAGACACACAGGCATGGACCTGTGTGTGTCAAGATGGGCTTGAACCTAACATGATTAGACCCACAGGCATGGACCTGTGTGTGTCAAGATGGGCTTGAACCTAACATGATGAGACACATAGGCATGGACCTGTGTGTGTCAAGATGGGCTTGAACCTAACATGATTAGACACACACAGGCATGGACCTGTGTGTCTGTTCTAACTCTACGTCCTCCCCCTGTGTTCGAACTCTTCAGTAAATACAACTTCAACAGGAAGCAGGTCATGGAGCTTCAGGAAAATCCTGCTGTCCACTCTGAGCAGCCCTCCCACTCAGCCTCAGCCATACCACGTGTGCCTCTTCACCAGTCAACTCTACAGCAGCAGCAGCAGCAGCCACAGCCACTACAGCAGCAGCAGCAACAGCAGCAGCCACAGCAGCAGCAACAGCAGCAGCCACAACAACAGCAGCAGCCACAGCAGCAGCAGCAACAGCAGCAACAGCAACAGCAGCAGCAGCAGCAGCAACAGCAGCAACAACAGCAGCAGCAGCAACAGCAGCAACAGCCACAGCAGCAGCCACAGCAGCAGCAACAACAGCAACAAATGATGCAGCAGCAGCAACAGCAGCAGCAACAGCAGCAGCAGCAGAAACCACAGCAACAGCAGCAGCAGCGACAACAACAACAGCAGCAGGAGCAACAGCAGCAGAAGGAGCAGCAGCAGCCACAGCAGCAGCCACAGCAACAGCCACAGTAGCTGCAGCAGCAGCCACAGCAACAACAACAACAGCAGCAGCAACAGCAGCAGCCACAGCAGCAGCAGCCACAGCAGCAGCAGCAACAACAGCAGCAGGAGGAGCAGCATCTGGTGCCCAAGTCGGTGCAGACGCCACCTGTGGAGGTGGGTCAGGAGATGGAGTCGTCGTCGCCGCCGCTGCCGCCGCCGTTCAGCAAAGAGACCCTTGGCAACATTTGGGATGACCACGTTTTGGCCGCGCAAGCCGTGTGTCAGCAGGAACCTGGCCATCGAGCCGCACAACAGATAGATCGGCAGGCTGTGCGGCGATTGCTGTTGCGTTTTCGGCAGGGCACCGATTTCAGGAATGCAGAACACGGAGCGAGTTGTCGGTCAAAGCTGAGCTCGTCAGAGCTTTGGTCGGCAAGCTGTGGGGGTGGGGGGTGTTCAAGGAGGCTGTAGATTACCGGCAACGAAAGCGTCGCAGAATCTTTGCGACGGTTGCAAATTTCTATTAATGAGGCGTCGTGCCGCACGCAATCCTGTGAATATCGCAAACCGACTTCCGCTGGTCAAGAGGCCAGCCGAACGCCGACAAATAGTGGGTCGGCCTGCAGTTAAAAGCCACGCTGTTGGGGCCCGGCTCCGCTCTGGCCATTTTATGTTTGGCCATGAATTCAAATGGCCAAAGAGACATAGTAAGAAAATATCTTCAAGCCTAAGTGAGCATTGGTTGATGCTTATTTTCACGGGAGTTTCTCAGCCAATGAAGGTATTTTTTAAGGACACGTCTGTGAAGCGATCGTTGCCGTTCCACAAAGCGGTACTTACTGCGTCAATCCCGGAGGAATAATTGGTCGCGAAAGCCTGCGTGTTAAACTGGAATAATTGTAGAATCTACCTCTTGTGTGGGAATTGAACTGGCAACTATCTGGTTATAGGTTGGACACTTTTATCACTGCGCTACACTGAACAACATTACCAAATACACTGAACATAATGTGCCATCTGTTTAGCCATTAAAATAAAAAATAACCATGCATGGAATTTGTACCAATCTCATGTCTCTGTTTCGGGGCATAGTGTTAGCCCAAAGCCACCCAGACACTTCCATTAAACAGTGCGAACTGTGTCTGCTACTTGTTTTTATATATTGCGACCTTATAACTTATGCACCTCTTAGAAAGAATGTGTATTAATGAAATTACGTGTAATTGTAGGGATGGCAGAGTCAGGTTCGAAGTTTTCTGCATCGACATGTGAAAGATGCTGCTACGGACAGGTGTAATGCTGTAATTTCATTGTGGATAATTATGTACACTTTAAATGGGCACATTTAATCCTGTGTGTGACTGGGTGACAGCATTTAGGTTCAGAATTATCTCTTGCATGTGAGACAAGGGAATCATTCATTGTATTAGACTATTATTAATTTAGAAAAAAATATGTTTCTGATAAAACTGTCTTCCTACTCAAACGATCATGGCAAGATATTCGTATTTGTGGTCCTGATCCAGTGTTGGTAATTCCTCTAATATCACCAACAAAGAGTATTTAAACCTGTAATTGACGAAAAAATCCGATCATAACAGCGCAGGTTGTAAAATCATGTTTTACTTGCAAATAAACACGAACGGTTTCTTCTTAAGCAGTGCATTGTGGTTCTCTTACCTTTGGTCACTGTCAAAATAAATCTGAGCAAATCTGACCGACTGTCAGGTAGCACCAATACAGAGATGGGTAACTCTAGGCCCATTTAGTCATTGATCAGACTCATCAGTGTGGTATCATCACCAATACAGAGATGGGTAGCTCTAGGCCCATGTAGTCATTGATCAGACTCATCAGTGTGGTATCATCACCAATACAGAGATGGGTAACTCTAGGCCCATTTAGTCATTGATCAGACTCATCAGTGTGGTATCATCACCAATACAGAGATGGGTAACTCTAGGCCCATGTAGTCATTGATCAGACTCATCAGTGTGGTATCATCACCAATACAGAGATGGGTAACTCTAGGCCCATGTAGTCATTTATCAGACTCATCAGTGTGGTATCACCAATACAGAGATGGGTAAATCTAGGCCCATGTAGTCATTGATCAGACTCATCAGTGTGGTATCATCACCAATACAAAGATGGGTAACTCTAGGCCCATGTAGTCATTGATCAGATTCATCAGTGTGGTATCATCACCAATGCTCACTGCAGTAAAGACTGCCTCTGGCAAGTGTTGTATATATAGGTGTTATGAAAATTGATGAAAATAATGAAAATTAAATGAAATTTGAGATTTGCATAATTTATCCGAAATCATGTTAATTAGTGTAATTATGTGCATAAATTATGCTGATTCGAGAGATAATCGTATTAATTTATGCGAGTGGGCGTGGTTATGATAATGCAGGTCGTTATGGATTATCAGGTCGAGCCTCGGTGACTAGGATTGTGTTATGAATTTGAATGACGCAATTAATCGTATGCAGTGACGCAGGCGTTGTGAGCGTGAATGAGAGAGAGTCGATTCGACTCTGCTCTTTAATTCCGTATTATCGATAAGGATACGATTACTCTCGATTGAACATTACGAATTATGTGTGTTATGGATTATGTGGTGATAGTGTGCTTATGATAGGTCCCCAGGATTCAGATCTCATACGCAGAACAATATTATGCAGAATTTCGGGAAGAATCACACACAAACCTTCTGCTTTAATCAATTTTATTTCTAGCTAACTTTAATTTTTGGATAATATGAAAAACTCTCTCGGGATTTTGGAATTTCAACACAGCGTTAACACGATACCATCACGATTGCGTTGTTTCACCTCGATAGCGGCACCTGTGGTTAATTCCCGACGCGTAACGCAATCGATCGGTTGTTGAGAGAGAGATTAAAAACATGCGAACTATTCTATCAAACCTTAACTTTATAATATGCAAACTCGTATGCTTGAATTGTTACACAACACGGCACTTGGTCTTTGATTCGTATCCAATCCTTAATACATTCTGATATGCGAAGTTATTATGCTTGAAATCGTCAGCACAGTACCACGTTGATGTTCGTTCATTGATTCATAACGATTATGAATTTAAAGCGTTCGACTGTAATACTTCTAATTGCCTTATCAACACCACTCGATGGCCACAATGCTTCGTTACTTGAATTGTCACACAAAACAGCATTCGGTCACTGATCATGCGCGGCCCTTAATGCAATTATTGTCACGTTGTTAACAATAGGATGACTGATTATTATGCAACGCTACTCGTTGACAGGGCACTCCAACCAGTATTATTCTTGGAGGCACAAATATGCGTTTGAATTCGTTATTTCATTCGTGGATACCGGCAAGGTTATGCAGAAAGACAAATATTAACGAACGACTCAAGTATTCCTAATCAACTTCTCAACGCGACTCAATGGGTGGCGATGTTTCCTTTTGAGATCCTTATCTCGGGCCAATCTTTTAATTGATTGTGGCCAGACCCCTGACAGGGAACCGGTTGAACAAGCTCTCTATCCCCGCGAGCGGCGCTCCGTGGTGAGGAGCCAAGAATTAATCCTTGTTAATGGGTCAGTTGGTAATTTATGCGGTTAGAAGTACAGCCCCAGCACAATATTACAGAGAAAAATTATGAACACTCTTAAAAACGATGGATTATTCACTCGGTCGTTGCGATGTTTCCACAATCACGGATGGTTCAATGGCTTGAGGTTTTTAGGCTTTGTTAATGACCCGTGTGTGTGTGTGTTGAATGGTGTGAGTGGTGAAAGAGTAGGCCAATGTTCAGAATCGATTCTTTGCGTCAAGCAGACGTCTGGTTTGTGTGTAGTGGGGGGCAGTGTATCATACGTATCAGTTGATTCTTCTTTCAGTAGTTGGTTCGGACTCGACGGACGTTGGTGAACGAGTAGATGCGTTGTTGTAGCTGAGATGACCGTCTGGTAGACGGCGTTAGAAGCACGCCCGCAGCGGCGCGCTGGTGCTCCGTCGTCGGCGGTTGTAAATTGCAGGCTCACGATTCGCTCATGGTGGCGCTGGCCGCTAACAGCGGCAGCGGGTCGCCAATTGGCGACACTCGCCAATTCGGCGAGTTGTAGAGACGTTTCCGGCGTCGGTGATGGCTGCTCTCCTGCTGAGATGAGTTGAGCGGGTCTTCTGCTGAGATGAGTAGAGATGAGTCTTCTTCTGTTGAGCTGAGTTGAGATGAGTCTTCTTCTGTTGAGCTGAGTTGAGATGAGTCTTCTTCTGTTGAGCTGCCCCCGAGGGCTGATGAGTTGGTTTCAATGCTGAAACGGCTCCTTTTTATGCCAAAAATCTCTCCCCTTCTCGGCTCCCCCTCACGAGGTGGAGCTATCTTTGATCTGATCGTATGTCGGTGGGGGGGGTTCGTGTGTCGGTGGTGGGGGGGGTTCGTGTGTCAGTGTGTATGTTTGTGTGTGTGTCATTTATGACATGGCCCTGTTCGGGTCTTTCCTCAAGCCATAAACATCAAGACAACAGACACCTCGATTCATCTCGGTGGCGTCTGGTTGTCTGATCCCTCCACCCAGAGAGAGGGGCGGGTTCCCCCCCCCCTTTTCCGTTCGCGTTCCGACGCACAAAGAAATGGTTAAGATTTTTTTTTTAAGTTTAACATTTCACATCACAGTTGGTATCTTATCATACACAGTTATGATCCTGCTTGTGATTCATAGTATTTGATTTATTTCCAAGTGAAGATGCTCTTCCGAGCGTATGCATTTTATCACGTGCTGCAGGGAAAGACAAAGGTGGTCGGGAGAGACAAAGGTGGTCGGGAGCACCTCTTTATACTTTCGACTTATTTTTCTCAAATACCATTTGGTCCCATGTTCGCCAAGACTCGTGTTTGTAACTACGTCTTCCCGACACCTCTCGGTTTTACCGAGGTTCGAATTGTTATGATGGAATTATTAAAAAGAAAAATAATTATCATCCTGAGTTTAAGAGGTCCATTTCTTGATTGTTGGAATCCATATCCCTTGGTTCTGTAAGGTTCTATAATGGAATGTCGTGTAAGGTTAACACGTTGTTATTATTAATATTATTTTGCAATTTTCTTTAAAACTTTCTTTGCCTGGTTGCCGTGTGTGGGGTGGGTGTGTCTCCTCATCAAACCCGGCTGGCTTTTCCAGATGGCCCCTTGTGATAAGGTGTAATTCCTGCTTCTCCGCGCTGTGAGAGAGACAAAGGTGGTCGGGGTTGCTTGGAATATTGTTTAAACTCTTTCGCAAGTTTGCTCGTTGTCTCATTCCTTCTCGATAACCTTTGATGTGACTCGGTATTCTTGCTCCAAGCTTTGTTTTAACAGTAAAAGTATTAAAGGTGAAAATCATTTGATAGCGAATTAATCATTGGATAATAATTCACTGATGTGTCTGGTGGCCTGTTCTTAATTGGAGTGAGCGTTAGGCTCGCTACTTTTATCTTATTCTTGTTGTTGCCTTTTAATTTTTTTGTTGCTTTACTGGAAAATAAGGAAAAGAATATGTATACGATTTACCCTGTTGGCATCTGGTGTCTGCTCTCTTGGTGTTCTGACCTCGGAGGGACCTTTCCTAAGGGGCCCATCAAACTCTTGTTCATCTGGAGATTTTCGCCAATAGCTGTTACATCCTCGCCTTGAGAGTTTTATTATTTCTTTATTCTTTAATGGTCTGTTTATGACCGACATCTGGTTTTTCGTGTTTCTGGCTTACTGGTTTGATTCATTAAAAAAAATATATATATTGTTTGTCACGAAAGAAAGGAAAAAGAAATCTAGGTGTATGCATCCGTAAATATTCTTATGGATATTAATTGTGGAAAAAGGGCCGTATACAACATTCCGCCCTTTTAAAAATGATCGGTGGTCTGCCACCGGTTATTTTTAATATTAAAGAAAAATGCCTTTTTCCACCATGAACTATCGATTGTCTTCAAGTTTGTGATTTTTCCTTACAACGCGCGCGTACGTGTCACAACTTAGCATGATTACATTTGAAATAAGAAAATAAAAGAACAGGAAAAAGAGAAATTAAGGCAACATGTTACATCGGGTCTTATCAATTATTGCTTTGATTTTTGTTTCAGTTCCTGGGAAACACTGGATAGCGGTTTCGAGCCCGGTGGTACACCGTTTCCCTCCTGGCATCTCTTTGTTTAATGTTTACCAAGTTATTGGCAACCTTACTGCCACGTTTGGTCAAAAGTACAGAATAATTTTTCTCATGACCAGGTATTTTCGAGTAACCTGTGACCTTTCCATGCAACATCATCACATCGTCGTTTTGGTTCATCGTCGGTATGGCTTTAGCCAAATGAGCACGGTTCCTTGGTTCGTATCGGTAATTTTTTTTATCCCTCGCCTTCCCTGTGGGTTTATGTGGCGTGAAGCCATGTCGAGCGCCACCAGGATTAGTACACAACACGAGTTTCCGTGCTCGACTGTTGGGGTCATTTGCCTTCTCCGCAGCCATGTGCAGATTTGCTGACTCCGTACCACGATCCGATTCCGTGCCTCGATTCGATTCCATGTTTTTGCGTGTGCTGGATTTCCACACATTCCCCAATCCATCATGGATTTTTGTCTCCGTAACGCGTTTCCCTGGCACTTTTACTGTACTCTCACGCAATTTTGCGACACAATTGATCGCGTTTCCATTTACCAAACAAGCATGTTTCTCCTCCCGATCCTGTTGGTTATCATTTCCTGTTAGATCACGCTTCATGGTTAATTTTCCTTGTTCAATAGGTGTGTTCACCACGGGAGCGACTCTCGCGTTCCCCACCACATCAAAGCGTGTGCATGGCGCATTTAGTTTTCCACAATCATGGTTCCCCTCTTGGTTCTGTTTGTAACCTCCAGCCTGCTTGATTTTTTCCAAGGGCTGTGATTTTTTTTTCAGATCAGCGGACACCTCTTTCCCTGTCATTTTCCTCTCAACCAGTGTGAGCGATTTATCACGTGCCCATGTCACCCTCTTTGTTACAGCCAAGCCATGTGTGCCCCTTGTGTATCGTGGAATGGGGAATCGGCGTGATTCTGCTCTTGGCCTATACACGCCGTGATTCTCGCGATTATGTGTCTTTGTGTGTCGTGGCCGCCCATTCTCTATGTGCCACTGTCGACCGTAATTGTTATCTCGCCATCTGTGTGGGTAATTTTGGCCGGCTGTGTGCCGCTGCATTGGGTGAAGATATGGTCCTGCTCTTTGCTTCCACCCGTGGCGATTGTCGCAAATACGCGTCTCTGCACGCTGCGAACGCTCTCGGTCTGTGTGCCGTGGAATTGAGCACTGGTCTGACTTTGCTCGTGGTCTCCACACGTTGCGATTCTCGCAAATACGCGTCCCTGCATGCTGCGATCGCTCCTGGTCTGCGTGCCATTGTCTCGTGTAATTGTTATTTGACCACCCGTGTATGTAATTATGTTGGTAATCCGTGGGTGCTTTTTGTTTTCTGCACTGTGGGCCTGCGTGCATCAAATGCCTCACATGTTTTTTATTTTCGTCTGATAGGCTGGTTGCCTTGTCCCGTTCACTGTGTGCTGTGAAATCATTGTTTTTAGCCCGGTACAGCCAAGCCATGTGTGCCCGATCCACTATGTGGTCTAAGGAGGCTGTCTCTGGATTCAAGACCATTCCCACAATTTCTGTAATCTCTGGACTCAAAGATCCAAAAAACATAATTTTGAACCTTTTGTCACCTTCGTGATACTGATCCACATCGCCCGCATAGTACGCTCTTTTAAATCGCATGAGGTAATCCCGAGGATCCTCGTCTGCACACTGGGTCATAGATTTTGCAGCGTTAAATCCCTCAGACAGTGTTAAATATTCTCCAAACTTCCGAATCACTGCCAGGCTCAGCTTTTTAAAATCGTTCCGAACCTCGTATGGTAGCGACTTTACCCATGATATGGACTGTCCATGCAAGCTGCGTTTCAGCAAACTCGCTTTTTCATCCGTTTTCCTCAGACCCCTGATCATTGCTTCTGCTTCTACCGTTGCGATGTGAGTGTGAATGTCCCTGTTCTTATTGTGTGGATCAAAATAGGGAATTCTGACGAGAGCTTTGTCCATCAATTTCAGAGTGTTACTACTGAACGAGTA